>NC_139237.1:58891875-59112172 GCF_977018435.1 Lepisma saccharinum
AGCACAAGGGTGTTTAACTTGAACCATCAACATAGGCGTGCGCAGACCCTCTGATTAAGGGCGCAAAAGCCTTGATGAAAGTTTAGTGGAGAAAGAAAAACCTCATTTTATCTCACTGTTTTAGTTTCATTGCAACTAAAACAGTGAGATAAAATGAGGTTTTTCTTTCTCCACTGAACTTTCATCAAGGCTTTTGTGCCCTTAATCAGAGGGTCTGCGCACGCCTATGTTGATGGTTCAAGTTAAACACCCTTGTGCCTGATTCAAATGAACAGTACATCGTTCGAGGGCGTTTACTAATTATAAAACTTTTGTCGTTTCTTGAACAAACACCCTGAGAGTCTTCTGGGCAACTTCCTGATGCAGGTTGAAACTTCATATGTAAAACATAGAACTGATAGAGTATATCCTATCACTAAAATGAAGAATGCTGACTGTATGTGTTCTAGAGAGATAGAAACACGGCCTCTTGCTATCTCATTAGCTGCATCAATAAAGCGGGCTCTCGTGTTTGCTGCCCTCACCGTGTTCTCGAACCACTGTTTCAACAGACCCGCCGCTTTAGCTCTGTCAATAAGTTGGTCGATACGTATTAAGTAAGGTGAGTGTTTCGTCACAGGAAATGATGCTAAAGCCAGACCTAAGCGCTCGTTCAAAACGTGGTATTTTGAAGACGAGGTTGAGTTGAAGAACACCATTTCCTTGTCCTCTGCTACAGCCAAATTACTGCTATTGAATATCTTGTCCACTGACGACTTCCTGTCTAAGCGTGGTACAAATGTCTGATACACGTATTCAACGTCCGGATTGGAAGTTCCCCTAAATAATTGTCTCAGACCAGGCCAACCTGTGACCTTGACTCTTGCTTTCGCCAGATCCTGGAACGAATTGATTTCTGGGAAATGTCTTGGTATTGTAAGACAGCTGACTAACGAACCTTCGTACAGAGACATGACAATCAGACTGAGGTACGTACTGAAGAAAAACACTGTTTTGCAAGATAAACCTTCAGGCTGTGGGACTGACATTTTTAAGAAAATCTGAAGGACGCTCAAAACAACATCCACAACCGAGTATTTATTCCTTTTGTTAAAATTCAATGAGAAGTACATTGTTGCTCCCAGGATGACGAGTGTTACAAGGGAATAAATCCACATGTTTGGCTCGAAAGGTAAGTACAAGGACATCCACTTAGGCAGTTCTTCAGACTTTCTAACAACAATCACAAACCTGGGAAAGTACATTATAGATGTGTAATCGATAACTTGATATCTGTCGTAATTCAAAAGCACCGTCGTGTATCCGAAATCTACACGATATTCCGACAGATCTCCAACAATGGAATTCCAAGAACCGTTTGCTAGTTTGTTTCCAGGATGTGGCACTTTCTGATGGATAGAAAATACCGGGGTGAAATTCATATAATTGGATAACATATGAAACGTTTCGCCGTAATGACCACTGTAAATATATCCCTGTCCTCTCTTGTTTTTCTCAATGAGTGGCTTCAAGCCTTTCTTACTCGAGATTAGAAGTTGGTATCCATTCATATTTTCGAATATTTTTCTATTAAAAATATTTTCAAATTTCCGTGTTGCTGCACTACGAGAATTATCGTAGAGTAGAACTGATATATTCCGAGTTAGAAAAGAATTTCTGTACGCCAAGAAAATTTGGTAGGAAGACGACGCATGATATTCTGTGGCTCCAACGAAGAAAACACTGAAAATCCTATATTCCCACCACAAGTCTATCAGGTTGTTCACTACATCTTCTTCAATTCGTTTTAAAGTATGAAGGATGATGATTACGAAATACGATCTCATATTACTACGTAAAATGTTGCTGTGCTTCTGGAACACACATGCTACTGATGTCAAGTCATCCGCTACAATTAATGTTAACTCGTTGTATGCAAATTGTGTTGAATAGTTACGAAATTGCGTTTCTTCAATACCCACAACAATTGGAATAAAATCGTTGCCTTGTAGTCGTTTTAAAATTTCTTCGCTGGCAATTGTATTACTGCTGTCAAGAATAACTAATATCCTTCCATTGGAAAAGTTCAGCAATAAGTTTGACGAAAACATCGCCAGATTTGGAATTAATGCATTATACATATTACTTTGAATCAAATTTCCTGTAACGTTTGTGAATATTTGAGAAATAAATATGCACAGGTATGGAATATTCACCTTATCTTCCTTTAACATTGTTGACAAATCTGAAACAGAAATTTTTACGTCAGATTAATGATAATGCACATATTTTATTACTTATATCAGAAACATATAGTAAACTGTGATAATTGCATCTGAGTACTAAAATCAGAAATATTTCCTAATGCTCAAGGTTGGATTTAGGTATTTATTTAGAGAGTAGTTGAAACTTCATAACTTCAATGTTATAACTTTAACACTGCCAATATTATGAACAGGCGAAGTTTCGAAATACAAACTACGGCTCTTGTATTGCCGAAATTCATCACATTTATGGTTCCAAAGGCTTTAAAGATGTATATATAGTGTGTAATAAACAAATACACGGCTATAGACTAAAGATAAACTTCCTTACGATCTTTAGGTGCTGACTTTGAGTGGGGTAAGGCACTTTCTGCCCCACCTCAAGATACCTCAAAGGGGGTCAGATAACTTTTTGCACCCGCTCAAATACAGTTAACCACAAACAAAATAGGCAGGTGGTGCTCGTTCGGCGGCGCAGATCGCGTGCGCAGTTGTCCGTGGATGCATTACGTCTTCGTCGAAACGCTCGGCACGGAAAAGGCTGGTTCCTTATGCAAATATTGAGATATTTGACAACGAATATCTTCTAAAATATAGTAGCAGGGGAAAAGTTACAACTTTTACTGTTAAGACTCATCCTTTCTAATCAATTTATCACAAAGTTGATTCAAATGTGTAAAATGGTTTTCAAGAAATCGTGTTACGAAGGAACCCCTGTTTTGTTCTCTCCAGGCTTCCAATGTAAGGGAGTTTTTTAACTTAAGCGCGTTGGATTTCTTTTTGCTGTATGTTTTGAAATAAGATTATTTTGTTCTTGTCAACTGAAATCATGCCTAAATGCTATGGAAAGCTGTGAAACTATTATCAGAAAACTAACGGAAGAAATCTAAAATATCACAACTTGATCGATATAAAAAATGCGTTATTGCTCATTTTTGTGAAAATGGCATTGTGCGAGATCTAAAAGCAGAACGTTTTAATAGTGTATGTAAATGTAATGGTGTAATAAACGTGACTGCGTCACTGCACTCTCCACGTTTCTCTCCTGTCTTTTCTTTGGCGCCGTCAATAGCTTCAACACGTTGTTTTTTTTATATATATATATTTGTCACATTTGTTTTAATTAGTATTCTGCTCGTTCAGCTATCTGAACGCAGCAGCGAGGGCTCAAAGGGCAGTGCAGTTACACCGGAAGAAGGCTCGGAAATGGCAGGCTTCAGAAGTTAACTCATCCAAATTAAATTAAACAGGTATGTGCTCTCGCTAAATTTAAATCATAGTTCACAAATAATTTGATTTACAGTTTTAAAAGTATATGTTTTAATAAATAACGTATTAATTGGTGCATTCTTCTCCAGCATAGCTATAGACAATGAACACACTACAGGGGGGGGGGGGGGGCAGGAACGCCACCCTATTCTCGTTCGACAATTTACCTCTCTCTCTTATCTGCCCCAGTAAAACGACAAAAATAAATAAATGAATGAATGCTCTTTTAGCAAAATATGCATTTTTGTGTCATATGTAACGGAATAATAAACATGATTGCCCCGGGAAAATATGATTTACCCCTCCATCTTTTATATTGCGCCGTCACTAGCTACAACATATTTTGATTTCTATTGTTCCCACATATTTATTTTAATTTTAGTATTGTGAATCATATTCCACTGTGTTACCTCACGTAGCCACATCCCCTACCCCACCTACACATACGATTTCAGTTGTAAGTTTTAGACTAAGCTTGTCAAATGTCCACTTATATCTTTGTATTCTTGAGCCATTTAAAAAAAAAAAAATTTCGCCTCTTCTTCTGAACTATTTCATAGCAATGTTTTTCCACTGGAAGCCCCTTTGCAGATCGAGATCCGGGGCTATAGCTTTCCCAAGCCACCGTCCCTTCCCAATACTGTCCTGGCCTCATGAAAGAAAAATATATGTATTTATACGAAATATTAATTTGACTTGGCAGTTTCTTTTTTCGAACAGGAATAAGTTTTAAATTTTAATAGCTTATAAATTTACACTAGCAATTTTGAGTAAAGGTTTTGCGTAACCCTAAAAGTACATTTAGAGACTGCAAGGTCAACTCTTGATATTTCAGATATATTAATAATTTTCATCACAACGTCTTGTAATAATTATTTGTTACTTCAATAATCTCCTCGCAAATGTTTCTCGCATATTAAAACATAGATGCCATATGATTGTCATTTTGTGTTTATTTCCTTGTAATGCTGACCTCCGTGGCGAAGTGGTTAGCACAACGCTTTACGATGCCAAGGGCCCCCAGGTTCGAATCCCCGCCCGGGCATAGGTCTACTTTCCTTTCTTCAATTTCATCATATCATCACGCATCCTCATCTTTGCGATTAGCCATACGTGACAGATAAGCGAAGTAAAATAAACTAAGTCTATTAATCAATTATTTTTTTAAACTCTTTAATACTTCTTTAGCATGCCACATTTTTGTTAAAATTATATTACGATTTGTAAAATGACGAAATTCTAAAGGAGAACACGCAACTTTCTTTGTAGCGCATCGGTCAGAAAGTTTCAGGAATATGAAAAATATTTTCGGAATAAATTTTTTCACATGTACTTTGCCCCCTTTTAAAAGTAGCGCGTTTTCAGTTATCTTACTAATCATTAAAAGGATGCCTCAATACCATCTTGGAGGATGACATTGATATTTTCCCCCTCCTAAAAGTAATAATATACTTTCGCTCTCTGAATCTCCCATATAATTGCTAGGTGCCGTCTGCTTCAGCCGAGCTCACTGCTTTTCCGGTGACGTCACGCGTTCGTGCAAGATCGGCAATCTTCGGATGGTTTTACCTAATCTCTATGTACCTTGCAAAATAGGTCTATGAGATGCTAAAGTTTCCTCTGCAAATCACGCAACCTCTGAGCTACCGAGCCAGTCCTGGTTTCGCCTGATCTATCCCTTTTGCTGTTTTTCACCTATGTTGAATTGTCTCTGTTAGTTTTACTGCAACGGGCTCTGTTGCTTTTGAAACACTGATGAAGTAGACGGTGCCTAGTCTATCCCAATATGTAACTGTATATTACCTAGTAATGGCCGCGGTGGCTCAGCCAGTCTCGCGCGAACCGCGGAAGGAGGAAGTTGGATCGGTGCTCTCTCCCGTAGCGTGTAGTTGAGACAGCGCGCGTGTATTACGTAATCGTCCAGTCGAACAAAACTGAAGTCTTGAAAATGGCCATCAAGCGAGTGAACACGTTGAAATTGAACTTTAGAGAAGTGAGATATAAGCCAACGTCAAATGAACTACATCGCTGGATAAGTACGAAATTGAAACTGAAACCAGAACAGGTTGTAAGTATAGAAGTAGACTATTATAGAAAATGTGTTTTTGTGAAATTATTGTCTAAAGTAACGGGTGAACAGTTATTACGCGAGTCGAAAGGAGTGTATATGTATAATGACGATGACGGCGAACATGAAGTGATAATGACGTGGGCAGATGAAAATCATGTGATAGTGCGGCTGCACGTCGTGCCGAGTGAAATGTCAGATGAAGCAATTTATTCTGTACTAACTAACTACGGACAAGTGATATTCCTTGATGACGAAACGTATTCGAAAGACCACATATACCCAGTGAGAACCGGAAGAAAATTAGTAAAGATGAACTTGTCCCGTGCGATACCTTCATACGTTACGATCAGTGGCGGCCGATATTGGGTCACGTACAATGGTCAAGAGAGTACGTGTTCCTACTGTGACGCGGTCGATCATTTCTTTAACCAATGCCCTAGTCGCCAGAGGCCAACAGCACGCACAAGTGATAATTCGTACGCAGGGAGAGGGCGACCCGCCCCATTCAACCTCAACAGCGCTGAAGAAGTGATACACAATGATCGGACAGTACTTCCAGCTCCAATAACCAAGACGCAAACTGAATCAACTGTAGATGCCAGTTCCGATATAATACAGGATGTCCCTTTAACGCCAACCGAAGAAAACAGCACCCTGCCTAGTGTCGATTCCATGGAAGTTCCAGTATCTGCCAATGACGAGACTACAATCATGCCGCTAAGTATCCATACTACGTAGATGACTCCTGTGGAAACCATCGAGAACTCACCACCAGTAGATGCAGATTCTTCGCAGACGACAAACATGGACCTGACTCTAGAACCCCTATCACTGCCGACCCCAGCTTCACCCATACTGGGAAAGAAGAAGAGGAAGAAGCAACGTAGCACAGACCAGAATCACACCCACCCGGCGAAGAAAACGAACGAACAGCGTTCACCATCGCCAGTGAAGTATACCCTGACCCCAATTGTGCCCAACCCTTTGGAAACACCCCCAACCCCACGATGATGACCACTCTAAATACCGATTCTTCAGGAAACCTGTAAGTACATGCAATGTTTTGGTTGTTTATATCATTAGTGTGTTATATGACGGCTCCCGTGTATCATTTTGCCACACTAAATCTGAACAAACTATCCTCTACAGTCAAACACCATGCCTTGACCGATTATATAAAGCAAAGTGCTCTCGATCTTCTTTTCCTTCAAGAGGTCGGTACAGACGATTTTACATGTGGCCACGACTACACTATATATAATAATTTTACATACAACGCCACAGGTACTGCCATTTTGGTACGACAAGGTATACCTGTTAACAAAACTTTCCTGCATCCCTCTGGGCGAATTACGTGCGTCGAAATAGGTAAAATCTGGTTTTGTAATACCTATGCGCCTTCAGGATCAGTGGCCCGCGAGGCACGAAACACTTTCTATGCAACAGAAGTGGCGACAGCTTTAGGGTGCAACCACCAACATATTGTCCTTGCTGGGGATTTTAACTGTGTGTTACGACGACAAGATCAATATCCAGGGTTTAACTCATCCCTTAGTCTCTCTACCCTGGTCGAGGCCTTTCACCTAAAAGATGTCTGGGAAACCAAGCACCCACAACTGGAAGGATTCACCTTCATACGTCCAGACTCGGCCAGTCGATTAGACCGTTTCTATGTAAGTGCGAACTTATTACCCAAAGTGTCATCTATAAAGATTTTTCCCACTTGCTTCACCGACCACCTCAGTGTGCAACTAGACATGGCAATCGACGCCAAAACTGCAGTTCGGGGACGGGGATACTGGAAACTTAATAGTCGGGTTCTCCAAGATGAACAATTTCGAACAGCCTTCAAACAAAAGTGGAAGGAATGGGAAAATATGAGCAGGCGCCAAACCGATATCATCACATGGTGGGACACATTCCTGAAGCCGTCAATCAAGCATTTTTGTATAGCATACACACGTATGATGCACACGGATTTCCATAAGAAATCCACGTCTCCACGAGTTGACGAAACAACTCATACGGGGCGACCCAGTCCTGCAGGAACGGAAACGTATACAATCGGTCCTACTGAGGATGCACCAGGAGCGAATGGCAGGTTTCGTGGTGAGAAGTCGTCTCCCAACAATTGACCCTCAAGAACAAGCCAGTATTGCCCATGTAAGCGCGAAAAGGAAACTCATAACGAGGTTGCAACAAGGGAACGAATGCCTTACACAACCCTCAGACATTCGTGCATGCCTATATGAACACTATGCAGCACAATTTAAGGCACCCCAGGCGGAAGAAGAACACGTGACACCCCGATATCCCCACGCTATCAGGGGAAGATGAAGCCATCTTAAACCAACCGTTCACTAAGGAAGAAGTGGAAGCGGCCATCCAACAAGCTCAAAAAGGAAAAACCCCGGGCATAGACGGACTACCGATTGAATTATTTCTAACATTTTGGCCTACCATGGCAGACCTGCTTATGCGGTGGCTCAATGCCTGTTTTGCGCAGAAGAAGTTAGGTCGTACAAGCTCGACAGGGGTCATGGTCTTAATCCCGAAAGTGATACATCCCTTAACACCTGAACATTATCGCCCCATCACTTTGTTATGTGCCGATTATAAAATATTGGCACGAATATTAACGCGCCGACTACAACACTATGCAGCTACCCTACTAGGCCCTCATCAATTTGTGCACGGAACTAATGGTAATATAACAACCGTTCTCACTAGCATACGAGACATCGTTACTGTAATGATTGAAGCCCCTGACTCGGAAGCAGCTCTAGTAGCCCTGGACTTCAAAGAAGCATTTGACTCATTGTATCATCATTATCTATTTCGGCATTTAACTCAGGTTGGATGCGGAGAATCCTTCGTAGAAGCGATAAAGAGCCTATACACCCAGGCTCGGGTACATTTGTGTGTAAATGGAACATTATCCACGCCGTTTGTTCTTCAGCGCTCTGTTAGGCAAGGTTGGCCCTTTTCACTCCTCGCCTTCTGTACAGCTCTTAGTCCCTTCCTACACCAAATAAATCAACGACTACAAGGAATACAAGCGTATGGCATGACCTACCGAGTTTTTGCATACGCCGACGATGTCACAGTGGCGGTGCGTGATCATCAGGATTATATTAACCTAATGGAAATCTTGGAACAATTACGAGTAAATACAGGTTTGTGTCTCAACCTGAGAAAATCAAAAATACTACCCTTGGGGAGAATGGCAAGGAACTGGACAGAATCTGTCCCAATGAACGTGACGGACGTATTGAAAGTACTCGGGATCTATTTCTCGAGAAACCTGGTCGAGACTTCCAACCACACATTTCAAACCATAGTGCCCAAAATACAAGCAGTATTACATTTCAACCGACTCCGCCAACTGTCACTAAGCGCTAGAATCAAATATGTCAACACTTATGCACTCTCGAAACTATGGTATGTGGCGCAAATACTACCCGTGCCTACCCAAACGGCTGCGAGAATCCGGAGAATGATCACACACTTTCTCTGGCACGGTCACCTGTTCCATGTAGCTCATAACACACTATGCCTACCAACTCGCCTTGGAGGACTAAACCTGCTGAGTATCGACCGACAAGCGCAAGCCTTATTTTTGCACCGCCATATCACCATGATAGTCCAGCATCAAGATAGCATTACGGTTCGTGTGCTACGCTCCATGCTGGATGAAGTGGAACTATGTGCCCCAATTTACCCAGGTGTTATACCCACTAAATTTCTCTATTTACGAACAACCATAGTGGAAATTTGTTACATGTTGATGCTCCTTCCAAGTGTGGATCCTTCTGATATAACAGTCAAATCTCTATCAAAAATGCTGCAAAACCGGATGAAACATATTCCGCGTATTGTCCCATTATTCCCCAGTGTGCGCTGGAACATCGTGTGGAGAAACATATCGGCGACCCACCTCCCCAATCGAGTGCGCTCCATATGGTACTTAACTGTACACGATGCTATCGTCACTAGAGTACGATTGCAGAGATACCTTATGGCAGACAACTCCCATTGTACCAAATGTGCACAGGACGACACCTTAGTGCATCGACTGACGACATGTGTGACAGTCGTGGAACATTGGAAACACCTTAAGAAGTTACTTGGAATCATATGCCGCCGCTCTCCGAATGACTTCACGGTGAACCATATATTAACTCCAGAGTTTCAGTATTTTCCTCTCACAAGAACACGTGCAGTGCAATTTCTCATAGGACATTATGTCTATTATGTGCTTGGCAACCAACCTCATGTACAAAAACTGTCATTCAAATTCTATGCCAGTGAACAATATTATCACAATGATCAGATAACCTGTAAAGCCTTGAATGCAAATTTCCTACATGTGATCCTTTGAAATTGACGTCCAAATGTAAAATCTGTGTAAGAAGTAGCTAATTTCAATAAAGAAAATTTAAAAAGAAAAAAAAAAGGTCGGTAACGCGTCTGACTACCATGCCAAAGGCCCCGGGTTCGATCCCCGGCCGGTTCAAATCCGGGGACTTTTCTAACGATGGAAGCGGCCCCGGTGTAACGGGGAATTTGGACTCCGTAAAAAAGTGACTGTACAGTCAATTTTCTACAGAGAAAAAGGACTGCCCTTTTCAGATCCCGTCAATTAAGCAGGGGGTAAAATATCCCCGTAGAAAAATGACTGCCTGTCAATTCCCACTTAAAAGAGGGGGTACAAATTCCCCGTAGAAAAGTGACTGCCCAATTAAATCCTGCTTATATTAGGAGGGAGTACAATTTCCCCGTAGAAAAGTGACTGCCCCTTTAAATCCTGCTTATATTAGGAGGGGGTACAATTTCCCCGTACAAAAGTGACTGCCCCCTTATATCCTGCTTATATTAGGAGGGGGTACAAATTCCCCGTAGAAAAGTGACTGCCCCCTTAAATACTGCTTATATTAGGAGGGGGTACAATTTCCCCGTAGAAAAGTGACTGCCCCCTTATATCCTGCTAATATTAGAAGGGGGTACAATTTCCCCGTAGAAAAGTGACTGCCCCCTTACATCCTTCTTATATTAGGAGGGGGTACAAATTCCCGTAGAAAAGTGACTGCCCCCTTAAATCCTGCTTATATTAGGAGGGGGTAAAATTTCCCCGTAGAAAAGTGACTACCCCCTTAAATCCTGCTTACATTGGGAGGGGGTATAATTTCCCCGTAGAAAAGTGACTGCCCTATTAAATCCTGCTAATATTAGAAGGGGGTACAATTTCCCCGTAGAAAAGTGACTGCCCCCTTATATCCTGCTTATATTAGGAGGGGGTACAAATTCCCCGTAGAAAAGTGACTGCCCCCTTAAATCCTGCTTATATTAGGAGGGGGTAAAATTTCCCCGTAGAAAAGTGACTGCCCCCTTAAATCCTGCTTACATTAGGAGGGGGTATAATTTCCCCGTAGAAAAAAGACTGCCCTATTAAATCCTGCTAATATTAGAAGGGGGTACAATTTCCCCGTAGAAAAGTGACTGCCCCCTTACATCCTTCTTATATTAGGAGGGGGTACAAATTCCCGTAGAAAAGTGACTGCCCCCTTAAATCCTGCTTATATTAGGAGGGGGTAAAATTTCCCCGTAGAAAAGTGACTACCCCCTTAAATCCTGCTTACATTGGGAGGGGGTATAATTTCCCCGTAGAAAAGTGACTGCCCTATTAAATCCTGCTAATATTAGAAGGGGGTACAATTTCCCCGTTGAAAAGTGACTGCCCCCTTATATCCTGCTTATATTAGGAGGGGGTACAAATTCCCCGTAGAAAAGTGACTGCCCCCTTAAATCCTGCTTATATTAGGAGGGGGTAAAATTTCCCCGTAGAAAAGTGACTGCCCCCTTAAATCCTGCTTACATTAGGAGGGGGTATAATTTCCCCGTAGAAAAAAGACTGCCCTATTCAATCCTGCTAATATTAGAAGGGGGTACAATTTCCCCGTAGAAAAGTGACTGCCCCCTTATATTCTGCTTATATTAGGAGGTGGTACAAATTCCCCGTAGAAAAGTGACTGCCCCCTTTATTCCTGCTTATATTAGGAGGGGGTATATTTTCCCCGTAGAAAAGTGACTGCCCCTTTAAATCCTCCTTATATTAGGAGGGGGTATAATTTCCCCGTAGAAAAGTGACTGCCCTATTAAATCCTGCTAATATGAGAAGGGGGTACAATTTCCCCGTAGAAAAGTGACTGCCCTATTAAATCCTGCTAATATGAGAAGGGGGTACAATTTCCCCGTAGAAAAGTGACTGCCCCCTTATATCCTGCTTATATTAGGAGGGGGTACAATTTCCCCGTAGAAAAGTGACTGCCCCCTTATATCCTGCTTATATTAGGAGGGGGTATAATTTCCCCGTGGAAAAGTGACTGCCCGTTAAAATCCTGCTTATATTAGGAGGGGGTATAATTTCCCCGTAGAAAAGTGACTGCCCTATTAAATCCTGCTAATATGAGAAGGGGGTACAATTTCCCCGTAGAAAAGTGACTGCCCCCTTATATCCAGCTTATATTAGGAGGGGGTACAAATTCCCCGTAGAAAAGTGACTGCCCCCTTAAACCCTGCTTCTATTAGGAGGGGGTACAATTTTCCCGTAGAAAAGTGACTGCCTCTTTAAATCCTGCTTATATTAGGAGGGGGTATAATTTCCCCGTAGAAAAGTGACTGCCCTTTTATATCCTGCTAATATGAGAAGGGGGTACAATTTCCCCGTAGAAAAGTGACTGCCCTATTAAATCCTGCTAATATGAGAACGGGGTACAATTTCCCCGTAGAAAAGCGACTGCCCCCTTATATCCTGCATATATTAGGAGGGAATACAAATTCCCCGTAGAAAAGTGAGTGCCCCCATAAATCCTGCTTATATTTGGAGGGGGTATAATTTCCCCGTAGAAAAGTGACTGCCCCTTTAAATCCTGCTTATATTAGGTGGGGGTATAATTTCCCCGTAGAAAAGTGACTGCTTTATTAAATCCTGCTAATATGAGAAGGGGGTACAATTTCCCCGTAGAAAAGTGACTGCCCTATTAAATCCTGCTAATATTAGAAGGGGGTACAATTTCCCCGTAGAAAAGTTACTGCCCCCTTATATCCTGCTTATATTAGGAGGGGGTACAAATTCCCCGCAGAAAAGTGACTGCCCCCTTAAATCCTGCTTATATTAGGAGGGGGTATAATTTCCCCGTAGAAAAGTGACTGCCCGTTAAAATCCTGCTTAGATTAGGAGGGGGTATAATTTCCCCGTAGAAAAGTGACTGCCATATTAAATCCTGCTAATATGAGAAGGGGGTACAATTTCCCCGTAGAAAAGTGACTGCCCCTTTAAATCCTGCTTATATTAGGAGGGGGTATAATTTCCCCGTAGAAAAGTGACTGCCCCATTAAATCCTGCTAATATGAGAAGGGGGTACAATTTCCCCGTAGAAAAGTGACTGCCCTATTAAATCCTGCTAATATGAGAAGGGGGTACAATTTTCCCGTAGAAAAGTGACTGCCCCCTTATATCCTTCTTATATTAGGAGGGGGTACAAATTCCCCGTAGAAAAGTGACTGCCCCCTTATATCCTGCTTATATTAGGAGGGGGTACAATTTCCCCGTAGAAAAGTGACTGCCCCCTTATATCCTGCTTATATTAGGAGGGGGTATAATTTCCCCGTAGATAAGTGACTGCCCTCTTATATTCTGCTTATATTAGGAGGGGGTACAAATTCCCCGTAGAAAAGTAACTGCCCCCTTAAATACTGCTTATATTAGGAGGGGGTACAATTTCCCCGTAGAAAAGTGACTGCCCCCTTATATCCTGCTTATATTAGGAGGGGGTACAAATTCCCCGTAGAAAAGTGACTGCCCCCTTTATTCCTGCTTATATTAGGAGGGGGTATAATTTCCCCGTAGAAAAGTGACTGCCCCTTTAAATCCTGCTTATATTAGGAGGGGGTATAATTTCCCCGTAGGAAAGTGACTGCCCTATTAAATCCTGCTAATATGAGAAGGGGGTACAATTTCCCCGTAGAAAAGTGACTGCCCTATTAAATCCTGATAATAGGAGAAGGGGGTACAATTTCCCCGTAGAAAAGTGACTGCCCCCTTATATCCTGCTTATATTAGGAGGTGGTACAAATTCCCCGTAGAAAAGTGACTGCCACCTTAAATCCTTCTTATATTAGGAGGGGTATAATTTCCCCGCAGAAAAGTTACTGCCCCTTTAAATCCTGCTTATATTAGGAGGGGGTATAATTTCCCCGTAGAAAAGTGACTGCCCCTTTAAATCCTGCTTATATTAGTAGGGGGTATAGTTTCCCCGTAGAAAAGTGACTGCCTCCTTAAATCCTGCTTATATTAGGAGGGGGTATAATTTCCCCGTTGAAAAGTGTCTGCCCCTTTAAATCCTGCTTATATTAGGAGGGGGTATAATTTCCCCGTAGAATAGTGACTGCCCCCTTAAATCCTGCTTATATTAGGAGGGGGTACAATTTCCCCGTAGAAAAGTGATTGCCCTATTAAATCCTGCTAATATTAGAAGGGGGTACAATTTCCCCGTAGAAAAGTGACTGCACTATTAAATCCTGCTTATATTAGGAGGGGGTACAAATTCCCCGTAGAAAAGTGACTGCCCCCTTAAATCCTGCTTATATTAGGAGGGGGTAAAATTTCCCCGTAGAAAAGTGACTGCCCCTTTAAATCCTGCTTATATTAGTAGGGGGTATAGTTTCCCCGTAGAAAAGTGACTGCCTCCTTAAATCCTGCTTATATTAGGAGGGGGTATAATTTCCCCGTAGAAAAGTGACTGCCCTATTAAATCCTGCTAATATGAGAAGGGGGTACAATTTCCCCGTAGAAAAGTGACTGCCCTATTAAATCCTGATAATAGGAGAAGGTGGTACAATTTCCCCGTAGAAAAGTGACTGCCCCCTTATATCCTGCTTATATTAGGAGGGGGTACAAATTCCCCGTAGAAAAGTGACTGCCACCTTAAATCCTTCTTATATTAAGAGGGGTATAATTTCCCCGTAGAAAAGTTACTGCCCCTTTAAATCCTGCTTATATTAGGAGGGGGTATAATTTCCCCGTAGAAAAGTGACTGCCCCTTTAAATCCTGCTTATATTAGTAGGGGGTATAGTTTCCCCGTAGAAAAGTGACTGCCTCCTTAAATCCTGCTTATATTAGGAGGGGGTATAATTTCCCCGTTGAAAAGTGTCTGCCCCTTTAAATCCTGCTTATATTAGGAGGGGGTATAATTTCCCCGTAGAAAAGTGACTGCCCTATTAAATCCTGCTAATATGTGAAGGGGGTACAATTTCCCCGTAGAAAAGTGACTGCCCTATTAAATCCTGCTAATATGAGAAGGGGGTACAATTTCCCCGTAGAAAAGTGACTGCCCCCTTATATCCTGCTTATATTAGGAGGGGGTACAATTTCCCCGTAGAAAAGTGACTGCCCCCTTAAATCCTGCTTATATTAGGAGGGGGTATAATTTCCCCGTAGAAAAGTGACTGCCCTATTAAATCCTGCTAATATGAGAAGGGGGTACAATTTCCCCGTAGAAAAGTGACTGCCCCCTTATATCCAGCTTATATTAGGAGGGGGTACAAATTCCCCGTAGAAAAGTGACTGCCCCCTTAAACCCTGCTTCTATTAGGAGGGGGTACAATTTTCCCGTAGAAAAGTGACTGCCTCTTTAATTCCTGCTTATATTAGGAGGGGGTATAATTTCCCCGTAGAAAAGTGACTGCCCTTTTATATCCTGCTAATATGAGAAGGGGGTACAATTTCCCCGTAGAAAAGTGACTGCCCTATTAAATCCTGCTAATATGAGAACGGGGTACAATTTCCCCGTAGAAAAGCGACTGCCCCCTTATATCCTGCATATATTAGGAGGGAATACAAATTCCCCGTAGAAAAGTGAGTGCCCCCATAAATCCTGTTTATATTTGGAGGGGGTATAATTTCCCCGTAGAAAAGTGACTGCCCCTTTAAATCCTGCTTATATTAGGTGGGGGTATAATTTCCCCGTAGAAAAGTGACTGCTTTATTAAATCCTGCTAATATGAGAAGGGGGTACAATTTCCCCGTAGAAAAGTGACTGCCCTATTAAATCCTGCTAATATTAGAAGGGGGTACAATTTCCCCGTAGAAAAGTTACTGCCCCCTTATATCCTGCTTATATTAGGAGGGGGTACAAATTCCCCGTAGAAAAGTGACTGCCCCCTTAAATCCTGCTTATATTAGGAGGGGGTATAATTTCCCCGTAGAAAAGTGACTGCCCGTTAAAATCCTGCTTATATTAGGAGGGGGTATAATTTCCCCGTAGAAAAGTGACTGCCATATTAAATCCTGCTAATATGAGAAGGGGGTACAATTTCCCCGTAGAAAAGTGACTGCCCCTTTAAATCCTGCTTATATTAGGAGGGGGTATAATTTCCCCGTAGAAAAGTGACTGCCCCATTAAATCCTGCTAATATGAGAAGGGGGTACAATTTCCCCGTAGAAAAGTGACTGCCCTATTAAATCCTGCTAATATGAGAAGGGGGTACAATTTCCCCGTAGAAAAGTGAGTGCCCCCTTATAGGAGGGGGTACAATTTCCCCGTAGAAAAGTGACTGCCCCCTTATATCCTGCTTATATTAGGAGGGGGTACAAATTCCCCGTAGAAAAGTGACTGCCCCCTTAAATCCTGCTTATATTAGGAGGGGGTACAAATTCCCCGTAGAAAAGTGACTGCCACCTTAAATCCTTCTTATATTAGGAGGGGTATAATTTCCCCGTAGAAAAGTTACTGCCCCTTTAAATCCTGCTTATATTAGGAGGGGGTATAATTTCCCCGTAGAAAAGTGACTGCCCCTTTAAATCCTGCTTATATTAGTAGGGGGTATAGTTTCCCCGTAGAAAAGTGACTGCCTCCTTAAATCCTGCTTATATTAGGAGGGGGTATAATTTCCCCGTTGAAAAGTGTCTGCCCCTTTAAATCCTGCTTATATTAGGAGGGGGTATAATTTCCCCGTAGAAAAGTGACTGCCCCCTTAAATCCTGCTTATATTAGGAGGGGGTACAATTTCCCCGTAGAAAAGTGATTGCCCTATTAAATCCTGCTAATATTAGAAGGGGGTACAATTTCCCCGTAGAAAAGTGACTGCCCTATTAAATCCTGCTTATATTAGGAGGGGGTACAAATTCCCCTTAGAAAAGTGACTGCCCCCTTAAATCCTGCTTATATTAGGAGGGGGTAAAATTTCCCCGTAGAAAAGTGACTGCCCCCTTAAATCCTGCTTACATTAGGAGGGGGTATAATTTCCCAATAGAAAAGTGACTGCCCTATTAAATCCTGCTAATATTAGAAGGGGGTACAATTTCCCCGTAGAAAAGTGACTGCCCCCTTATATCCTGCTTATATTAGGAGGGGGTACAAATTCCCCGTAGAAAAGTGACTGCCCCCTTATATTCCTGCTTATATTAGGAGGGGGTATAATTTCCCCGTAGAAAAGTGACTGCCCCTTTAAATCCTGCTTATATTAGGAGGGGGTATAATTTCCCCGTAGAAAAGTGACTGCCCTATTAAATCCTGCTAATATGAGAAGGGGGTACAATTTCCCCGTAGAAAAGTGACTACCCTATTAAATCCTGCTAATATTAGAAGGGGGTACAATTTCCCCGTAGAAAAGTGACTGCCCCCTTATATCCTGCTTATATTAGGAGGGGGTACAAATTCCCCGTAGAAAAGTGACTGCCACCTTAAATCCTTCTTATATTAGGAGGGGTATAATTTCCCCGTAGAAAAGTTACTGCCCCTTTAAATCCTGCTTATATTAGGAGGGGGTATAATTTCCCCGTAGAAAAGTGACTGCCCCTTTAAATCCTGCTTATATTAGTAGGGGGTATAGTTTCCCCGTAGAAAAGTGACTGCCTCCTTAAATCCTGCTTATATTAGGAGGGGGTACAATTTCCCCGTATAAAAGTGACTGCCCCTTAAATCCTGCTAATATTAGGAGGGGGTATAATTTCCCCGTAGAAAAGTGACTGCCCCTTAAATCCTGCTTATATTAGGAGGGGGTATAATTTCCCCGTAGAAAAGTGACTACCCCCTTAAATCCTGCTTATATTAGGAGGGGGTACAATTTCCCCGTAGAAAAGTGACTGCCCCCTTAAATCCTGCAAATATTAGGGGGGGTACAATTTCCCCGTATAAAAGTGACTGCCCCTTAAATCTTGCTAATATTAGGAGGGGTACAAATTCCCCGTAGAAAAGTAACTGCCTCCTTAAATTTTGCTTATATTAGGAGGGGGTATAATTTCCCCGTAGAAAAGTGACTGCCCCCTTAAATCCTGCTTATATTATCAGGGGGTACAATTTCCCCGTAGAAAAGTGACTGCCCCCTTAAATCCTGCTTATATTAGGAGGGGGTATAATTTCCCCGTAGAAAAGTGACTGCCCCATTAAATCCTGCTAATATTAGAAGGGGGTACAATTTCCCCGTAGAAAAGTGACTGCCCCTTTTATCTTTAATATATATGGAGTGGTTACAAATTTCCCCCTAGAAAAGTTACTGTTCTAATAATTAGTTCTTACATGAGAAATTGCATACAAAATGCTACGGAGAAAAGTTGCTGCTTACTTAATTTACTTCACAAAACAGTAGGGAAATTAGATGTACTATATTGTCGTATAAAGCCTTTATAACTCTGGTATCTGGCTCATCATTGACTTAATTATTACGTACAACTTTCTCATTTGAATGTTCATCAAAATATTTGAATGAGTCTACCATTTGAGTAGGGTGATAAAGGTGTCCTGGGTTCAATACCCGGTGGAGGCACATAGTAATTCGGATCCAACTTTAAACTGTGGGTCCATTCTTGATTAGACTTAGTGTGCATAAATTAAAACGCTAACTCAATCAATCCATCAATCAAGACATTTGAATTGCATTTTCTTGAAACATTTTGGACAACAAATTTGTACACAATGTGTGTGTGTACTGTCACAAATAAATAGGTTTCTCATCATAAAAATACTTCTTATATAATGTATGCATAACTAACAAAAAGTAAAGCACTTTGTCCCTTGTGGTAATTATATTTATTTGAAAAGCACGACGAGAGCCCGTAGAAGCGATATTTTAACATGGAAATATTTTATAACTTGTAAAATATAATTGAAAGTGGTTGCTTCCACACATCCGTAGTAACTCTCGAATTTAAAAATTACATTGATGCATTTTATGATAGAACATTTGATCATTTTTTAAAATAATCGAATACACACGTTATTCGTGTTATGAGGTTGATAAATCATAATTTTGTTACACAGCAACATATATTACATATAAACATACTTACACACACCAACATATTTATGTACACACTAATCATATTTTCATAGGAACAAATAACAAGATACATCTACACACAGACTATAGTTTTAATTGTAACATTTTGATCAGAATCAATACGATTCAGAAACACCAGGAGTACACAAGTCAAATAAAACAATTGTTTTAAATTCAAAAAAATTTAACAAAAAAATAATATACAATGCATATAGCATGAGAATTATGATTTATCACTTTTCACTAAATATGTATTTCAATAATGCTGTAGTGCATTTTAATATAATATGTGATGTATTTCAATTTATACAAAAACTTTATCAAATACAGACATTTATAATTTCGTTGTGGTTTGCAACTAACCTATTACATATTATTCACCATGTTTAACACATGAAGGAGTCAGTGGATGATATTCTTAAGCCACATGTTTGATTTTTATGTTGTTGTTGTTGTTGAACATACCATCATGCACAATAAGCAACCCACTGTCCAAAAAGTGCGAGACATTGTCATTTTTCTTTTCGAATGGCAGTATAATATGTACATCACTGAAGTTTTTGGCTCTCCAACCAGGTGGTCATCTGTGTAGTGATATAGTCATAAGCCACACTTTCCCGCTACGTAGGCTGTACATGCACCGTTAGAAAACATGGATTTTGGAGACAATAATGAAGGAAGTGACGAGTCACATCTTTTTGATAGTAATAGTGGAAATTTCTGGCACCCGTCAGCTAGCAGTTCAGTGTGGAACTCATCCTTCTGTACGTGTAATTATGAAATAGAGTTGTGGTTATGTTCGCTGTGGCTTGTGACTATCCGTTGAAAGTTTATATGCTGCATAAAACATTGATTACTACAATCCTCTGATCACATTAACTAAATATAAAGTATATTTTCTTTCAAGCTAGTAAATATCTATGTGAAACGTGATTAATTAAGGCAGACGTCCCATTAACTTGAGCCGACCAGCTGAAGCATTGCCACAAAAATCCACACTTTCAAGGAAAAGGCAGCTGAATCGCCCACGATAGAACAGAGAGAAAGCAAAATGGAGACGTAATAGCGGATGCCAATAAGTACCCGATAAAACAAAGAGTACGGGACATGCTGTTAGTTTAAGACATTCCTTCGCTTGTTCCAAGAAATGTACGACAAAATGCTGAGAGAGTATGTAATATCTGCATTCATCTTGAGACCTGGGTGATTTTAATGCTAAATCAGCATCGTAATTTATGGACACGGGATTGAGGTGAATGTAAACCTTAATATGTTATTAATGATGCATAAAATCAGTAAACCTGAATGCCCATGTCTTCCTGCAGTTTCTAACCTAATAACTTGGAGAAAACCTCGAATTTGGCTTATGACTATATTCTACAGAAAAGCTGTGCGATATGATAGGGAGGTACAGTAAGGGCTACATTAATTTTCTCGAAAGATGAGCACGTTGGTACCATGCATTCTTTACAAGTTGTTTATGTATCATGTGTAGAATGATGCACGATATATACAAGTAACTTACAAACATTACACATGGAACTAGCTTGTTGCAAACTTCTTTCAAGGCAGTTCTACGACAGTCAATCCACAGTCATGTATGCCGTAGTTGTATGTCCAAAGTGTTCTTTCGTAAAATGCAGAATGAGCACTTGATTTTGGATTTGGAAATGCGTTCTGCATATCTATTGCTATGGTGTGGATTTTCCTTTGGCGAAGTGGTTAAATCCATGATTCACTTTAGCCCAAAGTCAGCCTTTTCAATGTAATTCCTTGCTCTTTTTTCAGGTATTTCCTCTGGGGACAGTTCTGAATTACACGTGTATTTTGAGATGGCATTAATAAATCATGTACATCTTTTTCGGGGAATTTATGTCCATGATTAACAAGTATATCCCTCTCTTCCTGTTTTGGTATTGTTAAAGTTTCCTTCATTGGGTGTTGAAAATTTATCTCTTGCGCATAGTTCTGCAAATCATGGACAGTCAAAATAACCTCTTTACGGATTGAAAAGTTTAAGGTCATGAACTTGTAGATAATACGAAAAGTTTACTGATCTTGTTGATTGTTTGTTCTCCATCTTTCTGTGACACTTGCTTTTCTTTGGCATCATTTCCAGGCAGCCATAAGCTTAGCATTCTGTTCATTAAAATCACCCAGGTCTCAAGATGAATGCAGATATTACATACTCTCTCAGCATTTTGTCGTACATTTCTTGGAACAAGCGAAGGAATGTCTTAAACTAACAGCATGTCCCGTACTCTTTGTTTTATCGGGTACTTATTGGCATCCGCTATTACGTCTCCATTTTGCTTTCTCTCTGTTCTATCGTGGGCGATTCAGCTGCTTTTTCCTTGAAAGTGTGGATTTTTGTGGCAATGCTTCAGCTGGTCGGCTCAAGTTAATGGGACGTCTGCCTTAATTAAACACGTTTCACATAGATATTTACTAGCTTGAAAGAAAATATACTTTATATTTAGTTAATGTGATCAGAGGATTGTAGTAATCAATGTTTTATGCAGCATATAAACTTTCAACGGATAGTCACAAGCCACAGCGAACATAACCACAACTCTATTTCATAATTACACGTACAGAAGGATGAGTTCCACACTGAACTGCTAGCTGACGGGTAGGGCAGTCACTTTTCTACGGGGAAATTACACCCCCTCATAATATAAGCAGGATTTAAGGGGGCAGTCACTTTTCTACGGGGAATTTGTACCCCCTCCTAATATAAGCTGGATATAAGGGGGCAGTCACTTTTCTACGGGGAAATTGTACCCCCTCCTAATATAAGCAGGATTTTAACGGGCAGTCACTTTTCTACGGGGAAATTATACCCCCTCCTAATATAAGCAGGATTTTAACGGGCAGTCACTTTTCTACGGGGAAATTATACCCCCTCCTAATATAAGCAGGATTTAAGGGGGCAGTCACTTTTCTACGGGGAATTTGTACCCCCTCCTAATATAAGAAGGATATAAGGGGGCAATCACTTTTCTACGGGGAAATTGTACCCCTTCTCATATTAGCAGGATTTAATAGGGCAGTCACTTTTCTAAGGGGAAATTGTACCCCCTTCTCATATTAGCAGGATTTAATAGGGCAGTCACTTTACTACGGGGAAATTATACCCCATCCTAATATAAGCAGGATTTAAAGGGGCAGTCACTTTTCTACGGGGAAATTATACCCCCTCGTAATATAAGCAGGAATAAAGGGGGCAGTCACTATTCTACGGGGAATTTGTACCCCCTCCTAATATAAGCAGGATATAAGGGGGCAGTCACTTTTCTACGGGGAAATTATACCCCCTCCTAATGTAAGCAGGATTTAAGGGGGCAGTCACTTTTCTACGGGGAAATTTTACCCCCTCCTAATATAAGCAGGATTTAAGGGGGCAGTCACTTTTCTACGGGGAATTTGTACCCCCTCCTAATATAAGCAGGATATAAGGGGGCAGTCACTTTTCTACGGGGAAATTGTACCCCCTTCTAATATTAGCAGGATTTAATAGGGCAGTCACTTTTCTACTGGGAAATTGTACCCCCTCCTAATATAAGCAGGATATAAGGGGGCAGTCACTTTTCTACGGGGAAATTGTACCCCCTCCTAATATAAGCAGTATTTAAGGGGGCAGTCACTTTTCTACGGGGAATTTGTACCCCCTCCTAATATAAGCAGAATATAAGGGGGCAGTCACTTTCCTAGGGGGAAATTATACCCCCTCCTAATATAAGCAGGATTTAAAGGGGCAGTCAATTTTCTACGGGGAAATTATACCCCCTCCTAATATAAGCAGGATATAAGGGGGCAGTCACTTTTCTACGGGGAAATTGTACCCCCTCCTAATATAAGCAGTATTTAAGGGGGCAGTTACTTTTCTACGGGGAATTTGTACCCCCTCCTAATATAAGCAGAATATAAGAGGGCAGTCACTTATCTACGGGGAAATTATACCCCCTCCTAATATAAGCAGGATATAAGGGGGCAGTCACTTTTCTACGGGGAAATTGTACCCCCTCCTAATATAAGCAGGATATAAGGGGGCAGTCACTTTTCTACGGGGAATTTGTACCCCCTCCTAATATAAGAAGGATATAAGGGGGCAGTCACTTTTCTACGGGAAAATTGTACCCCCTTCTCATATTAGCAGGATTTAATAGGGCAGTCACTTTTCTACGGGGAAATTATACCCCCTCCTAATATAAGCAGGATTTAAAGGGGCAGTCACTTTTCTACGGGGAAATTATACCCCCTCCTAATATAAGCAGGAATAAAGGGGGCAGTCACTTTTCTACGGGGAATTTGTACCCCCTCCTAATATAAGCAGGATATAAGGGGCAGTCACTTTTCTACGTTGAAATTATACCCCCTCCTAATGTAAGCAGGATTTAAGGGGGCAGTCATTTCTCTACGGGGAAATTTTACCCCCTCCTAATATAAGCAGGATTTAAGGGGGCAGTCACTTTTCTACGGGGAATTTGTACCAACTCCTAATATAAGCAGGATATAAGGGGGCAGTCACATTTCTACGGGGAAATTGTACCCCCCTTCTAATATTAGCAGGATTTAATAGGGCAGTCACTTTTCTACGGGGAAATTGTACCCCCTCCTAATATAAGCAGGATATAAGGGGGCAGTCACTTTTCTACGGGGAAATTGTACCCCCTCCTAATATAAGCAGTATTTAAGGGGGCAGTCACTTTTCTACGGGGAATTTGTACCCCCTCCTAATATAAGCAGAATATAAGGGGGCAGTCACTTTCCTAGGGGGAAATTATACCCCCTCCTAATATAAGCAGGATTTAAAGGGGCAGTCAATTTTCTACGGGGAAATTATACCCCCTCCTAATATAAGCAGGATATAAGGGGGCAGTCACTTTTCTACGGGGAAATTGTACCCCCTCCTAATATAAGCAGTATTTAAGGGGGCAGTTACTTTTCTACGGGGAATTTGTACCCCCTCCTAATATAAGCAGAATATAAGAGGGCAGTCACTTTTCTACGGGGAAATTATACCCCCTCCTAATATAAGCAGGATATAAGGGGGCAGTCACTTTTCTACGGGGAAATTGTACCCCCTCCTAATATAAGCAGGATATAAGGGGGCAGTCACTTTTCTACGGGGAATTTGTACCCCCTCCTAATATAAGAAGGATATAAGGGGGCAGTCACTTTTCTACGGGAAAATTGTACCCCCTTCTCATATTAGCAGGATTTAATAGGGCAGTCACTTTTCTACGGGGAAATTGTACCCCCTTCTCATATTAGCAGGATTTAATAGGGCAGTCACTTTTCTACGGGGAAATTGTACCCCCTCCTAATATAAGCAGGATATAAGGGGCAGTCACTTTTCTACGGGGAAATTGTACCCCCTCCTAATATAAGCAGTATTTAAGGGGGCAGTCACTTTTCTACGGGGAATTTGTACCCCCTCCTTATATAAGCAGAATATAAGGGGGCAGTCACTTTTCTACGGGGAAATTATACCCCCTCCTAATATAAGCAGGATTTAAAGGGGCAGTCAATTTTCTACGGGGAAATTATACCCCCTCCTAATATTAGCAGGATTTAATAGGGCAGTCACTTTTCTAAGGGGAAATTGTACCCCCTTCTCATATTAGCAGGATTTAAGGGGGCAGTCACTTTTCTACGGGGAAATTATACCCCCTCCTAATATAAGCAGGATTTAAAGGGGCAGTCACTTGTCTACGGGGAAATTATACCCCCTCCTAATATAAGCAGGGTTTAAGGGGGCAGTCACTTTTCTACGGGGAATTTGTACCCCCTCCTAATATAAGCAAGATATAAGGGGGCAGTCACTTTTCTGCGGGGAAATTGTACCCCCTCCTAATATAAGCAGGATTTAATAGGGCAGTCACTTTTCTACGGGGAAATTATACCCCCTCCTAATATAAGCAGGATTTAAGGGGGCAGTCACTTTTCTACGGGGAATTTGTACCCCCTCCTAATATAAGCAGGATATAAGGGGGCAGTCACTTTTCTACGGGGAAATTGTACCCCCTTCTCATATTAGCAGGATTTAATAGGGCAGTCACTTTTCTACGGGGAAATTGTACCCCCTTCTCATATTAGCAGGATTTAATAGGGCAGTCACTTTTCTACGGGGAAATTATACCCCCTCCTAATATAAGAAGGATATAAGGGGGCAGTCACTTTTCTACGGGGAAATTATACCCCTCCTAATATAAGCAGGATTTAAGGGGGCAGTCACTTTTCTACGGGGAATTTGTACCCCCTCCTAATATAAGCAGGATATAAGGGGGCAGTCACTTTTCTACGGGGAAATTGTACCCCCTGCTAATATTAGCAGGATTTAATAGGGCAGTCACTTTTCTACGGGGAAATTGTACCCCCTTTTCATATTAGCAGGATTTAAAAGGTCAGTCACTTTTCTACGGGGAAATTATACCCCCTCCTAATATAAGCAGGATTTAAAGGGGCAGTCACTTTTCTACGGGGAAATTGTACCCCCTCCTAATATAAGCAGGGTTTAAGGGGGCAGTCACTTTTCTACGGGGAATTTGTACCCCCTCCTAATATAAGAAGGATATAAGGGGGCAGTCACTTTTCTACGGGGAAATTGTACCCCCTTCTCATATTAGCAGGATTTAATAGGGCAGTCACTCTTCTACGGGGAAATTATACCCCCTCCTAATATAAGCAGGATTTTAACGGGCAGTCACTTTTCTACGGGGAAATTATACCCCCTCCTAATATAAGCAGGATTTAAGGGGGCAGTCACTTTTCTACGGGGAAATTGTACCCCCTCCTAATATAAGCAGGATTTAATTGGGCAGTCACTTTTCTACGGGGAATTTGTACCCCCTCTTTTAAGTGGGAATTGACAGGCAGTCATTTTTCTACGGGGATATTTTACCCCCTGCTTAATTGACGAGAACTGAAAAGGGCAGTCATTTTTCTCTGTAGAAAATTGACTGTACAGTCATTTTTCTACGGAGTCCAAATTCCCCGTTACACCGGCGCCCACCCAGCGTCGAATAACATGGGTACCTGGGGGAAACCCTGGGGGGTAAAGGCGGTCAGGGGCGTGATGCTGATCACATCACCCCCACTCACGACCGGATCAAGAAAGTGTGGGGCGTTACCCCCATACCCCCTATACGCCTTCATGGCGTGGTGCTATGCACAGGGGAGCACTTTACGTTTTTTTATATAACCTATTAATGGCTCAGTATGCAAGAGACTCTCGTTCGAGTCCTGGTCGAGACTTCATTTTTCGCTGAAATTTCTACACAATACCTAGTGCGTGTACCACATTATAAGGTTCGCTAGATACTAGTTTTAAAAGTCACTGAGTCGTAGTATGTATGACCACGGACGTTCGGAAGGGGGGGGGGGCAAGTGGGGGCCACGCCCTTTAGAAAATCAATGACCACCTAAAAATTATATATTTCACACATAATTTCATCTCGGTCACAGTAATTTATGTTCATTATCATAAGTGCATTGATTGATATATTTGCTTTCGCTTTTTGTGCCACTTTCAGCTAATTTGCGATGAGTGATAAGATGATGAAATTGATGAATGGACACTCACAAACATCCATGCCCAGGCCGGATTTCGAAACCGGGACCCCTGGCGTCATAGCGCGATGTGCTAACCACTCCGCCACAGGGGTCGGCAGATGAAAATTTGGTTGAAAAGATAAATGAAGTGGATTGAAGGAACATGATATTTTTAGACTGAAACAGTGAGTTTTTTTTAGGGGGCATCACTATTATAGGGGAAAATATGCCTCCTTCGTTCACCCCTAGAAAATAATTATCTTGCTTGCCTCTCCCTGGAAATAGCCCAGTCAATAAAGGTTTCATGTCGGGAATAATTCCGTAAAAGCTGAATTGTTAGAACACTACTAGGAGTGCAAAATCCCAAAAGTTCCCGCCCCTCCTCAAGGTGCTTCCCCCCCCCAAACATCAATTTCGCAGACTCTCAGTAATTGACCTATATCTCCGTAACCAACGGTCGTAGGCAGGTAATCTCTTTTTAAGATTACCTCAATAGATGGGCTACAAAAAGATTCTGTTCAATTTTTCGATAATATTGGTTGTTTGCCGTAATTTAAAAAAATAATCTTTAAAAAGTGATTTTTTCCAGTACTTCCTAAAGTGTTTGCCTTGTAACTTTTGAACAAATTAAATTACAAAAAAAATGTTTCCAACAAAAGTTGTAGCCTAATTTATAAGCTTTAAAACTATATACTTTTTAATATATTTTAATTAAAAATACGCCATAAAATGTGACAGCACCAAAAAAGTGTATCTTTATCACAGTCCGGCGGTTAAGTCCGGAATCATTGACTTTTCGATAAAACCGATAGACTTGGTAGAATTAATTGTTATATCGCTTAAGACATGTTCAGTCGAGTAGCCAATCGCCATCTGCGTGCTGATAGTCGCCATTTTGAAAAGAGTCCGCCATATTGGATATTTTTTATTTGATATCTATAGCTATCTGGGGAACGGTGGCACCTGTCAACTTCAGGAATTTTCAGAAATGCTCCAAATAGTGTAAACTCTCATAATATATCAATAAATCTATTTTTGTGAAAAATAAAAATAGGGGTTTTATAGAAAAAACTCACTGTAATACTTTGTGAATAGCTGCGAGTTAAGTCATATTAATTATCGAATCAAACAACAGTATTTTCTATTTGGTAAGGTTACAAAATGTTTGTTAGAATACTTTAGACGAACTAAACTCTTAAAATAATATTTTTTGTATTTATAAATTTACCTTAAATAACACTTTTAAGAGAAATACAATTTACATACAACCCAATTTGATTTCTGAAAGTAGGAGTAATTTAAATTATATTAAATTGTTTTATTATTCGAAATAAAAATAACTCTAATTGTAATATTCATGATACGAAAATACTGAGATTTTTTTTTATTTTGTAATGAATTTCTCATAACATCGGTTTCCCTTTTGATCAGGTCTTCATTTCAAATCCTACATTTTAATAATGTAATATAGGCAAGATTTCCCATTCAAGACCAAACACCTATACACTATCCCGTGAATCTCTAGAGCAATGCCACGGATAAAAGTAGAGAAGGGGAGTGGGCGGAGCAAAGAAGTATACGCTGATGCAAACAGCTGGTAATTGCAGTCCCTTTTCCCCCTCCACGCAATCCCGTTTCGTCGCAAGTTTTCATTGTTCGAGCCCTCTTGGGCAGAGACTTACTTTCGTTCGCTTGCTCCATAGATTCCCGGGGCAGAGTAGAGTTCCTTGTGCTTGGCTGTAATGGTCTTAAGCGTAAAAAACACTGCAGATTGCACAGAGTTTTGATACATAAAAAGAAGTTTATCTCATGAGTCTCTTTCCCAGGTGAACAATGTGAAGTTCTGTCTCAATTTAAGTTGTCACACTGAGCGTTTTGGACTTTTTTAGTTTCTGCTTGCACTAGTATTCCAAATTCAGATATCTTCAGTCAGGTTCTGTGTTACAATTGACAAGGAATACATCCTTATGCAGTTTGGTAGAGTACAAACGTTGTAGTCTGATGGGCACGTGCTGTTTTCCTCCCATGTCAAGCTTTACTAAATGAATTGAAGACTAAATTGGTAAACGCTGTAAGTGCCACAATAATTCAAACACCGTTTTCCACGTTAAACTGTGAAATGTGCCATGCTTTATAATGTGGTAAACGTGAAATGTGGCTGGTAGCCCTCTAAGTAGTTCAAAGGGCGTGTAAAGAGGTCACTAGTGTGCACGTTCTTACGGGCTGATGTGCGGAACGATGCGATTTCCCAACAGTTTTGCTTTTGGCACTTACAACGTTTACCACTTTTAGTCCTCAATTCCTTGTACCAACGGGAATCACTGAACCCAATTCGATATTTTGAATATACATATACGTATATTCAATATCAATATGCAAGAATTGGAACTGTCGTGGTTTCAGAAGATTTACGGTTTTTTGAGTGACGTCAAATCCATGTCACAAAATTGCGACTTTTTTAGTCATTAAAAATCAATAGCAGCAGTGATGTTACATCACGTGAATGAGTTGAAGATTGAGTATCCAAACTGTTGCACAGTGTGATTGCTATCAACTCATCTAGTTCATAACATGTCAACACCAGGAGGTATCTTTACTTGCAAGTTCTCAACTCATCCGATCTTGAAGGCTGTAAGGTTCTGAGCTTAAGTTACTCACTCACTCTCTAGCATATCTAAACCCGAAGATTTATGGTTGGAGCAACACAAGCTTTCCATCTTTCCCTATCCTGGGCAAGATCAATTAAATATTTTCCATCCTTACCGAATACCTTTCGGTCCATCTCTACGTTGTCCTTCCACCTTCGTCTTGGCCTTCCTACAGGTCTCTTACCATCAGCTTTCCCAACAAGAATCATGTAAACTATTTTTTCCTCTCCCATTCGTGCCACATGGCCTGTCTATCTAAGTCTTCTTGATTTAATTATTCTAATAATATCTGGACATGAATACATATTACGCAGTTCTACATCATGTAACATTCTCCATTCACCTGTCTCTTCATCCCTTTCAGGTCCAAATATTTTTCTAAGGATCTTATTTTGAAATACTCTTAATTCATTTTCCTCTTTTAACGTAATGGAACAAGTTTCACATCCATACAATATTACGGGAAAAATTACTGTTTTGTATATTTTAGCTTTTAGTTTTCTTAGATATTACACGAGAGGATAAAATTTTATGAAGAGAAAAGTGTTTTGAGCTTAAGTTCATCCGAAAATATGTAGTTATTGGAAAATATCCCAATCGTAATTACTCGTTTTGGCATGGTTAAAATGGAATATTTTGATCCACTTTTGTCAACATGCAGATGTTAGAATAATAAAATTTCTGTATCATGAAAGAACCTCCAGCACTTATAGCCTCAGGGCTGTTATCTTTGTTGTAAGTGGCCTTGTTGTCAACCCAGCTCTGCTGATTTCTGATGGAGGAGTACAGAGCGACAGTGGTCCTTGTATACCTCAATGGCTGACAATACTATGTATTTGCTGGTGATAACTAGAGAGAAATCATAAAATACGCCACAAGTAAACAGTGCTCTGGACGTTCCAAGTGTTGAATGTAAAATCTTGCCTCCACTGCATTATGCAAATGTAAAGGATACGATATTGAGACCTTAACAGAAGGGAAACGACCTTATGATGAAAAATTCATAACAAAATATTTTCTAAATAATTTCCATTATTTTCGTATCATCAATTACAATGAATATGTATTTTTCTTTCATCAGAAGTCAGATTGGATTTTATATAAAATGTTATTTAAGGTAAATTTATAAATACAAAAAATATTATTTTAAGGGTTTAGTTCGTCTAAAGTATTCTAACAAACATATTTTTTGTAGCCCATCTAATGAGGATTAATCTTAAAAAAGATTACCTGCCTACGACCGTTTGTTACGGAGACATAGGTCAATTACTGAGAGTCTGTGAAATTGATGTTTGGGGGGGGGGGCGCTGGGGGGGGGGAAGCACCGTGAGGATGGGCGGTGACTTTTGGGAGTTTGCACTTGTAGTAGTGTTCTAACAATTGACCAAAATTCAGCTTTTACGGAATTATTCCCGACATTGGCCTTTTTTTGTCCTTCATTGACTGGGCTAAAAAAAAATCATGTTGACGTCCATGTATATGACGAGTTTCAAGAAGTACTATATAAACTATTTTTCTAAGTTACTTTCGAAATTAGAAACCGCAGTGTGGTACATTATCTCAATTGCTCATACACTTGAGGAGGGGGATAGGGGGTGAATAGCATCCTCTGCTGCGTCCCCCAGATTCAATGTCAGGCGTTTTTGTTTAGAAATAACATGTCCAATGGACAATGCTATAGGTCTTTTCTACTCTTACGGCGGCCGATCCTAGTACTGGTAAAGGAAGTGGGGAGCGGGGATTACGCCGCAGACCAATTAGACAACAGCGGTGGCGCCGAGAGTTCCGACGCGTTAGGAAAAAGGACTACGTGAACCTCGTTCTATTGGCTGCTGCGTTTCTTATAGTGCTGGATTGGTCGCTTCCCCGCTCCCCACTTCCCTTGCCAGTCAGCATTAGGATCGGCCGACGTAACAGTAGAAGAGACATTTAGTCAACAGTTGGTTATTGACAGGGCTCGAAATGGGAATTTTCACCAAACGGAACGCTTTATTTTCATTAACATGCTGTTGTTTGTTTTTTGTCTACGAGACGAGACGGAACGGGAAGGTTCCAAATAGCCACGAACCGGAACGCCGTTCCGGTCCGCTCCGGTTATTGACATTAATGGCAAATCTTCTGCCAAGTGGAGAATGGGGCGAACGTGTCTACAACAACATAAATGTTTTATATAAGCCATAGAACAATACTTACTAACAAAATAGTAAATTATATTCATGTACCTTCCTCAAGTCAAATATTATTCGTCCTCCCCGGAGGCGTAGTGGTAATGTCGCCTTGTAACCAAGGGGTACCGCGTTCGACACCCGGTGGAGGCATATAGAGGCTCGGATCCGACTTTTAACTGGATTAATTTGATTGATTTTGTGTTATAAGTCAACTTTATGCAGAGTAGTGCTAATCGGGACTGGACCTACAGTTTAAAGTGGGATCCGAACCACTATGTGCCTCCACCGTGTATCGAACGCGGGACCCCTTGATTACAAGGCGACGACGCTACCACTGCGCCATCGGGGAGGCCACTTTTAACTGGAGATCCCGTTCTGATTAGCCTATATGTGCATAAAGTTACCTTAAATGAAAAACTCAGAGTTGAAAAAAAATCGTACAGCAAATGGTTTGGAGGAGAAAATACAACATGCTTTACTCACGCATAAAAAATATGTTTTCCGAAAAGAAAGATAAACGCTACATGTTCCAAAACGAAAAATAAACGTACGTGTTGGAACATGCGAACGCATAAGGAATGAACTAGTTCCCAGTGTGAATGTGAATTGTACCTGAGACATTAATCAATTTATAAACGTTCCTATACGGTGTTGCCTAGTAACGCAAAGAGACACAAAACTTGTTAGTATACGAGGTTTTAGAACTGGAAAAGGCGCCATTTGACACCTCTTTTATAAAAAATAAACTCAGTGTTGAATTATTCTGTATATTTATTTAGAGGAAAGTTCCAGAGAATTTTAAGCAATGCAAGTCGTTCAAAATATAGTAGTCTATATGGATTTTTAAGAGTTTTTGCTTTCTTGTTATGTAAGGCTATAAGTTCTGAAAAACATGTATTGATGTTCACTCAAGACACGCCGTGAGAATTGAAAGACGATATAAAAAAATGAAATAATTTTTCATGCTTGCGTTTCTTATATCGTATATGACGTGATATCACTCGAGTGTAAGTGATACTTTTATAATATTTTAAAGTAAATGCACGAAGACGATTTATACCATATATCTAGAGATATGGAAGAATAACGGTAACATAAATTATTGTACAATATAATATTTAAAAAAAAAACACTGTCAGTCAAAGGACGAGGTATATCAAACAAATCGCAAAAGGATGTAATGTGATAAATTTACAGGAATATGAATGAAGAATAAATGGTGAAATATAAGAAAATACTAAGAGGAAAATATAAACCGTCGTCAACCCAGCTTTCCGTAAATAAGCAGACACGATAATAATAATAAAAAAATAAAAAAGAAGAAGTAGAAAAAAGGTTCTGACCAGGAAAATGATTGGGCCAAACCAAGATTTCATAGGCGGAAACTGAACGTATATTTAGACAGCCCCCCCACCTTCTCCGATTTGCACCAAAATGGTGCCAAACGTTAGTGCATCGTTTGTGCACGAATGTGCACGCAAAAATTTCGTTTGTGCACAAACGGAAAACACCAAAATTAGCAAGTCAATTTGGGGGGGCTGTCTAAATGCCAGCCCCCCCACCGTCTCTGATTTTCACTAAAATGGTGCCAAACGTTAGTGCATCGTTTGTGCACGAATGTGCACGCAAAAATTTCGTTTGTGCACGAATGTGCACGCAAAAGTTTCGTTTGTGCACAAGGGGAAATCCGAGATATTAACACCTTAACTTTTGGGGTCAGCCCCCCCACCTTCTCCGATTTTCACCAAAATGGTGCCAAACGTTAGTGCATCGTTTGTGCACGAATGTGCACCCAAAAATTTCGTTTGTGCACAAGGGGAAATCCGAGATATTTACACCTTAACTTTTGGGGTGAGCCTCCCCACCTTCTCCGATTTTCACCAAAATGGTGCCAAACGTCAGTGCATCGTTTGTGCACGAATGTGCACCCAAAAATTTCGTTTGTGCACAAGGGGAAATCCGAGATATTAACACCTTAACTTTTGGGGTCAGCCTCCCACCTTCTCCGATTTTCACCAAAATGGTGCCAAAAGTTAGTGCATCGTTTGTGACTTTGCGTACATCTATTCTATCTCATGTGTGAGATATGGAATACATGTGCAATGGGATTCATATGTATTACCGTGAAAATTGTCCATCACCATTTTGGTGCAATTTATTCGAGGCAATAAGAGCTTCAAGAAGTTTTAAAAAAAGGTCCAAACAAACTGTTGACAACTTCTGCACGAGCACACACAATAATTCATTGCTTAAAATCACATAAGATATAAGATAAAAATTAATGAAGATGGTTATGGACAATTTGCACGGTTATATTCTTGGTACACTGTACCACGATATCTTTTCTCTTACGCCGGGCCCTTTTCTACCTGTTCAAGGGGCTCCGGTGCCCACCCAGCGTCGTGTAAAGTGGAGGGAACTTTGTAGGTTAAGGGCAGCTAGGGGCGTGGTGCTGATGACATCACCCCCACGTTCGACCGTGATCCACACCCCCTATACGTCTTCACGGCGTCGTGAAAAACACAGGAGGGGCACTTTACTTTTATTTCACTTTTTTGCCACGTGCTTTGTCCAGAATATCATATTTATTGCAATATACTGTACTGGCTAAATTAATAATTATTGACAATAAGCACAGGCACTGTAAAAAGTGAGAAATAAGCATGTGACACGTGCATCCCCCTCCATTTCCCTCGTACACTAGAAAAAACTAAAAACGCACAAGTGATATTGTGATAATATGGGTACACCCGTGATAAATGGCTGACTCCATAAGTGTCTGCTTAATCACAGAGAAAGACAGACGACGTCATGCAAAACTAAAAGTTGACGCCACAGGCATTCGTAAAATTACAACATGAAACACACTCCACCTTTTCTAATAGCGGTGGTGCAGGGAGGAGGGGTGGAGGATCTGCGCGTGTAACAGTTCAAGTAATCACGTTGTTTAATTTTTAACTTTGCCCATAATAATCGTCACCAATTCTTAATTTATCCAGTACGCTACTGCGACGATGCACGGTATTTCGAACGAAGCATGTGGCAACATGGCATTTTCTGCTTCCATTAAAACTCGTACAAATATACAACCTCCACGGTGAACCAAAGTTGAAAATTCAATCACTTTAGACGAGTGGTGGAGACTGGGTTCCAAAACCGGGGTACAAGATGACAAAACTGGGAGGCAAAGACAGTATATTTCCCTTTTTAGATAAGGTTTAACATAGTGCGGGGGCAAAGGTGGCAAAATGTGGCGGAAGTCAATTGCACCCCTCAACCGCCTAATCGCCGCCACTGCTTTAGACTGAAAACAATATATTTCCGAACGACACGTTTTCCGTCCTTACATTTTTCGCTTTCTGCACCGGACTTTTGAATCACCGTGTGTATCAAGAACTGATACCGTGGTGTGGAGTTATTAGGCATACAGGTGTCTTACGAAACAGCTGCTTCAGGAGCAAAAGGAACAAGATTTTCCTTTCATCTACTTTGCAAATTATTAAAATAATGCGCAAAAAGAATATCAAGTGGCTCTAAGACAAAGTGATCGACACTATCTTATATAAATTATCTTTTTACTCGGTCTGAGCTCACCTTACATCGACAACCGTTCCATTCGTCCCCTGTAGCTTCAAAACAGGTCGCATAGAACAAATAAACAATATAGGTTAACTTACAAATCACAGTTATAAAGAATATTAAAAAGAAGAAAAAAAGGTAAAGTGCCGCCTTGTGCTTAGCAACACGCCATGAAGGCGTAGCTATAGGGGGTGTGGGGGTAACACCTCACTTTCTTGACCGGTCGTGACTAGGGATGATGTGATCAGCATCACGCCCCTGACCGCTATACCCCCAGGGTTTCCCCCTGGTACCTAAGTCATTCGATGCTGGGTGGTCGCCGGGGCCGCTTCCAACGTTAGAAACGTTTCGAGATTTGAACCGACCGGGGATCGAACCCGGGACCTTTAGCTTGGTAGAATAAAGAATATTAACCAGGAGGAATTCAAATAAGTCATTCATCCCTCGCCCCCACAAACACAAAGGTGAAGGGGCTGACCCCAAAGGTTAAGGTGTTAATATCTCGGGTTTCCCCTTGTGCACAAACGAAATTTTTGCGTGCACATTCGTGCACAAACGATGCTTTAACGTTAGGCACCATTTTGGTGAAAATCGGAGAAGGTAGGGGGGCTGACCCCAAAAGTTAAGGTGTTAATATCTCGGATTTCCCCTTGTGCACAAACGAAATTTTTGCGTGCACATTCGTGCACAAACGATGCACTAACGTTTGGCACCATTTTGGTGCAAATCGGAGAAGGTGGGGGGGCTGACCCCAAAAGTTAAGGTGTTAATATCTCGGATTTCCCCTTGTGCACAAACGAAATTTTTGCGTGCACATTCGTGCACAAACGATGCACTAACGTTTGGCACCATTTTAGTGAAAATCAGAGACGGTGGGGGGCTGGCATTTAGACAGCCCCCCCAAATTAACTTGCTAATTTTGGTGTTTTCCGTTTGTGCACAAACGAAATTTTTGCGTGCACATTCGTGCACAAACGATACACTAACGTTTGGCACCATTTTGGTGCAAATCGGAGAAGGTGGGGGGGCTGTCTAAATATATGTGGAAACTGATTGTGAAACAGCTTGAGTGAAAAAAAGAACTCGCAGATGAGCACGAAATATAGCAGATTTTAATTCACAGAGAAGTTTTGTAATCAACATATTCCAGAAGTGTGAGGATAAGATCATATTGGATCGGGCTCTTACTCAAGGGGGTCATGGCCACCATCTTGAGCCATGAAAATTTTAATTTCAACGTATAAAAACCTACAAAAATTACGTTGAAGGTTTTTTAAAATTTTCCATTAATCTCGATTTTGTCCTTGCATAAATAAACAGGTTGTTTCTGGACAGAGGCAGGCTCTAGAAGTCTGCAGTCTGCAATATTAAGCTATTTTAGTTCTATAACCATTGATGCAAGGCTATCAGACGTTCCGATTTAGTCGAGACAGTCCATTCATTTTAATCCATGTCCCGACTTTTTCGTCTCGGCTCGGGCACTACTTGCTATAAGGGAAGAAAGACTCTTGCGCCACTACAGACATTGTACTGGTTATCTAGGACTTTCTGTAGAATACTGTGTACATTATTAAAATTGTCTGAAATTTTTACGAGTCAAAAAACAGTTGTTTGACACTCGACAAATGGGAATCACTTGATTGTTGAATGGTTTCTTCTATTACAGTGTCACTATTGTTTCACATAATTAGAATAGAGGGGAATCTTCTATACTCCTTACATTATGGAAGAAAGGTTCCTCAATCACTGCAATACAAAACCAACCATATAAGGGGCATTTAGCTATCCACCCGCACCGCAAGGTCTGTGCTGTGATCCCTTTTCGTTACCACTGAGCAGAAGGACAAAAAACTTTGCTTTCTTGCTCCGATATCAGGGTTTTTCTGCAACTGATGTCCATTCTGCCACTCAATGGCTTAGGGTTAATTAATATTATGTAAATAGGAAAATCCACTTTACAGCAGACTCGTTGCTAGATTTTTAGGGGCAAAATATTGCCTGAAGTACTTTTAACATATATTGCTATTTGTCCAAAACACTCAAGAAATTAAGTACATCATTATGGTGTCGTGTCGTTTGCGCGGAGGCTTCTTATCGGTTCATTTCCGCCGCGACATATATCCAGATCTTCCTTGGTGGGTTTTCCCACAATCCAGAGTGTCATCACCGCCGCGCGCACGTGTCTTTATGGCCACATGGTGCATAGTGCATAAAGTGGACTTAAAACATAAAATCAAACGTGTGTTTATGACGTTGCAAAGCTGTGTTTACACTGAAATGTTAAACCTATCCACAGAGTCAAATATGACTTTTCTTTACTTATTTCAAAAGACGTTACACAGGATTACTTGTATCAATTTTATTGCACAACACAAAATACATAAATCATCATCAGCCTATTAACTATTAATCATTTATCGTTAATCGTCAAAGAAACATTGTAAATACAGTGTTATTTTTGCAAACATTATATAAGTAATAGCTACGTATATATATATATATATATATTTATATATATATATATATAAACACAATATTTCGATACACTTGTACAAGAACAGTACAAACGTTATTTGAATTCTTGTAGGTATGCAAATGCTCGAAGGCATCCTCGAAGATCGCCTGAGCTTCTGTACTTCGAAAGAACACACTCAACACATTTGTTCATTTCGATGTATTGATATTTTCATATTCTCAGTCATCTTGTCGTCTCTTACAAGTCTCAGTTTTACATAAATACTAATTTCCCAATGTAGATCCCTCATATATACTTTCATCTTACATTCATTTAACAATCACCTTCCTTTTCAATCGAAGATAAACACAGCTGCAGCTGTGCAACGTCATAAACACAGGTGCGCGCGGCGGTAATGACACTCCGGATTGTGGAAAAACCCACCAAGGAAGGTCTTGACATATGTCGTGGCGGAAATGACCCGATAAGAACCCTCGGCGCAAATGACTCGGCGCAAGCGACACGGACTCCATTATTATTTACGAAATTCTGTCAATCAGAATTTGTTTTACTGCAACTTTTCTTCTTTTCTACTTATACAAGTAATTGTCTTGAACATAAATACACCACAGTGGTGTGACCGTACAACAGACAACTCCCACGGTGTGCAGAGAACATCAAGGACAAAATATTCGGCCCTACGAGCCGTTGAAAATGGCATTTTCTATCCCACATGTATGCAACCCCATTTAATAGCTTCTTGGTTGTCACTGGCATTTATTTTTACTGTCGAATAAGATTCTAAAAGCGAAAATACACCATAGAAACAATATTACGCCAGCAGACACACTGCCAGGGTGAATTCACTTAGCCATTCGCTTCAGATAATTTATTTAAAGGGTTTGCACTGACTTCAAAGTCCTGGACAAGTGGAGGGGTCAGGAAAACAAGGCTAGGACTGAGGTAATTGGAAACAAATATTTTTTTTTTAAAAAAAAAAAGCTTTCAAAAGCTGGGGAAATAAATGATTTTTGCTTGGCAGAATTTGTAACCGGAAACACGTTTCGTTTTATCTTCCCAACAATCTTCCTTTTTGGGTAATATTGCTTATAAAAAGGTACTTTCATTTATTTTCAAAAATGTCCAACAAACGTGATTCATTTCATTAACTTACAAAGTTGAAGTGTAACTCTTATTTTTAGCATGTTAAATCATTAACAGCTATGTAAAATACCTGGAAAAGTCAGGGACTTTGCAAGATGGGTGTGAACCCTCAATCTATAAACCCCCCACACATATGTTGCTTTTCGTAGGCTATTTGAATTGTTTTTAATATGCACACATGTATAGTGGAACCACAAGGAAAGAAACCTGCGCAGACCCGCGACTCCTGTGCACCGTACTCCCGTCTGGAAGGGGGGGAAAGTGGACCATGCTTCCTTATGGCCCGAGCTGAACGGAGGAAGGAAAAGCTGCGCGGGGACTTTTCGTCCAAGGTTTTTTTTCTTGTGGTCGCTCTATAGTCTACCTGTATCATACAATTTTTCTTTTCGCGCTCTGACAGAAACAAATGTCAGGGTCAACTGCAAATATTTGTCACGTTGTTGTAGGGGAAGGAAGGGTAAAGTGGCCAGTGCGGCAAAGTGGCCATGTGAGTTTTCTTCGCTGTATAGTGCTTCCGCCACGCGGGAGCAGGGCGAAACAGTCGCCACGGATGCTGTCAGTGTTGTCTGTGACTTTGAAGCGGGAGGCTGCACTTTTCTAGATGTGAACTTATTTTATTGTTTTTTCGCAAATCTGATTTTAGCTAAGTGGTACAAATTGTTGATAGTAAGTGTTATAATTATATGCTCTTTTGCTGTTTGATCAGCGTGAAAAATCCTTTTAAATTATGTGTGTTTGAAAACGCTAAGTCATGTAGGTTAGACGTTAGACCAGATTTTTTGTAATGGCGTTATTCCGGGCAAAGTGGCCACGAAACAGACAGACTTGAAAGGCAATGAAGGATGGATTAGATGTTTAAAATGTAAGAAGTGGGAACATGAAGAGTGCGCCGGTTGTGACGAAGAAGATGATGAGTTTGAGTGCGAATTTTGCAAATAGGCCTACGACTAATCATTTATTGATAGACTATTGATTACGAATTGAGGACTAAAAAAACGTTGTAAGTGCCAAAAGCGAAAGTGTTGGGAAATCGCATCGTTCCGCACATCAACCCGTAAGAACGTGCACACTAGTGACCTCTTTTCAAGCCCTTTGAACTACTTAGAGGGCTACCAGCCACATTTCACAGTTTAACGTGGAAAACGGTGTTTGAATTATTGTGGCACTTACAGCGTTTACAAATTTTAGTCTTCAATTACTATTTACTTTATCTTGTAAAGATTTCATACTTAAGATAATACTTAAAAAACATAATACTTATTCTTGATGTGTATTACTTCAGCTTGTGTTGATTAAATACACTCTCTGAATCAATCTGATTTGTTCATTTACCTATGTTTAAAATGGGAAGGGGCTGGCCACTTTACCCAACCTAGGCGGGCAAAGTGGCCACTTCGTATACATTTTAAAAAAAAGTAAGGTGTACATTTCTAAACAACAAGAATTAAAAATATAATAAAATAGAAATTGGAAGTAAAGTTATTATACTTACTATTGGTCTATGTTTCTATAACTTTGTTGATTAAAAAGGTATGATAAGAATTCATCAAACCTTAGAGTGGTCATTTTACCCTTCCTTCCCCTACACATATAGGTTAGAAAATGCTGTTCTTCAACATTTCGTAGCAAAATTAGCAAATTTCTCTAACCACCCTCTCTCATACACCCTCTCGCATTTTCTTATATATTTCTGTAGAGCAAACATGAAACATATAAAAACAGAAGAATTCTTTGTTGCGAGTAAAATAATTCAGAAAAATTTCGGTTAAAATTTGTAAAAGAGCTCAAATTTTATATGCTAAAGAATTTATTATTTGTGGGGAACTCTAAAAAAATAGTCTGCAGAAAGAATCCCCACACTATATATGAACTGAGAGACAATATAAGAACAGCACTTAGGAGTATGGGAGGTGATAGTACGTGCCATCAGCTGGCAAGGTGATAGTCTCTGTTTTTTGGGATGCGAGGGGTGTCATCCTGGCTGAGTACCCCAAAAAGGATGAAACGGTGAACGGTGCGTATTATGCTGCTCAACTGAAGCATTTGCGGGAAGAAATCAAGGCGAAACGTCGTGGAATGTTGAAGAAGCGCGTCCTTTTCCACCAAGACAACGCACCTGCACACACGTCCACCATTGCAATGACTACCATCGAACTGCTTCCACACCCTCCCTACTCGCCAGATTTGGCTCCCTCAGACTTTCATCTGTTCCCTAAGCTCAAGCAACACCTAGGTGGAACCCATTTTCCATCAGATGATGACGTCATGGCTGCGGTGGGGGACTTTTTTGCAATGCAGGATGAAACGTTCTACAAGGAAGGTATCATGGGCCTGCAGCACCGATGGCAAAAGTGTGTGATCACTCTTTATTTGTAGGCCGAGAACTTTTCAGTCACCCCTCGTATCTTGTGCGAATATGTCACATGTGGCAACATGGTCTACTGTTAAAATTATTTAGCTTGTTATAGATGGTATAAAGCTAATAGCCTGTTCATCTTTACGTTGAAGTTTAAATTAATAAGTAATCACAAAGCTAGCTCATTTACAGTACTTACAAGATACAACACACAAATTCAAGAACAATAAGATCGAGTCAAAATGATGCACTGTAACAAAATGGTCGTCTCAGGACTATTGAGAAAGTTTTGTTGTTCAAACATTAAACATTAACATTGTTATGGCCATTGCGTGTTATAAAACCAAGTATATTTTCTCCATGGTAGTTTTCATGACCAAATATTTGATAGGTATCTTCTAGATGTTCGGTGAAGTGGGGTTCAAATAGCGTGCTGGAAGAAGTTATCAGGTAAGACCATCGAATCGAATCGAGCTATGAGTCAATTATTAATACATTGTGTGCTATGTTGGAATTAGAACATTGGAGGGGGTCAGAATTTACATTACATACAAACACAAATGTGTGGACAAAAAATATGAACACGATAAAACGACACCAAATCTTAGGTATTAATTAAAATTTAATAATTATTATTATTATTGATAACAACTAGTTTGAATCAGTTTCCAAATTCAAATACTTAGGAGGAATAATAACAAATGAAAGTTTTATTAAGGAAGAAATAGAAAACAGACTTAATTCAGGAAATGCGTGTTACATTTTTCTTCATAAACTTTTATCATTTCATATAATATCTAAGAAACTAATCGATCGTTATAATATACAAGACAAGTGTGAAACTTGGCCCCTTACATTAAAAGAGGAACATAAATTAAGAGTATAACTAAATAACTCTCTAGCCTTCTTAAACCCGAAGGTTCATGGCTGCAGCAACACAGGCCTGCCATCTGTCCCTTTCCTGAGCAAGATCTATATACTCTTTTCTATCCCTACCGATTTCCTTTAGGTCCATCTCAACGTTATCCCTCCATCTTCGTCTTGGCCTTCCTACTGGTCTCTTACCATCAGGTTTCCCAACCAGGATCTTGTAAATTCTTCTTTCCTCCCCCATTCGTGCCACATGGCCTGCCCACCTAAGTCGTCTTGATTTAATGATTCTTCTGGTGAAGAAACGTCTAACTAGATGTAATATTAGAGTGCGCGTCAAATCTCCTGCATATGGCCTTGAACTGCTGAACAGCACCAGCGAATCACAGACGTGCGGCGTTGCCTAGTTCAGAACCTGTTTCACCTCGCTACTAAATCGTGTACCTGGCGCTCGGATATAAATATATTATTTCAAGTGTCAGTAGTTCAACAGATGGAAAGATAATGAATTTGCGAGTATGTACGAAAAACGTACGTAAAAAACAAGCGTGATTGCAGCTTATACCGTTCCCTCTGTAGAAGCAATGTCATTATAAACGTATTTGCATTTGTTCTCCCTTCGTTCCTGTTGCATTCCGAAACTTTCCGATTAGCGAAGGGAACAGGGCAGGTTCGTTCCCAGTGATGGTAGAAGGAGAAATTGACGAAGAGGATACCGTCACTGTTAGTTTTTCCCACGTTTTTAGTGTGTGTGTGTGTGTGTGTGTGTGTGTGCAGCATGTCGTTGAGTAAACCAAGTGGTAGTGATAGCGAGAGAAGAGAGAACAATACAGTGTTGTACGAAGCCAGGCACGACAGGTGATTTTTTAGGTGTACAATTTTAAAAAAAAATATGTTCGAGTGAAGAAGAGAGCAGTAAGATTGACTTTAAGAAGTGCCAGGCTCTAACAGCTCAAGCGTGTGGTGTGAATCAAGCTACCGTTTCTCGGAGATGTTCGGGGGCAAAACAATGTGGATCGGGGCCTGCTCCAATGTTTCAATCACCTAGAAAGCACATTAACGTACCAAAAAAGAACGACAAACTTAGATAACTTTGAAAAAGACGTAGTTCGTAGAACCGTCTTTGAAATTTACGATTGTGGCGAATTTTCTACTGCCAAAAGGATAACGTACTCTTTACGGGACAAAATATCTTACAAAGGCTGTACAACTTCCACCTTGAGAATATTGAAACAATTATGCAGTCCCTCTGGCATAATCAGGTATGTTCTTTTCTTCCATTAAGTTTATTATATGTTATATTATCTAATGTTCCGTGCTCTCCGTGACAAGGCGTTTCGCTCAACCACGCTGTCTCTTTTCCGTGTGAGATTTCGACATGGCACCGCTGCAGTGTGCTGCTATTGGCTATCGCCATATGCAGGAGATTTGACGCGCACTATAGATGCTTATTCCAAAAGAAAAATCAAATCCATACTAATAGGAGATTTTAACATTGATTTCCTGAGTCAAAAAATAGAACATGAGGTAGAAATAGAAAGCTCACAATCTGACAGCAGTTGTGAGAGTACCCACACGAATCACATCAACTTCAAAAACAGCAATTGATCAGGTTTTCTTAAACACCAACTTATTTGTATACAGTGTCAATACAATTAGTACTGGCTTTTCAGACCATGAGGCACAATGCATAAAACTTACTGCAGCACAAAACACAAACCAAACACACAAACCTTATAGACACATAAATACCACAAAAAGAGAATTTAATGAAGCTAATTTTAGTTACTTTAACTACTTAATAAGTAGAGAATCGTGGGATGGCCTATACTACCAAACTGATGTGAATGAAGCATACGAGACATTGCAGTCTGCCATTTCATACTCATTTAATTTAGCATTTCCCAAAATAACAAAAAAAATATACATTAAAACAAAATCAAATTGGATAACACCCGACATCAAAGAAAACTGGAAAGATTTCATCATAATGAATAAATGCAGACACAAATTCAAAAGTGAAACATTCAATTCATATCTAAAGGAAAAAAGAAAGGAGTTTGAAAACTCAGTCAAGGAAGCAAAAAAAGACTATAATAGCAATATGATCCTAGACTCAAAAAACAAACAAAAAACCTTGTGGCATATTGCAAAAACCGAATTAGGTATGGTAGGGAAAGAAAAATACAAAGACAACATATCACTAAAACACGAAGGCAAACGCGTGGTCAATCCCCAAGATGTAGCATCAACTTTTAATAAATACTTTACTGGGATAGTAGAAAAAATAACAAAAAACATCCAAAAACAAAATCATAAAACTAGTAATATAACTAAAGTAGATTCTAGTATATACTTACTCCCAGCAGACGAGAAGGAAATATTTAGCTTAATAAGTCGCTTGAAAAACAATTATTCTGCCGGCATAGATGAGATACCTGACATTGTAATAAAAAAATGTGCCGCACACCTATGTGGCCCAATACGTCATGTAGTTAATCTAAGTCTCCTTACCGGTAAATATCCACAACAGCTAAAAACTGCCATAATAAAACCTCTGCACAAGAAAGGGTCAAAAAATGAAATGAGTAATTACAGACCAATCTCTCTTCTCCCAGTCATCTCAAAAATACTTGAAAGGGTTATGTACAATAGATTAATAACATTTTTTAACAAATTTTCCATCATTTCTGAACAACAACATGGTTTTTGCAAAGGAAAATCTACACAATCTGCTATACACACATTCACAGAAGCAATTAGAGAAATTTTGGATAAAAAAGAACACTGTGTAGGGCTCTTTCTTGATCTAACAAAAGCATTTGACACTGTCAACCACAAACTCTTGGTAAAAAAAATGGACCAGTATGGGATCAGGGGAGTAGCAAAAGAATGGTTTTAATCATATTTAACAGACAGGAATCAGATAGTAGAAATAACTCACATCGATGAGGATAATAACAAGGAAAATTATCGATCAAAGAAGCAACGTATTACATATGGTGTACCCCAAGGATCCATTTTAGGACCCTTACTTTTTTTAATTTACATCAATGACCTTCCACAAAACTGTAAAGATGCAAACACAACTCTCTTTGCTGATGATACAACTGTTCTTATAGCAGGAACAAACACAGAATGGTTAAAACACAACGTAAAGAATACAATCACTCACATCTCAGAGTGGATAGAAAAAAATGGTCTTGTGGTAAACACTAAAAAAACAAATGCAATTAGATTTCAAATCAACAGCTGTAGCAGTGAAACTCCAGAAATTAACTTTCAAGATCAGGACATAGAATATGTATCTAACATAAAATTTCTTGGCGTACAACTGTATGAAAATTTAAAGTGGGATCTACACATTGAAGCTACAGCAAACAAGGTTAGTGGGTTTTGTTATGCGATAAGAACAGTAAGAAATGTAGTAAATCTAGAAGCAGCAAAAACACTATACTATGGCATCATTCACTCTGTATTACGGTACGGCATCATTTTCTGGGGGAACATGAACAAAAGCATTACATTATTCAGACTACAAAAGAGAGCTGTTAGAATTCTGGCAAATGCTCCAACAGATGCACCATGCAAACCATTATTTCAAGAATTACAGATATTGCCAGTTCCATGCATATACCTATATGAAATCCTAACAAGCATGAAAATTTGTCAAAATACACACACAGCAAATAAGGACTACCACACCTACAACACCAGGGGAAAGAATGACTTACATATGGAATTACACAATACCACATTCTACCAAAAAGGGGTAACATATAATGGTATACGCTTATTTAACATGCTACCAAATGCATTCAAAAATATAAAGTCATTGCCAGTATACAAGTTACATCTAAAAAGATTCCTAAAGGAACATTGTTTTTACACAGTGCAAGAGTACATTGATACCGTAAGTGACAGGAATAGCAACAATAATATAACAAAGTAGGACTGCCCTATCATCAGTATTTTTTTATTTTTCCTTTGCTGTTCGATTTAATTTATCTAGATGTAAGTATAGGTGACTATTTAATGCTCAATTTATGTTTGTGTGTATGTATATATATATGCATGTGTGTACATAATGTCATAGCAAATTAAGCAAGCATTGAATATAGAAAACATATTTTTAGGCAATATGTCTCAAGAAAATAACATTGAGCATGCATTTATTCTCTTTATACGATATCTTGTATCTCATGCTATCTATTGTATTTTATATTATATTATGCCTATAATTTTATAAATGTATTCCAAATGTACATGTACAATGTGACAATTCCAAACTTTTGTAAAGTTGAATGGATGCTAATAAATCAATCAATCAATGAATCAAGTGAATGATCTCGTGGCGCGGTGGTTAGCGCGGGTTGTCAGTATTCTAGAGGTCCAAGGATCGATCCCAGCCGGGAGTGGAAGTAATTTTCAAGGACACGCCGCTATTCTTTCATTTTAATTTCCAGGCTGACGGCTGAAAACATAAACTAAGGGGATCGTGGTACAGTGGTTGCGCACTTGCTCCATGTTCTAGAGGTCCAAAGATCGATCCCTGTCGCGGCGGGATAAATTTTTTCAACGCATTATCAACTTCTTATTTCGATTTCTAGATTGTTGCCGTAACTACCGTTAGACATTTGCTGGCTTCTCCTTGGACCTCTGGAATATGGAGCACGTGCGCTAACCACTGCGCTACGCTGTATTTAACTTACAATGTTTTCCTTTGCTACTTGAAGATCATAGTAGTCAGCATGTGGTATTATAAAAGCTTTAGGATGACTGTAAGTACTTGAAAAAAGGTTTCGTTCTTGCGGGATTCAACTCTGTATCATGGACCAGGTGTTGGATAATTTTATTTCGCAGCACCAGTGGTGAAGCCCAAACCCGTCACCATGTTGTTTATGTAGATTGCATCGTGTACGCCTATTACTTATATACTATTGTTCTTCATGCGTAGTAGCAGATTGCTATTCCCATGTTAATGTATAGGAACCAACTCAAGGGCAGAGGAACTAGCAGATTTTCTGTTCTGTCCTTTCAAAAGATTACAACGTGGAAACTGAGCAGTCATTCACCCCAAGGTGCCTACAGTGTTGCATTCCTTGCCAGATGGCCACAGCCGTCAAACATTTGGGTAGTCTTAATCGCTAGACATGTCTATGAATCGATTAACTGAAAATATTGCAGGTAGAGAAACTTTCCCCCTTCAGACCTCGCACCCAAATAGTGAAACAGGTCTCTGCAAGAGATCCAGTTCGCCTGGCACCACCTCACACAACAAAGGACAAATGCCTCGAGCAGGAAGTGAAGCTTGAATTTAATGCCAGAGTGGTGTAGTGTTAAGCATTAATGACTGGCATTGGGCCGGTCCAAGGAACTCATTTACTGCATAGTTAGAAAATGAGCCATGGTTGTTCAGTCATTAGGGCATCTGTCTACCATGCGAGAAACCCAGGTTCAATCCTTGGTAGAGGAGAACTGAGATTTCTTCCACCTGTTCAAGTGTTTCCGGCGCCCACCCATCGATGTATAAAGTGGGTACATGGAGGAAACTCTGAGGGGGGGGGTGGTAAAGGTGGCCAGGGGCATGGTGCTGATCGCATCACCCCCACCTTCGACCATGATGAAGAAAGTGTGGGTCCATAATTCCACACCCCCTATATATCTTCATGGCATGGTGCAAAACATAGCGAAGCACTTTAATCTACTTTTACTTTTTATAACTTAATGGAAATAAATTATAATTTTAGGTAATTATCAGAAAAAATGAAACACCCACTTGTAGTTCATGCTGAAAATACGTTATGAGTTATATCTAGAATAAAGTAACCATTAAAATAATGATACCACTCACAGATGTACAGAAATTTTAGCAGCATTGTCCAGTTTTATATTAGTCCATTCCTTGTGTTATGTTGTATGTGAAAACAGTAAATGCAATTTCAAATCTCTTCCTCTTTTACTACACATACCACACATATAAGGCTTTTTTGCATGTGATCTTATATGAGCCTTTAAATTTGACCCTTGGGCCTTGACGTTTCTGGGCTCGTATGCTGTGTTGGAAGCTTAATATCTGATTCCTCATCTAAAACTCTACCCGTTTCTCCTGGGTTTACATATTAGTTTTCACTAGAGGACTTTTTGCATGATACCTCAAGGCTGAGTCCCTGAAAATAGATTCAAATACACATTATAAAGTAAATCTGTCAATTACTAAACATAGAATTATACCAAATAAAATCCACTATTCATAAATTGCATACACACAAAATTAATTGCACAATTAGAAGTAAATAAAGATTCAATGTATATTCACCAAATTTTAAACTTTTAGATTAAAAGTGATGAACGAAACGTCCACTCTTTAATTCTTCCACATAAAAGCTACAGGTTTCACTATAATAATTACTACACACGTTTAAATCACCCTGTAGGCATCATGAGCATAATTTAATATAATGGTTTTATGCAGCACATGAAGTGGAAAATGTTAGCTAGGGGGCGAAGGGGATGTTTGAATGAGTCTTGGGGTTAGGTGGGGGATGCTCCTATGGTTTAACATACAAGGGGAATTCAACAATTATTGACCCTAACATAAAAGGAATGGTCCGAAACAACTGAAATTTTTTATGTGTCATGTATAAGTCTTTGAACGATTACACACAAAATTTCAGCCATATAGGTTTTGTGAACATAAATATTGATAGGTTTTGAACTGATTAGTTTATCATTCAAAAGAAATTTAATTTAGTTGAATCCATGCATTACCACATTCATCAAGAAAAAGAACTTCTCTCTCTCGCACTAAATGTGTACTCATGTAAACTAAGATCTTAAGTAAATGTTGAACTTAAACCATGTAATTAAGCTGAATAAATGTACTGTTTGAGTGAATTATGTTGTCCTATTTTGAATACTGAAAATCAGGTTACTGTTCGACTGAGCTTTAAGGACCTCAAATGGACCCAGATTCTGGTAGGAGTTCAGCCACGAAAGGCGGCTGTAAGTCAGAGTGAGAGTGAGTGAGTGAGAGTGAGAGAGAGTGTGTGTGAGAGAGAGAGAGAGAGTGTGAGAGAGTGAGTGAGAGAGAGAGAGAGTGAGTGAGTGAGTGAGTGAGTGAGTGGGAGAGAGAGAACAATAAACAATGTCTTTGCCTTTTACAACTTTCTTGGTGAAATATCTATGAGTAGCACAACCTGATCATATAAGACTTACAAAAATGACTGGGTGTTTGTTGTGCTGACCACATGTCACCCTGTAATTGGTTGGATGATCACACACCTCTACTGATGCATGTGGGAGTAAGGCTAATAGTCAGAAGGTAGGCCCTGGCCCTCATAGGTTGTTGCACCACAGGTTATTATTATATTATTAATAGTGGGCATTAGGTGATGAATTATTTTGCATGAAAAGAGAAACCTCAAGTCAGCTATGTGGGTGAAGATTGGCCGTTGAACCCACAGGACAATGCATGCTCTTGCTGAAGCTGCAGCAGAACACACAATTCTCAGCTGCAATTTCACGTAATAGATCAACTACAGATCAAATTTTTCACATCAGACAGACACTTGAAAAAAAGTGGGAATATAATCAAAATGTCCATCAGCTATTCATTGATTTCAAAAAAGCATATGATTCAGTCAAAAGAGATAAATTAAATTATATAATATATTAGTTGAGTTTGGAATACCTAAGAAGCTTCTTAGTATGATAAAAGTATGCACCAGTGAAACAGAAAGTAAAATTCGTGTGGGTATTAATATGTCTGACAAATTTACAATTCATGATGGGTTAAAACAAGGAGATGCATTATCTCCATTGCTCTTTAATTTTGCCTTAGAATATGCTGTTAGGAAGGTAAAAGAAACTAAAGAAGGACTAAAATTAAATGGTGTGACTCAGTTGTTGGCATATGCAGATGATGTAGACTTACTGGGGGATGATGTGAATACAATGAAGAATAATGCTAAAATATTTTTCAAAACTGCTAAAGAGATTGGTTTGGAAGTTAACAAAGAGAAAACTAAATATATGCTTACAGGCCGAAACCAAGTGTTAGGTAATAATCAAAATCTAATTATTGATAACAACTCGTTTGAACCAGTTTCCAAATTCAAACACTTAGGAGTAATATTAACAAATGAAAATGATATTAAAGAGGAAATAAAAAGCAGGCTTAATTCAGGAAATGCATGTTACTTCTCTCTTCATAAACTTTTGTCTTCTCGTTTAATATCTAAGAAACTAAAAGTTAAAATATACAAAACAGTAATATTGCCTGTAGTATTATATGGGTGTGAAACTTGGTCCCTTACATTGAAAGAGGAACACAAATTGAGAGTATTTGAAAATAAGATCCTTAGGAAAATCTTTGGAACTAAAAGGGATGAGGAGACAGGTGAGTGGAGAAGGTTACATAATTTAGAACTACATAATTTGTATTCATGTCCAGATAATATTAGAATAATTAAATCAAGAAGACTTAGGTGGGCAGGCCATGTGGCACGAATGGGAGAGGAAAGAGGAGTTCACAGGATTCTTGTTGGGAAACCTGATGGTAAGAGACCTATAGGAAGGCCAAGACGAAGATGAAGGGACAACGTTGAGATGGACCTAAAGGAAATCGGTAGAGATGGAAAAGAGTATACAGATATTGCTCAAGATAGGGACAGATGGAAGGCCTGTGTTGCTGCAGCCATGAACCTTCGGATTTAAGAAGGCTAGAGAGTTAGTTAGTTAATTTCACTTTCAGTGTTACCCTGTGGGCTTCATGTCTGAATCTGATACCAGACATTTTCAATTTTTTTTCTGTACGATAAATTTCTTACAATCATTGCAAGATCGTAGTAGAGATGGAGTATAGCACTGTATGAAAGCTTTAATTGTAAATGACGAGAAAAATAAGAGATAAAATCAACACCTATAGTGGAAAATCTTAGCTGGAGGATGTTTAGTCAAGCCATGGGGGGTAGCAACATAAAAGTCAGATGATTGTTGTAGTGTTGATTCAACAATCAAATCTAGAATGCCTCTATTATAGGATGACAGATCTAGAACTATGCTATCAGAGAGATGCTCCAAGCCAGTTGTATTCAATCCTTTTTGCAACCCAATATTATGTTATCCATGATTTGTTAATACATTTATTATTATTCATTGTATAATATTATAACAAGTATCTGAGTTGAACACACCCCATGTATTTCAAAAGGTGATGCCACTGTTCGTCTTTCACTTCTGACCAGCTCGCATAACACAACTCCGGGAAGAAATCAAAAGGTATCAGGTTTAGTCCAGTTTTATCATTCTGTTTTTGTGTTAAATGCTTGCTTGAACAAAGTAAAGGAAGATGTTATCTCATTATTTAAATTCTGCTATTTAGTAAACTATCTCGTGTCAGAATTACAGACAGGCAGAAATTTTATCAGCATAGTTTTATATTAGCCCATCCCAGTGTTATATTGCATGTGAACCCAGTAAATGCAATTTTAAATCATTTCCTTTAGCAAATCTTTTGCTACACACACTACACATATAAGGTTTGTTTACATGAGATCTTATATGAGCCTTTAAATTTGACCCTGTAACAAAAGACTTGCCACATGTTGAACATACATGTGGTTTGGCTCCTGAATGTATCTTCACATGTGCACTAAGATTACTTTTCCACTTAAATGATTTCCCACATGTTGCACACACATATGTTTTTTCCCCTGTATGAACTCTCGTGTGAACTTCAAGCCGTGATTTGCACTTAAATATTTTGTCACATTCTGAGCATTGATATAATGTAGGCATGACATGTTCTACATTGCTTACTGTAGATACACATTCAACTTTATTCTGTTCTATTTTGGAGATATTCGTCATTGACATTTCTGAGCTTGTAGGCTGAATTGGAAGGTCAGTATCTGATTCTTCGTCTAAAACTGTACCTGTTTCTTCTGGATGTACATGTTCGCTTTTCACTAGAGGACTTCTTGCACAATATCTCATGATGGAGTCCCTGAAAATAGATTCAAGTATACATTACAAAGTAAATCTGTCAATTACTAAAAATAAAATTAAACAAAATACAGTCCACTCTTCACAAATTGCATGTACAGAAAATTAATTGCATAATTTGCAGTAAATAAAGATGATTCAATGTTTTGTTAAGTTTTTTTAACCTAATTTTAAACTTTTAGATTAAAAGTGAGGAACAAAAAAAAAACCTCAATAATTTTTACACATAAAGAGTACAGGATCAGTACACATGTTGATATACATCTTGTAACTCTCAAGGACATAATTTTATGTAATAGTTATGTGTCTTCAGACAAACATGAATGAACTAACTGTGCACGAGCTCAAAAATAACTTTTGGTAGGTATTGACATCTCAAGGACTGTTGCAACTTTATATTTATCTACTGGGTTTAATGCTCGAATGGGGCATGGGTAAATACCATCCCAAGAAATAGCAAGAATTTCATAAAGTAACACTTTGCCTACGTCACTGTGAACATTCTGAATCATATATTCTATTTCTTTTCCTTCTAGAATCAAGACAACGTATCCTCTCAAAGCATAGGAATTTTAGTATGCCCTGGAGTTTAAAAAATTGCAACTAGAGGGAAAATTCCCCAATTATCACTCTGTGTGTGTATATATATCAGATGATTCAAAAAATTGTGCACAAACTGAAGAAGAGCATAAAGAGGTTCAAATAATCTAATTTTACAACAATAACCCATGTTCCAGGAAGTTATCTTTATCAGACCAGGTCTGTGGAGATCAGGAAGCACATAATGGACAACAAACCAATGACATAATAGTAATTTGTTAAAATGTAATGTCATTATTGAAGGAAACACTGGAACACTCTCTCAAATACCCCATATGTATCCCGAACAACATGAAATGCTGCAAGTATCCTGGCTAAAGTGTTTCTAGATCATGTACTACAACCCCCTGAAGGAGTCTCCCAAAAGAAGTAATGTTGTACTTCTGTAATTTTACTTTCATTGGAAGTGCATTCCAAGTTTTAGGTGGCATATAAATAACTCAACAACAATTACTTGACGTCATCACGCAAGTGCACTTTTGGAAGAAGCAGCATGAAGTCGGGCAAACAGATTTGCATGTGTTAAGGAAAGCATATCAGAAGTTTTCTTAGAGCGAGAAATTCCAATATTTTGCAACGTCCATCCACGCAGAGTTCAGCACCACTGTGCAGGAGTACTGGTACGGCTGCGTTCAACATGCTAAACACTGCAGTTGGGTGGTCGGCAAAAGTTTATCCATATGTGCTAACTGATTCAGTTGTAGTACAAAGACTCAGAAATATCTCAGGGCTTGCTGGGTGTAAAGAAAGATTAAACCAGGTTTATATATAGACATAACAGTTTATTATAATCCTATCACAAGGATGTCCGTTAGCACACTTACACACGTGACTTTACCTTTACCCTTAACACTCACGTGCATTTACATGTACCACCTTTAGACCCAAAGAAAAAAAAAGGGGGAACAGGGAACATCCAATTCCTTCATCGCAGTGAGGCGCCAATGGGGAGTATGGGGACCTAATTTTATTTAAGGTCTGGTCGTCGCAGTCGTCACGGGTTCCCCTGAAAGAGAGAGTAGGTTGTCTGGAAACCCAACGCCACACTACCCTGGCGGGGTGCCGCAGGTTGATAGGGGAAGGAAACCTCTCGCAGCAAGCGGAGCGGGTCCTCTCACTCTAAAGTGGAGTTGTTCTCTCTCGCCAATAAGCGGAGTGGGGTATCTCTCACTCGAAAGTGGAGTGGGTTCTCTTCCCAAAGGCAGAGTTCAACCTCTCTCGCTGGAAAGCAGAGTGCGGCTTCTCTCGGGTGCTTGGCCTCTCGCAAGAGCGGAGTGCAACTTCCTTCCTTAGGATGCTTGGACTCTCGCAAGAGCGGAGTTATCCTTCTTCCAGGTCCGTTGGTAAGAGAGATCTTATCGGGAGCCGACCTGAAAGCCAACTGAACTCCGGGCCTTGCTGCGCTGGCTTTATACTCGCGGTGGCGCATGGGTAGTGAAAATAGTAACTACATGTACGTGTTGCTAACTCATTTTTTTACATATAGCAAACTTCGTACTGAGAAACATCCAAGAAGTAACATTAAGAAAACACTAGTTGCACGTGTCAATATAAACTAAAACTGTGTGCATTGAGACAATACAATTAATAATGAGCCTCGCAGGACTCTGCAATCCTAAACATCGAGTTGAACAGTGTAAATGACAATAAATGATATCATTTACCAAATACAACGACCACGCAGGGTCTAATAATGAGCCAAGTTAATAAACGTAGAGGTGGACCCGTTAACATTTACAGAATACAGCGACCACGCAGGGTCAAATAATAATAAGCGAAACTAATAACCGTAGAGGTGGATCCGTTAACACATTTAAACATTTAGCATGCATTCTTCATCCATACCTTCTTAACAAAATATAATATTGCGACCTCGCACGGTCGTTAAATGTGGCGACCACGCAGGGTCGTTACAATTTTATACGTACATATTCCTTATATGATCATGATAATCATACCTTCAATCACTTCAGTAAAAATCATATGCACAATGCCTATGCAGCATGTTATCAATTCAAGATCTGACCTGTTTGGCTTAAATATGATGATGGACCATGATTTCGCTCATGAATTGTGGGGGAAGTTCTTTGCTGAATACCATCCATTGATGCTTAGTGTGGTAATAATAATAATATTTCACTTTTTTCAATTTATTTACATTTGATTCACACTTTTGTAAATTCAAAACTTGTTTGAGACCTTTAGAAAGGCCAAGACAAAGATGGAGGGATAACGTTAAGATGGACCTATAGGAAATCTCTAAGGATGGAAAAGATTGGATTGATCTTGCCCAGGATAGAGACAGATAGAAGGCTTGCGTTGCTGCAGCCATAAACCTTTGGGTTTAAGAAGGCTAGAGAGTTATTTAGTTAGTGTCAGAGGTATAATAGTGTGCATTACAAAATTTCACTGGTATTACCCAATCAGCAGCTGTTACTGTAAATAACAAAGAACCAAAGATTGAATCCTGAGGGACTCGAGCATTCAGTGGCAGAGTAGATGGGAGTTTACCTGTTCATCATTTATGCTAATAGCTATAAATTAAGTTCTGTGCTGATCACTTTCACACTTTTATCTGCTCTTTTGATCTCAGATTAATAGTTTCCATGGTATACTACAATGAGTTCGAAGGATATATTCACTATAAGCACCTTAAATCTCCAGTGTATTTCATGATAGACTGAGTCATCAGAAAATCCCTTGTTATCCATTACCATAGCATTATCAATAATTTAGATAAGCTATGATTGGGGTGACCAGACACACACATTCAAAAAAGAGGACAGAGCATAGTGAAAAAGGAGGAAAAAGTCATAAAAAAGAGGACACCGCAAAAAATGGCAACTCATTTTGCCATTACTCACAATTTAATCAATATAAAAAATAAACTACCAACACTTTGCTCACAGATATTCTGGTGATTTTTTCAATAATTTCCTCTTACCTTTAAGCAACGAAAGCAAACTAGTAATCTAATATTTAACACTTGACAATCATTACTAAGAAAATCTATAGTTTGAAGCACAGAGTGTTATTCTTTTTCCAATTCTTGGAAATTAGAATGCAATATCTCCATAAGTGAATGCAAATGCAACAAGGAAGGTTCGCTTTAACTTATTTCCCAAAACCGAATTTAAATTGGAGGTAGTTTAGAGGTCAAGAAATGTGATTTTAATGCCAGCACTCTTTCAACAGCAGGGGCATTTACCTCATTTTCGTTTCTTCCATCCTTTAAAAATTGGAAATTTTCTTGCAAGATCATTCGTTATTTCATAAAAGTAAATATGACTTACTAATCAAAATTGTGACTATGTGTTTCTGTATTGCATATGTATGACTCGAAAATGAACTGGCCACCTTCTGTGGTGGGGTGGTTAGCACACTATGCCACAACGCCAGAGGTTTCGCATTCGAATCCCAGCCTGGGCATGAGTGTTCTTTGTGAGTATCCCTTCATCAAAATCGTTCATCCTCATCTTCGTAATTAGCCAAAAGTTTCAGAAAAGCAAATTAAAAAAAACCATATCAATCAATCGAAAAGGAACTGCTCAGATTACAAGCAAAAAGTTAGAATAACACATACAAATGACTAGGGGTGTGCGGGACAGAATTTTTTTTTTTATAGAGAGGGGAAACTTTTTAAAATCCAGATGTGCAGGACGGAAAAAAATTGCAATTTCCTGACCAAGCCAGGAAATTTTCATGATGGGAAATGTTAGAAATTTCTCGATGCTGCAGCTGTGAAAATCACAAATTTTACATGCCATTTTCCCTTACTTTTTAATTTTTTTCTGAAATTTCTGAAATAAAAGTTAAAAATTTCCAAGAAGTGTCTAGACACTTACAATGCAGAAAACATCAAGAATTAACCACTTTTCAAAATGACCATTAGGAAGTTCTGAACTCCTCGGGATCCCGTAAAGTCTGGAAATCATTTCCCAAAGTCAGGTTCGGAATGGGAACATTTTTTTATCGATCCTGGTATAGACTTTTCTGGATCCCGCGCACTCCTACTAATGACTCAGTCGGGAAAGTGTTTGCGTTTAGCTCCCAGATGATACGTGAGCATTGCTCGAATACTTAACGTGCCCCAAGTGATATGATCTTCGTTACGTGTGGAAGCATTCTATGCAGCACCTTTGGTACGGTCTTTCCACAAAAAGAGAACAATTACAGATTTTTAAAAAATCCGCCTGGACGCCGGACAAGAGCCTAAAAAGGAGGACAGGTCTGGATAAAAGAGGATGTCTGGTCACTCTAGCTATGATAAAAACCTTTTCACATTGAATTTGTTACATTCCGTTATGAGTACCTCATCTTGGTAACTTGCCCAATCTCCTTGTGCAGTAGAGTTTCGAGACACTAAAAATTAAGGCTGCAGAGAGCCTTCTCAGGCTGTGATTTTATTGCACCTTATCACTTTTTTTATACTTTACAGTAATCGTCAAACAAACTTCTTTACAAACATCAACTGCCCCTCTACGTAACTCTAGATCTCAACGAATCTTCCTTTCTGTAAAAAACTTCCTCTTGGATATTGTGATGACAATAGACCTGTCTGGTTACTATATTCTGGGTCATTCTAGTAGAATCCATCATTTTTGGGAAGTTCCTGGAAACTAGAAAAGGAAACTCCAGTGCAAATTCATTGGTTTCCTAGACAACTCAATTGTCAACACAACAATGACTTTTCATCAAGATAAGTTGTCAGTTCTGATTTAGATTATTGTCTGAACCACAGTAATTGTTGAACATAGATCTTTTATCTATTTTTGTGAAATTACAAAGAATTGTTACTAAACTTGTTAATAAAATATGTACAGTACATAGATATGGGAAAAACTGCAAAAACTGGTAATCCAAAATAAAAGTAAATAGTAATAATATGGATAGAACGTCAATTTTGAAAATTAGTTGAAACTTGTAAATTGCTGTATATAAAAATCAACAGTCCAATTTGCATGAATCTCATAGCATCTGAAAGATAAACATTTCTTCTCTTCTACCGCTATAAAAAATACCCTTCAATATAATTCCTCGCAACACCAACGGACTTAATAATTAAAGTGATAACAATGCAAAGTACTAGCCAAGAAATAAACTATGCATACCAAATTACATTTATATATGTACTGCACATATGTAACATTTAGAACAATATAAACAATTGCATTTTACAAGAGGGACAGTTTTCAAGGTGAAAGCTAAATAATTTGCAAAGGTTGCAGAATTGTTGAGTAATGTATTTACAAAATTTGATATACTTCACTACTGTCACTACATTTTAAGTACAGACCCATTATATTACATACCACAACTTGAAATGTCAATTTTACTGTGTACAGAAAGAAGTATTAAACACAGAATAAAGATCAAGGCTGAAGGTTAAGAGATTTATTATCATGGAAAATTTCACAGGTTACTTAACTTTAGCAGATTTAATACAATCATAAACTGAATAATAATATCACAAATATTTATGTAAGAATATAAACTAAACTAATGTAGCCACAATTGGCAGAAATGTGATGTTACAATGTTACATAAACTAAATCAATATTTTTGTAATGATTATGTTTGAATGAATGTACAGAGGAGTTTTCTTTCAAGCAAATATTCCTTGAGAACTTGAAAATCTCAAAAGGTTATTGTTCTCTTTTTGTAGATTTTGTGCAATTTGAATCTTGAAGTTTACTATCACTTCTTAGCTGAGAACTTCTAATGTTATTCACAGATCTTTAGTGGACAAAATTTCCAATCTCTGATTTGTGCAATTATTATCTGAGAGCACATGAAGAAGCCTATTACCATATTGATATCTAAATTCATAGACAAGATTTTTTTAAAAAAAAGCAAACATTGTAACTTCTACAACAAAATCTTTATAAACATTTACAGATTCCTTGATATATTTGAAGTGCTTCAAAATTAAACAGAGATGAAACATTATGAGTAATTTGTATCACATAAACTTCCAAAGGGAGACTCTGACTACTATACACAAGTTAAAAGTCATTTACAAACACTGTGATAATTCAGTCTAGTTCATTAAGAAATAAAATAATGACAGATGGATATAACATTTGTTAAGAAGGCAAGTATGATAGGAAAAAAAATACTTAAGCGTAAGAACAATTATTAAAATGTACTGCTGGCCGCCATGGCAGAGTGGTTAGCACATCACACTACGATGCCAGGGGTCCCGGGTTCGAATTCCAGCCTGGTCATGGATGTTTATGAGTGTCCATTCATCATCATGTCATCACTCATCCCCATCTTTGCAAACTAGCCAAAAATGGCACAAAAACCGAAATAAAATAAAGCAAATGAAATCAAATTGTACCAGAGACTTAAAGAACAGAATTATTTAACTCAATGAGATATGAAATACTTCTCAATTCTTGTCTCAAAATGTAAGCACTCCCTGAATGAAAGTAAAGTCATTGTTACAGAAAGGAATTAAACACAAACAAGATAAACTGTTCAAAATACAGTGAGTTATTGTCAATTACCTGGGTGAGCCATAATATATTTTTTCCTAACCTGACCAGTAAAGTATGTATTTATGCATAACTTCAACAATTCTTTTCTCATCTCCTGGAAAAAGTGCCAGTTAAAATATTTGAAGAACAAATATTAGGTAAGCAATATTAAAGTGCAGTGGTGTGTTGTCTCAAATCAGAGACATGTACAGCTCTTATATGGATCTTTCTTTTAGAATGTTATGATTTTCCGAAAGTCTGTTGTATTGGGCTGTGTCCAGTTAGTTCTGAAGGTTTTCGATGAAGGTGTATTTAAGTGTCCCCTATAGAATCATATAGCAGGAAAACAAAATAAATGTTGGCACTGAAAAGCAGACACTTGACATGTGGCTGCATGAGGCCAAAACTTTGTTTCTGTATCTTCTACTTTCAACACATTATGTTGATGTGGTACAGACATTAAACAGATTTTTGACACATATGAAGATGATCCTATAGGTGAATCAACAGTTTGAAGATGGTTTGCAGATTCAAAGCAGGGAATTTTAGCCTGGAAGACAAGTTTCGTGCTGGGCGACCATCAATACTGGACATATGAGGGCATATCGAAAAGTCTTTGTTCCTATTTTTTCAGCCGAAATATTAGTGCGATTGAGAAACTGAGATATACATTCAATGCAATAGGTTAGGTTTTTCTTGGAATGGACCAGCGTTAACTCTTGGCTGATCTGCGGCATGGCACTGCTGTCAGTTTGCAAAGATGGCTGTAGTACTCAGCACATCCACATCATATGAGTGAAGTGTTATTCGTTTTCTATGAAACAAGGGACGAATGTCAATCAAGATTCATATGGAAATGCCATAGGGGACAAGTGTCTCGCTTTGAGAAGTGTGTGGTGCTGGTGTTGTGAGTTCAAAAATGGCCAAGAAGACCTTCATGACAATGAGCAGTCGCTCCTCGCTCACAATGGAAAAATATTGCTCACGGTCTTCTGGGATCAGCGAGGACCAATCCTGCTGGATTTCATGCCACAAGGTGACACCATCAAAGCTGACAGCTATTGTGGAACACTCTCACATCTGCGAGCTACCATTAGGAAAAAATGCAAAGGGATTCTCAATGTGGACAATGTGGTTATCCCCACAATAACACCAGGCCTCATGTGGCAAAGAACCATCGACAGACTTCAGTCATTCGAATGGGAGATTCAGGAGCATGCTGTGTATAGTCCAGACCTCGCCTCCAGTGTCCCATGTGTTTGGTCCACTGAAGAGGTTCCTGGCAGGACAGAGGTTCATTTGGGATGCCAAAGCAAAGACCGCTGTCAGGCAGTGATTCCATGATCAACCAGCCGAATTCTACAACAGCGCCATCTCCAAAATAGTGGTGTGATAGATGACACAAATGCCTGAACCACTGTGGTGACTATGTGGAAAAATAGTGCAAGGCACATAGAATAATTCCTATATTTTGATTTCCCTGCATGTTTATTATTTCGACTGAAAAAAAAATGGGGCAAAGACTTTTTGATTTGCCTTTGTGCAAGCAAATAAAGGCCCAAATTGAATAAAACCCATGATCATCATCCAGAGAAATAGCAGAGGTGCTGTACATACCTAAAAGCAAGTAAAACTTGGATACACCTCTATAATATTTGGGTCCCACATCAGTATGATAATGTTGTGGAAAAACTACCATGTAGCCAAGCTGGCAAACTACCAAAAGGAAACCTCACAACAATGAAAAATCCAACATTTATTGTTCACTTATGATGTGTGAGGCATAAGTGAATGTACATTCAAATCTTGCTGTGTAGAAAAAGATCTAGAGCACACATTGCACATGTAAGGTTTCACAGCATGCATGCCTAAATGTCTAGTAAAAGTTGTTAAATGCCTGAAAGGCTTGTCACACACCGGGCATGCGAATGGCTTCACCCCAGTGTGAATTCTCGAATGGACTTCAAGAGTTACCTTCTGACTAAATGCTTTTTTGCAACTTGCACATTCATATGGCTTTTCCCCACTATGGATTCTATTGTGAACTTCAAGACTAGATTTACAATCGAATGATTTGTTGCATTCACTACAGATAAACTCATTTCTGCACCATGATGTACTGGCGGTCTCATCTTCTTTTTCTGCAGGTTTCAAGGGAGTAGCTTTCTCTTTAGTTTGAGAGCAATGTGACATTGGTATCTTAGAGCACTGAGACCTTACTATTCGTGACACAGTAATCTCTTTCAACATGTTTTCTGGAAATATATAACTTCCTGTGTGTTGGGAATTTCTTATTCCATCTCTGGACACTTCTTCTGGCATCACGCTTCCTCTCTGGGCATTATTCAACGAGTACCTGGAAGGAGAGATGTTTTTATTAAAGAACATATCTATTGTCAGAAATAAACAGAAACACTAATTGGTTGGGGTGAAAATAAATTTCTGGAAAATATAATAATTTCCAGTATCTGAAAGTAATGAGTTACTTCTAAGGCACTTACAAGTAATAGTTTGCTTTTTTCAAGTAATGGTAATTTTAAATAATTACTTTTGAAATTAATGATAATAACTGTAACTAAGCTACTTAGTAACAAAATTTGGAGTTGCACTATTTACTAAGTCATATTTATTATAATTTTGAGAAAATGTTCAAAATTGTATCATCAAAATTGGCACTACAACTGCTTCAAGTATATTATTTGAGAAAATATTGAGATGTCATATAGTCTCCCCTATTTCTACACACAAACGCCATTCATTCTATATCTATAAGTAATTTTACGTCAACCTTTCACAGTTCCCAGGAAAAGGGTCGTTATTTCGAAGGGGTTGTTATTGGAATTTACACCAATTTTCAGCTTAAACGGAGCTCAACCGGACACAAAAAATGCCTAGGAGACGGTAACACCATTTATCCTGGTAGTTATACAACCTGTTATGCACATGACGCGTGTTGTGAGAAGGAAAATAAAACATGAAAACGTTTTCACAAAAAAGGATTTAAAATAATGTTACGTACTTTCTTTTAATTGTACAGTCGTTGCTCTTCCAGGAAATTCTTACAATTCAGTTCATGAGAAACCCGTTTGCACTGAGACCTATGGAAAGGAAAACAATCTAGTAGTGTAAACTTATTGTTTCTACGCCGTACTTAGTAGGTATCGTCTTTTAGCCTCTTTTTTTATCAATTGAATATCAGTTTTTGACATATTTTGACAATTTTTTGTCGATGATTTAGCGTTTAGCGATGTTTTAGTACAATTTTCAATTTTCCTCTTTTTTTCCCACCTCGTACTTGTAGGTATATCACGATCTTACGTGATATAACTTAACCTATTCATTTTTTTTTATTACATGCTAAACTACACGAGAGCCTCTATGTGCTTTGACCTACTTTTAGAGTAGGACCATAAAGACAGTTCTGCAACCGAAAGTGGGGCTCGAAGTGGGGCTCGGTGGGGCTCGACTTAATGGTTTGCTCTTGTAAGGCATAAGCCCTATTTTCTCGCAGTGTTGCCAACACCTACCTACACCCCTTCTTCTTCTTACTTGGCAAGGGCTACTACCTTTTTTTTTTAGGCTTAGCCAATGTATACACTGGCGTAACATACACACACTGGGCAAGGAGAGCCGGCAACAAACACACACTGCCGTAAAAGAGAGAGAGATGGATGGATGGATGGCAACACAGTATATGTGTGCGTGTGTGTGTATAATATGTAGCATTATTAACTAGAGAGTGTTGGCAAACCACCTACAACTAAAAAAAGAGAGAGATGCCAATGTTGCTGTAAGATGAAGAGAGAGAGATTTAAAAGACCTATAGCTGGCAACAGTGGTGTGCGATGTCCTCCCTCTTCTGTGCAAATATGACATTATGATGTCACTGTAGTTTTTGAAGAGGATTACGAGTTAACTAAAAAAAACCTGCAACTATAGAGAGACTCGACCAACGCACTAAACCCGACTTTTCTACGACTATTCGTTCAAAAGTTACGAGTGATCAAAGTTTTTGGGAGGTGGGTTAACTTCTTACCCCTTGACCCCAGGACCACCAAAACTTGGTACACGTATTCTACACCTCCAAAATCGACAGGGGGTATATAACGATACCGGATGGGGGTGTTTTTCGATATATTTTTTTCGATAACTCTTACCATTTTCGAGATATTTGCAATTTAAGATTTTTTTAACGCTGTAGACTTAGAAAATTTTCGATTGATGAAAAAAAAATTGGTTCCATGACGACCTATGTTTATTTTGGTATGGGAGGACAGAGGACACCGAGACTCGACAGACGCACTAAACCCGACCTCTCTACGACTATTTGTTCAAAAGTTACGAGTGATCAAAGTTTTGGGAGGGTGGGTTAACTTCTTACCCCTTGACCCCAGGACCACCAAAATTTTGTATACGTATTCTACACCTCCAAAATCGACAGGGGGTATATAACGATACTGGATGGGGGTGTTTTTCGATATATTTTTTCGATAACTCTTACTATTTTCGAGATATTTGCAATTTAAGATTTTTTTAACGCTGTGGACTTAGAAAATTTTCGATTGATGAAAAAAATTGGTTCCATGACGACCTATGTTTATTTTGGTATGGGAGGACAGAGGACACCGAGACTCGACCGACGCACTAATCCCGACCTTTCTACGAGTACTCTACGTCACCAAAAAAAACAACAAGGGGAGATTTTTCGATAACTCTCACTGTTTCCAAGGTACTTAGGTTTTTTTTTGATAGATGACAACGACTGAGTCATCAATGAGTAAACATCTGTGAACTCGGTGAACAAGTCAACTTTTTCAGTACGTCAATATTTTTTTTTCTTATATCTTAGTGAATGGGTTAGGTGACTTGCAACGACGAAGGCCTTCTAGCAACACGTATAAATAACATACCTGAAAATTGTATCGCCATATACTAGACTTTTTTGGTTTGTGTGATCTGAGAAAGCAATGGCATCCACCACCAGTTTCAATCGTAAAAATGATAAAACTGAATGTGTTACTTGTGGGAAGCTAATCTCAAGGAACAATTTATCGGTACACAGGGCAAGATGTAGCGAAACAGGTTCGAGAATTAATCGTTCGTTACCTTCTAAGCCTTGTGCTCGATGTAGAAAAATGATCAGCATTACAAATTTAAGTAAACACCTCAAAATTTGCAAACCATCGACCGGACAAGCATCGAAAAGGAAAATCGATAATTCAGAAACGGAAGCTTCCACTTCCAAACAAGTTAAATTATCCGATGAACGCAAACCAATTAGATCTGCATTTAACCGTCATATTCAGGATTTCTCTTTTACTTCGGAACCAGGCTGCGACATTCTTAGTTTCTTGCGTGAAACGAAAACATCCGTGATAAATATTCTAAAAAATAAATTGGAAAATAATTCCATAAAAGTATATGTTGATCTATTTTCCGAATACGAAAAAGTCGATGGTACAACAAGAGTTTTTTATCATCGAACAAAAAACCAGGCTCTTCATTTGGCGGACGTCGATAATTTGGACGAATTTTATTCTGATCTTTCAAATGAACTGGTTAAGAAACACGACGATTTCGAGGCTATAGGGTCGGGATGGTCTCTGTGTGGAAGTCCTCACACGTTAATCGTTTACGTAAACCAATTCTCGCCTCTTCGTGCATCCAGCTACGTTCCTCTTCCAGTGGATATTAAAAATAAAAAAGCCGTGCTGAACATTCAAAATATAGATGATAAATGTTTCCTTTGGTGTGTGTTGGCGGAACTTAACCCGATTCATTGGTCAAATCATCCAGAACGGGTTTATCATTACAAGCAGCATGAACCTGAACTGGAAAATGCAATGGCTGGCATCGAATACCCGGTGACCATTTCTGATATATCAAAATTCGAAACACGAGCACGAGATGCAGAAGGAAAACGCTTAATCATCAACGTGTATTCCTATACGTTGGATAAACATGTCGTGCATCCCGTCAGGATAAGCGATGTCGACGATGACGATGCTCGTGTGATTAATCTTCTTCTAATTTCAAACGACAGTGTTCACCATTACTGTCTCATTCGTTCACTATCACGTTTGGTCAGAAGTCAAACTACCAAGTATGCAAACAACATCGAAGTTTGCCCGAGATGCCTAACCACATTCAACGATATAAAACAAGTCGATTATCGAAAATACACTGGACGTCAGATTGCTATCGATAAACTTGCCGAACATAAAATATATTGCGGCAACAACAGACCGGTTCGAATGTTGATGCCCGAAAAGAACGAAGTGGAAGAATTCAAAATGCACAAGGCGTTGTTGGAACATCCGGCCATCATCGTTGCTGATTTCGAGGCGTTCCTCAAACCACTCTCATACTGCGATCCGGATCCCGAAGTTTCTTCCACCACACCTTACCAGCTTCACGAACCAAACAGTTTCGGTTACGTTGTCGTGCGACAGGATAAAATAGATGAACCGTACGTATACCGAGGACCCGATGCAATCGAACGCTTCTTCGAAAAGATGATCGAGGAGGTTGGGAAAATTGGAAGCATGCTGCAAACATCGAAACCGATGCTTCCGTTATCTGCTATCGAACTTCAAAATTACTATGACACTGTCAAGTGTCCTGTGTGCGATAACCACTTCACAGACGACAATCGTAAAGTGTTTCACCATTCGCATACGGACGGTCGCTTCATAAGCGGAATCTGTAATGCATGCAACCTCAAAATCCAAAAACCAAAATTCGTCCCCATATTCTTTCACAATGGTTCTAATTACGACTTTCATCCCTTAATTAGGAAACTCGGTTACGACACTCAAAAAATAGATATTCTTGCTCAAAACGAAGAACGATACATCTCTATAAGTAAGAAAGTTATGATTCCTGAGACTAAAAATACCATCGAGATGAGGTTTCTGGATTCATACAGATTTCTCTCTGCTAGCCTAGACGCTCTTGCCAGCAAACTTTTAGACGAACAATTCAAAATTACAAAAGCTAGTTTTCCCAACGTAGACATAGAACTCGTTAGACGTAAAGGGATTTATCCTTACGAATACGTTAGTGATAATTCTAAATTTAACGACGACGCTCTCCCACTTCCAAGAGAATTTTACAGCGGACTCAGAGAGAAAGGAATTACGGACGAAGAATACCAACACGCGCAACTCATGTGGGAGAAATTAGAATGTAGGACACTCGGAGACTACCACGATGCCTACTTAAAATTAGACGTAACGATACTCGCGGATGTTTTTCAAGCGTTCAGGAAAACGGCAACGAATATTTATAAATTAGATCCAGCGTATTTCTACAGCCTACCGGGATTAGCGTGGTCGGCAATGTTATTCCAGACAAAGGTCAAGCTGGAACTGATATCGGACGTGGACATGTTACTTTTCATCGAGAGGGGGACTCGGGGCGGGATGGTACAATGTGTACAGAGATATGCAAAAGCCAACAACGTGCACATGAAAGAAGATTATGATTCAAATCGAGCATCGAATTACATCTACGCCGACGTTAATAATCTCTACGGACATGCCATGGTACAGAAACTTCCTTACGGAGGATTCGAATGGGCATCAATAGACATAGAAAATTTCGACGACAGTGAGTATGGCTTCTTCGCAGAGGTGGATATCGAATTCCCAGACCATTTACACGATCTGTTCAGCGATTTACCACCGGCATCCGAGTTCAAATCTTCGCCTCATTCTAATCAATGCAAGCTTTTATTGACTCTAGAGGGGAAAAAGAGATACGTTGTTCATTACTCGAATCTCCGATTCTTGATCGGGAAGGGTGCTAAGGTAGCGAAGATTAGAAGAGTCCTCAGGTTTAAACATTCCGAGTGGCTCAAACCGTACATTGAAACAAACACGCAACATAGGACAGTTGCCACTTCCGATTTAGACAAAGATTTTTTTAAATTGATGAATAACGCGGTGTATGGCAAGACGATGGAAAACGTGCGGAATCATGTAGACGTGAAATTGGTTTCAGATAAAAATAAATGCATGAAGTGGGTGGCCGATCCTAGATTCAAGTCGAGAAAAATTTACAATGAGAATTTGGCACTTTTCAATCTAGATATAAAATTGATGAAATTCAGAAAACCAATTTACGTTGGCGCAACGGTTCTCGACTTGTCGAAACTTTACATGTTCGAATTTCATTATGACGTGATGAAACCCTTCTTCGATGATAAGATATCACTTTTGTACACGGACACCGACAGCTTCATTTACAGCATACAAACACCTAACCTCTATGAAGACATAAAAAATCCTTCCATGCTTGAGTATTTCGATACTTCTGCATATCCTCAACCCAACAGATTTGGGATTCCTTCCCTCAACAAAAAAGTCCTAGGTAAACTGAAAGATGAATGTAACGGTGATATTATTGTCGAGTTCGCGGGTTTGCGTTCGAAAATGTATGCCATGAGACAGGGACGTCGTTAAGGGGGGGCATGCGGGGGCACTGGCCCCGGTAAACGTCCACGTGGCCCTGGGAAACTGTTCTGTATTTGCTGGAAAATTTACTTTGATGACAAATATTGCAAAATAATTCTTCAGTAAATTTTTCTTGCAGTTTGAAACACTTCTTCAATTTTCAGTAGCACGAACCCAAGCAAGGAATTTTTTCCTATTTCCCTGTTTCTTGCTGGCTGAACACAGAACACAAACAGATGTATTGGGAGGGGATGCAGTTAATGGTTTTGTGGTCCGCCCCGGTCAGGGAAGTCCGAGACCTATTGAAAATTCACTTTTCCTCCCTGCTTCACACCAGATCCAGGATCCCCCAAAACCGCACTTTCCCTTCATCTGCCCTGCACTGGCACCATGGGCGCCAAAAGGACGATACAAACAGGAAGATTTAGCTACGGGTGGCTAGAACTTTCTGTGTTAATTATTTTATAGTTCAGAAAAGATATCCCCATGCGTTTCAAATTCCAAGAACAGAATTCTATTGCTTGTCCCTTTTTCGGCGTGGGAATGAATGACGTAGGAGTTTTTCTCATATGCACTAAACCCTCCTGCTAATGACCTGACCTGCAAAGGAGGGAAAGGCCACTTTCTGAAAATTCGGAGAAACATCGAAGCGGTCGGTTCATCTGTTGATTTGGTGGACAGTTGATATCTGTCAGATAGTTTGAAGTAGGATTTGTGGTCCGAGCAGTGTAAATTTCTGTAAACGTGAGAAGATAGCATCACCAAGTGTTTATGATCTCGCTTTCCTACATCGCGAGTAAAATGTCGAATGAGAAGCTGCCAGATAGTCTTCCTCTGGAAACAATGGATCAGGATCGACTGATCGACCAAATATCCAACATATTGACATTCTAAAAAAGAGTCTGATTACCTCACAAGATCCTGGGTTCGACTCCCAGGGTGGTTGATCTCATGTATTATGAAGAATAAACCACGTTTCAATTAAGGAAGGAAACTAGGTAAGTAACAGTTGTTTTTACAGCCGTCTGCATGCTCTATAAGTATTATATTACAAAATTTGTATATCTTTCTGACTTTCTGTGATTTTTCTTCATTTAGCCTCCACCTGCAAATGCGGGGCTAGGTTGGCTAGACATACAAATATAATAAATCCCTAGTAATACAGCGAATAATTGTTATATAATATAATCATGAGTTATGGAGAACCAAATAACTTATCAAGCATTTTCTGTTTCTATTTGTTGTGCAGTGGTTAACAAGGTGCATTACGATGCCAGGGATTCTTGTTCGAATTCCGGACTGGGCTTAACGCGGTCGCCTTGAACTAAGAGATACCGCATTCGATTCCAGTATGAACTGTATACATGAGATGCCTAGCTTGAACTCATTACGCACAAATTTCATATTTGCACTGTTGTCAATACTTGTAAACCTGGTTGCAGCACTTTATATCTAAAACCACGGAAAAGCGTTTTATCTAGTTCTCAATTTTCTTCCAGCAAATTTACAAATCTAAAGACTAATAACATTGTTCTTGGTGTATCAGCCATTAAGCTAATGAGTTCATTCTGCATTTAGTCTCCCGAATAATGGCTGTGGATTTCGCGAGAGTATATCCGTAGACTGTTGGGGGCTACAAAAGAAAATGATGTTCCATTCCAATTTATTGATTTATTGAGTTGGTGTTATAAGTCCACTTTATACACAGTAAGGCTAATCGGGACTGGTTCTACAGTGTAAAGTGGGATCTGAACCACTATGAGCATCCACCGGGTATCGAACCTGGAACCCCTTGATTACAAAGCGACGATGCTACCATGCGCCACCGAGGAGGCCCTTGCTCCCTTACTTTCCAATACTATATATATATATATACACACACATACATATATAATGTATGTATACAGTATAGGCCTATATGGTGAATAAATAGTTTGTTAATTTATAATAGTTTGATAGAAAAAATCTTACGTTTGGGCCCCCCCAAACTGATCTACCTAGCTACGTCCCTGCCATGAGAACAGAAAGTAGCGTCACGAAGAAAGCAAAAGGTGTGTGCAAGAATACGGTGGAGAACAAACTCACCTTCCACGATTACATCGATTGCCTTTACTCACAATCGACGATACTAAGTATAGAACAAAGAATCCAAAGTGTAGACCATGTGATTACAACAAACAAAGTTAGGAAAGTAGCATTAGATCCGCATGACGATAAAAGATGTATTTTGTCTTGTGGAATCCACACGTTGCCTTGGGGACACTATCGTTTAGAAATTAGTAAAAATTGTAGGCAATGCAATTGAAAAAAAAATAAACTTAAATAACTATAACTAAAATAAAAAAAACTTTAACTGTCTCAAATTATCACATACACAATAAATAACTAGCAAGGACAATGAATCTCTTTGGTTTCCAAAAGCAAACAATGGAGACTGTACACCGCACGGCAGATCATGAATTTCTACCTTCCATGTTATCTAAACTCAACGGCCTGTTGATCAATCAATTTTTGGAACGCTGCTCTTCTTGCTGGAACAGTGACGATTTCAGATTCGCGACGATCGACATGACGAGGAAACCCAACGACGGAAAATACAGAAACAAAATCAATGAGCAGGGAAGGGGGGGGTGCGTTTCTTTCTTCTTCTTTTTTTAAAGAATGTATCAAGAACTGGTTGCCCCATTTTAGACGTCAAAGGAAAGGAAGAGCGGTCCACTTCCACCCTCGCCTGAAATCACCCCGTGTGCACACACGAGCAAGAAAATCGTGGCTGAAACAATCGTCATCGCTGTCCCCCTCCCCCTGCACGTTTGCTGAGAGGAAGAAAGAGAGGAGTCACTCAGCCAACAGAACACTTTTTTGGCAAATATTACAACATTGGCACAGTTAGGAAAACATATTAAGTGGGACACGGGAGTTATGATGCACGTAAGATCGAAGTAAACTTTTGCGGAAGCTTGGATGACAAATCATTAAGCGGGTTGACAATCTTTATTTGGCCTATGTGATGTGGCTTTGATTATCTCTAACAGTTAAGCTTTTGTATGAAGTGTTAAAAGAACGCGTTTTGAATGAAAGCGGTTACTGGAAGTTGTCGGCTACAAGGCTAAGAGCACGCTAAGAGTTGCTCACTCACGAGGAACCTGCTGAAATCTAGGTCAAAGCTGGACAGACAGTCCAGACTTCCAGGCACCAGGCATCTGTCAAGGTCGATTTGAATTTGAATTTGAATTTAAAATTTTGGGTGCGTTAGCACTAAGACTATTTTGCACCCGTCACATTATTAGGGGTCCAGCCCCTTATCGTTAGACATAACAACTCTAACGTTGAATAACTAAAATCATAAAATATTCTGATATGATATGATATGATTTATTTGCATCCAAGGACTACAATTTTGTACAAATAGGTACATCTGTAGTATAGGACATGTCAAGTAGAAGTACATGATAATAATATTTGGTAATTTTAACATAAGATACATGCATATATGTTGGTGTATTATAACCCTTGCATATCAAGATATTATACTATACAATTTCAGTTTGATGTGCAGCATCAAGCCCTGCATGTATGGTAACCAGTGACGTGCACTGAGGAGTAGCTAGTCTAGCAGAGATAGATCAATCAATCTCACATCTCGAATTATATTCAAATCACAATATTTATTGTCTTGTTAAAGCCACCACAGCTCATACGCAACACTTTCTTTTCCACGCGCTTCTCGTCCATCGGTGTTCTCCGCGGGCAAAGCTGGCTGGATACCCTAGCTCGCTCTTCTTCCGCCAGACCAGTTTTCAGGTAGAAACGGCCGGCCCAAGGAAAAGGAAGATTTCTACCTCTACCTCTCTTGTCCCCTCGCCCTCCGCTGCAATGGTTGAAAGCCCAGGCTTTCAGGTCCCCCAGTCTATCTCCTATAGGACAGATAGGGGATTGGTTTCTCATAGATTTTTTGTAAATCCTGTAAAGAACTCAGGGTAAAATTTTCTGCAGTACTTATGTTCTCTGTATTTACACAACCTTTTACACGTTGTACAATATGTGCGTATGTATAATATGGGATGTAGTTTTATTATTTATGAAATGGGAACGTGTTATGTGCAGACAATGATGTTATGCTTTCTTTCTTTTTTTCAAGTATGGAATATATAATTATTAAATTACAAATATATGCTCAGGCTCTATCTGACTCTCGTTTTAGTAGTGTTTTATTTAAATATACTATTCTTGGCCTCTAACAGTCATAAATACGGATGTATTTATTTGGGCAAGAGAACGCGTGTTCATATTGTTGTTGGTTTCGTTTATTTTACTTCGCTTTTTTGCCACATTTGGTTATCGCGAAAATGAGGATTGAGTGATAATATGATGAAATTGGTTAAGGGACCTCATATGAACAATCCAGGCCAGGATTCGAACCCGTGATGAGTGCGCATTCTTGTCCTATGTGTTGCAGTGAATAATGAAATAATTTGGAATAAAAAATGTATCTCAGAACTCAAAAAGTCAAATGAATATCATTGAAGAAACTACAAAAAAGTGTGTTGTGTTTTGTTACCTGTCACCAAATCAACCAAGCGTGGGGGACTGGTTATCATACCGTGCTACGACACCAGGATTTCCGGGTTCGAACCCCGACCCAGGCATGGGCGTTCCCTGTGCTCGTCCCTTCATCAATTTCATCGTATCTTCGCAATTAACCAAATGTGACACAAAAGCGATGCTAAGTAACAAAAATGAAATCAAATCATTGATTGATTGCTCAATTTGGTTCATTTTACTTCGCTTTTCCGCCACCTTTGGTACAACAAAATAGATGAAGGAACACACACAAAGAACACAAATGGCCAATCCGAGATTCGAACCCAGGATCTCTGGCTTAGAGTCAAATCAAATAGTTTTTTACTTTCGAATGTGGGTGGGGGTTACGTGTACTTTTTTCTGGTACTCATTCATAATTTTGCAATCTTTTCCTGTTATTGACATTCTTCTTTTTTGTAGGAATACTGGCCCTAAAGGGAGGAAAGTGTGACCCACACCAACCCCCCCCCCCCTTGAGCACGCCACTGACTGCTACCCCAAGTGTCGACGTCACCGCACGTCACTGATGGTAACTAACCATACCTTTTAACATTTATTCTGGTTACACATAGTACTATAGGACATGTCAAATAGAAATACATTATAATAAAGTTTAGTAATTTTAACATAAGATACATTGCATATAAAATATTATACTTGAAAAATTTCAGTTTGATGTGCAACAACAAGCTCTGCACGTATGGTAACTAACCTAACCATACCTTTTAAAATTTATTCTGGTAACAGATACACAAGACCTTCAAAAGATGAGTGTTGCCTCTGTATATTCTTGTATGCTGTAAAATGAATGTTTAATTAGCATGGTTTTGATTTTGTTTTTAAACTTTTCCACTTTGGGTTCGTGTCTTAACTCTCTGGGCATTGGGCAACTTGTTATACAGGCTATGGATATCTTCGTTAAAAGCTGAGGCTGTAAAGGAGCACTCAGCACAAATAAGGACAAAACACAGGACAACACAAACAAAATTATACTGGCCATGGGGCCAGTCGCCAGAGGCTCGTGTCAAGGTCGATTTAAAATAACATCCAAGCACATTCGATCTTCTCTTCTCGCGTATCCAAAAGCAAGCCAAATCAGAATGGCAAAACAAGCCTAGCGTGTTGGGTAGCAGCCGTCGGGTGCAGGCTAACATTGGCGTGTTTGAGGGAGGGGAAGGTAGAGGTCAAGTGCTATTCGATATCACTCAAGCTTGGTGAGGTGGTGTCTATTTTTAGATCAGACCCACTTGCGAGCGGTAGAGCGCTCGTGAAGAAAATGGGTGCGAATAAAACGAGTGTAAGAAACATGTTTTTCGGCCGATTTCCTTCAATTTTTCAACTTTTTTCCAAATTTTTCCCGGTTCCCTGGAAAAAGGTCGTTACTTCGAGAGGGTCGTTATATCCGGGGTCGAGAGTTGACTGTAGTTCAATTATTGGTCTATTTCAATAAGCATATTATTTTTACAATAATCTTCAATTTTCTTTGATGTTAATGTCTCACAAAAATTTCAACTTACACAATCTTCTATCTTTCTTAACTCATGCACTGACTACCTGATGCAAGTCAATCTTCCACGACCAGTAAACCCAGAGTATTAACAACCTCTGAAAAATTTCAAACAACAGCAAGTGGCAAAACCTATGTTAAAGAGAACAATAAGAACAAACAGAACGGAGCCTAGGACAAATGGACATTCAAATTCATTATGGGCCAATTAGTATTGTGGTGAGGATTAACAGTCAAATACTCACATAACAACATTCTGTGCAGTGCATTTTCCTTTAAAATGAAGTATATACAGTTTTTGTTTGTTTGAGTTTGGTTTACATTCAGTTTCTGTACAGAAAGGCTAATCGAGACTGGACCTACAGTTTAAATTGCAATCCAAACCACTCCTCTGGGTACCAAACCTGGGACACCTTGATTGCAAAGTTGATTTAGTGTTTAAGTCCACTTTATGCACAGTAAGGCTAATTGGGACTGGACCTACAGTTTAAAGTGGAATCTGAACCACTATGTGCCTCCACTGGGTATCGAACCTGGGACCCCTTGAATTACCTTGATTACAAAGCAATGACATTACCACTATACCATTAGGTAAGGTAAAGGTAAAGTTACCCGTGCATGTAGCACCATGCCATGAAGGCATATTTAGGGGATGTGGGAGTAGGACCCCACACATTCTCGATCGCGACCATTTGGAGGTGATGTAATCAGTACCATGCTCCGGCTGCCTTTACCCCTCAGGGTATTCTCCCAGGTATCCATAGATTTGAGACTGGGTGAGCCCCAGAGCCACTTTTATGCCAGGACAAGCCCAGAAAAATTCCGACCTTAGATCACCCACCATGGGAATCGAACCCGGGTCTCCTTCGTGGAAGTCAGATGCCTTACCAACTAGACCACCATGGCTCTTACTATACCATTAGGGAGGCTCGAAAATAATTTTTGTGCCATTAAATCCATGTTTGCAGAGACATAGGTAACGAGTACTCTCCACAGTGATTGCAATTCTGTGAAAAACCTACAATCAACAGTGTATGTTGTGCTGGACTATCTACTATATAGGTAAGCTAGATCCAATGATAACAAATATTGCCATAATTAACCCAGCATCATATTCTAAAGACCAATAGGGCCTCCCCTATGGCGCAGTGGTATCGTTGTTGCCTTGTAAAAAAGGGGTCCAGGGTTCAACACCCGGTGGAGGCACAAGTGGTTCGGATCCCACTTTAAACTGTAGGTCCAGTCCCGATTAGCCTTACTGTGCATAAAGTGTACTTAAAACAACAAATCAATCAATCAATCAATCTACAGACCAATAATTTCCTTTTTTCCTGTTTTGTCTGAACCATCACAACCTAGGACATTACAGTATAAGTAATCAAAACAACAATCCTGAACACCTCGCAGCTTCTTGTCTCAACAGTAAATAGTACAATTATGGTTTCCTAGAAGACAAAGAAAAATGCTAATCTTCATTTTTAGGTAAAGGTGTTTAAAGTGAACTGTCCCAGATAGCACAGACAGCTTGATGCAAGCATGAAGCAAGCTGACCATGGCAAGCTAAGTAGCTAGCAGCAAGCTTGCCATGGAAAGCTATTAGCTGGATGCAAGCTTGCATTAAGCAATCTAGTTACCACAATTGGAAGTTGCAGCAAGCTTGTCAAGGCATGCTTGCATCAAGCTTTTCATAATTAGGCTGTAAGCTTACAGAATGCAATTCTCGAAGTAAGGGATAATATGTATATTTAAGCTAAATTTATATATATGGCTATAATGTACATTGTATACACTTGTATTCATAACAGCAAAACTAGACACAATTGGGGATAATGAAAAAGAAACACCCATGTCTGACTAGCATGCTAAAGGTCCCGGGTTCGATCCCCGGCCGGTTCAAATCCGGGAACTTTTCTAACATTGGAAGCGGCCCTGGTGCCCACCCAGCGTCGAATGACATGGGTACCTAGAGGAAACCCTGGGGGGTAAAGACGGTCAGATCACATCACCTCCACTCACGACCGGATCAAGAAAGTGTGGGGCGTTACCCCCACACACCCTATACGCCTTCATGGCGTGGTGCTAAGCACAGGGGAGCACTTTACCTTTACCATGTTTCTAAAGTCACAGTTTCTCTTTGCAACTTATAGAAACTTTTCGTGCTCTCCCAAAATATGCAAAAGTTAGGATGAAGAGTTAAATGAACTACTCAATAATCAAACAATCTCTAACTATACACTGGTATTCAATTTTTCTTTGCAGTTTTTTTTTATTTTTTTTTTTTTTGTCCTCGTTTTCCATTTAGAAGGCTACACCTTCTCTTTGGTAAGTGAATTGTTTTCATAAATGTTTTCTCTTGCAAGGTGATGGTCTAAGTGTGTTTTCAGTATTGAAGTGGTACAGATTTACTTATTCTGGGGGTAGTTCACTTAGATGTTATTTATTCAGTAGTGGGAAAATTACTTCTTAGGAAAGTAATAATTTGCTATGGTGCGGCATGTGTTGGATATATCACGTGCCGTAGTTCCGGAGGATGATGGAATATGTACAGCTGATAATTAGGATGCTGTGGATCTATCAGGAAGGTATACATGGTTAAGAGATGCTGTAATGGTGTGCAGTGGTAAGTGGGAAGGCAGTCGTGTAGAGCATCTTCGTACATTGTGCTGAGAAGTTGTGGATGGTGCGAGTTCATTCGACCAGTTATATATTTGTGACGGATGGCTTCGATGTGGGTTGTGATTTCCGGGAAGGTTATTCGCTCGTACAGTAGTCGTGTAGGACTTGGTAGGACTACTCTGAAGGCCAAACGAAGAGCATGTCTTTCCAGAACTTGTAGTTTGTGATAGAATGAGTCTGGCGCTGATATCCATGCAGTGTGGCCGTAAATTATTGCTGGTCGAAGGAAAGCCTTGTAGGTATGTAGGACAACCTGGGAGTTGAGTCCCCAGGATGTTCCAATTAGCCGTTTGAGCAAGCTCAGACGATTTGTAGCTTTTTGGACGATGTTGAGCAATTGAGGTTTCCATGTTAGCTTGGAGTCAAATATGACTCCTAGGTATTTTGCAGTGGTGGCAGGCAGAATTGGCGTTCCCCGTATTTTGATGTTTAATAATGTTGGGTTCCTTTGGATCTTCGAGCGACAGCCTGTCTGTAGAAACACCAATGCTTGTGTTTTGAGAGCATTTATTGTGAGACGCCATGTGTCACACCATCTTTGGAAGGAGTTTATAGCTGGTTGGAGAGTTTTGTTTATAGCTTGGATGGTTGAACAACAGGCGAGAAATGCGGTGTCATCAGCGAATTGGTAGATAGAAACTTGTGGGGGTTTTGGCATATCGGCAACGTATAGTATGTAGAGTAATGGTGATAAAGCAGCACCCTGTGGAACGCCAGAGTAAGGGAAAATGGGGTATGACATCGCTCCATTTACAGTGACATAAGCGACCCTATTTGTTAGAAAGCTGTGTACTAATCTGACATAGCAAAGCGGTAGTTGGAATTTGTGGAGCTTGTAAATGAGTCCAGTATGCCATACTTTGTCAAATGCTTTCTCCAGGTCGAATAGTACTAGACAGGATGGTTTGGAAGGGTTGAAGTGATTTGTGATGCGAGTCGTTAGTTTTAACAAATTATCAAGGACACTGTGTTGAGGTCTAAAGCCTGCTTGGTGCGACGGAAGTAAACTGTGTGCTTGTAAGTGCATGTGTATGCATCGAACAATGATGCGTTCGAATATTTTGCTGAATGTTGATGTGAGCTGAATAGGTCGATAGTTTGTGGGGTTGGTACTATCTTTGTGTGGCTTTGGAAACATTAGAACTTTCGAAATCTTCCAGTCTGTCGGGTAGTGTCCTGTGCGGAGGATAAAATTGTAGATAATAGCCAGAAAGGACAGCAAAGCAAGCGGGGCCTGTTTGATCAATACATATGTGATATTGTCCAAGCCGGGAGCGGTGTTTCTCTTCCTTCCTACGCACAGTATTGATAATATCGTCTGTTGTAATAGGAACCGTTAGAGCATTATTAGGATCAATATCGTGTGTATTGCTGGGTTGCAGTTGCCTGTTATTGGGGTTGGTGACTCTGTCAATTTTGGTCTGGAGGCGGAGATTTGGAGCTAATTGTGGTGTTGGAGTGAAAGTGTCTTGCAAGACATTTGCGAAGGCATAAGCTTTTTCAGTGTCAGTGTTTAGGGCTGCGTCCTTGATTGTTATTGGATAAGGAGTACTACTGGATTGTCCAGTGAGCACCTTGAAACGTTTCCAGTATTTGGTGGGATGGCTTTCATCACTCAATTGGTTGCACGTTTCAATCCATCGACGTTGTTTATAAGCTTTTATATAGTTTTGTACTGTACGCAGCCATTGACGGTGTAAGTTAAGGGATTCAGGATTTCTGGTGTGGAGGTAGTCCCTGTATGCTCGTCGTGATGCTGTGATTAGGTGAAGATATTGCGGAGGTAGCTTTGGTTTGTAACTATTCAGAGTGGTCGTAGGTATGTTAGTGGTTGCCGCACTGGTAATCTGAGCAGTAAGATGTTCCACCGCCGTATCGAGTTCCTCTGAATTGTTTGGTGGTGGATGCGGGTGAGAAAAAGCATTCTGTAGCTTTTCACTATATGCCTCCCAGTTCGCTTTGTTGTAACACCAGATTTTTCGAGGTTGTATTGTACTGCTCGTATTGCGGTTACCAAGATTTAAGGTAATTTTCACTGGGTCATGGTCACTGCCGATGGAATCCAGCACAGATATGTTCAAGCAGGCACTTAGAGATGTTGATGTTATAACAACGTCAGGGGTAGTGTTACTTATGGGACGTGTGGCTCTGGGCAGTACATGGAATTCTGCTGTAGTGTTTTGGTCCAGAAATTGTAAAAAGTTTGTTTTGTCTTGCATGGTTCGACTATGATAATTGATGTCCGCTGCTATGATATAATGTTTGCTAAGGGTTTGGATATGTTGAAAGAATTGGTATGGAATAGTCTCCCCTGGTCTTACATAGATGGTAGCAAAAGTAACGACCCGGGATGGAAAATAGATGGTACTAGCAGTATGTTCTGGCAAGTGGAAGTTTGGTGGGAAGGTAACTGTTCGATATGGTAATTTTCTATCTACTCCAATTGCTGTGCCGCCGTTTACTCTTAAGCCCGGCGGACCATCATGGCGTAAGATGTTGTATGGTGGAATATGACAGATCATTTTTGGAGCAAGATAGGTTTCGTTTAGCGCAAAGCAGTGAACAGATTCTTCCAAAAGCAGGTGTTGCAATAAAGCTTTTCGTTTAGAAACAGATCGGATATTTAAAAATAGAAAATTATACATATTCCGTACTGCCATATTCAAAACCTTAAACCGCAGTTTCCAAGTGGGATATGTGGAAATGCACATGAGGACCAGAGTATGTTGCATGGAGTTGCAAGTTGAAAATTGTTTTTGCAGATGCTGTTACTTGGGTTAATATGTGCATTCTTAAAAATGGGTGCACATTTTGGAGAGTCAGGGTGAAGAAACGTATTAGATCTTCCACTGTTACTGGATGTCGTAGTGAATTGTCAGGTTCTGTAGCAGTGTCATTGGTGCGCAGGGGAACTGTTAGATCAGGGTGTTCAGGTATTGCATCTAGCTTGGCTTTGCATTTGTAACTGTATGTAGGATGGTTTTCCGTACATGTGACACATTTTGGTGCAGCAGTTTGGTTTTGACATTCTCTGGTTGAATGGGGTCCTGAACAGTATCCGCATTTATCTCGATTTGGACATGCAGCAGTAGTATGCTTGTTATACTGTTGGCATTTTTCGCACCGCAATGGAAGAGGTTGTTGAGAACGGGATGGTTCAACTTTGTACCTGCGTCTGTATATGTATGCTCCACTGTGTAGTAGGGTGTCTACAGCATTTTGTGAGTCTGTTAGGACCCGCACCATGTATGTGGGTCCGTTGTTATTGCGAATACGGATACATTTGCGGATTTGTACACCTTCGCATTCCAGTTCCTCAAAAATCTCTTCGTCTGTTAGACTAGGTTCTACACCCCTGATGACAACTGATAGTAGTGGGGATTTATGTGGTGGTGGTGGTTGTTTTTGAATGGAAGCATTTAGTGTTTGGATGTTTGCTTTGGCTCCATAGATTTCAAAAGAAGCTTTGTTTCTAATTAGTTTTGCAAAGTCTGGATCTGGTGATTTCAATATAATGCCATTACGGGTGAACAGTATTTGTGCAATTTGTGCCCTTGGTACATACTTAGATGTTTGTTGGAACACATGTTTTGCTGTATTGAATTTGGTGTCGTAATTGGTGAGCAGGAAGTTGTATAAGCTGTTATCCTGTTGTTTGGATTTTAGTTGGGTTGCATGAGCTGTATTTCCTGTATCTCGTTTAATTGGTGATCTAGATCATTGACGTTGAGGTAGAGGTAATCCTTCGTAGGAATTGCGACGTCGGTGTTTTGTGGAATAGCTGGACGTTTGCATTGGATCATTGGTACTTCGTGAATCGAGCATCGTCTCGGAGTTTGGACCGTCCGTCCATTTAGTACCTCCGGTGAAGGTTTTCACCCCTTCTCGCTGTCGTAGCAGCGTTGCAGGAAGACCATGATGCATATCAGAAGACCACAACCGTGAGTTGTTTATATGATCCAATAGAACAAACGCAAATCCTATGGGAAAAAGAGGCACAAACTCAAACCAACTGACAACTCAATCCAAAGAAGCGAATCCAAATTCCAAATAAATTGTAGAGCCCAAGACAAAAGAAGAGGAAGGATGAAGGTAGTAAGGGAAAACAGTTTCAAAAAATAGTGCAAGTCGTATGTCTGCTCCACTCAACGTGTTCAACCAAAAAGGTTCCTCGCAATCACCTAACCACCGTATAGGCACAATTGGTACCGTTTGTCCGTTCCAGACTTACGGCTTCCACCTGGAATAATTGGCCCACGATGCGTGACACAAGAGAGACCGACTTACGATTACCTATACCTTGATGTCTTTGCAGTACTTAGCTCCTGATTATATAGTCTGGGATAAAAATATTTATCGTGGGAGTTTCACTTTTATTCACCACATTTTATTTTCTGATCTTCGTTGCAACTTCAATATTCACACACCTTTCGAAGGATAATAAAACACATTTTTTTCACTAATTACAATCAAAGTTATCCTTACTGATGTTACTAAAATTTATGTTTGTTTAACATTTGAGTCGCAATGCCATCTAGTGTATGCTGCATGGAATAAAAGCTTTGGTGCTTGTACTTGATACAGAGTCTGAAGAAGACCTTGCTAGAAGGTTGAAACGTTACGTTAGTTTATGTTTTTTAATAAAATAAATTACTGCCTTGGTCAGCATATTTAGTTTTTCATAAGCTTTGGTGCTTTATTCGGACTGCAATTTATTCCACTGCATTCGGTTTTATTTCATTTTGTCACTATTGTTTATGTTTAATAAGTATCTCTATTGTTATATAAAATGGGTGTCTCTATTGTTTTATTTTTTAAAAAATGCATCCTATCACGCTAGTTATCACATGCATCAGGTTTACGTCGAGCTTGCCATGTCAAGCTTGCTTTGACAAGCTAAAAGGAAGCTATCGCAAGCTTTCCACAAGCTTATGTGCTATCTGGGATAACAGGTGGAAATGTGTCCCACACATAGAACTCAAGGCATGCAAAAGTTGGTTGTTTATTGCATAGGGAGGGTTAGCGATACGTGTATTCATCCAACATCAGAATGGAGGAGAGTAAAGAAGAACAGAGAGGTGTGATTCATTTTTCGACTGCTGAGGGTGCTGAAAGACGAGAAATTCATCACCAGATGTCTTGTTCTGTACGGTGAACACTGCATGTTACGTTCATATGTGCTGGAGTGACATATAAGTAGAGTTACTACACATCATAATTTTCCCAGACATGTCCTACATTTTAGCTTTATGTCCGGTGTCCAGTAGGAATTTGATTCTTCCAACCACAGCCTGCTCAATCCTGTTTTAAGCAGATTGTACTTCCTACGCATGACATGACTTTTAGCACAAATTTGCTGGATGGAAGTCTTCATTCTTCCCACTGCTAGAACCTCAGGGTTTCCAACAATTGGAATGCAAAATACACTAAAATGCTAACTCTGCTGAATGAAATAATAAATATGTGAAATATATTTAATTAATGACGAAACATATTTGCCATGTTCACAAAATATTGTTTCTACAACCTTTTACATGAATATTTACGTCTCAATTTCCAAGTATCTATACTTGTCTAGAAATGTGTGCAGTGACATTAGCCTGCACATTGACTTCATTAAACTCAAGTTTATATTATTCCATTATTTTGTACTCATTTTGTACAGTTTTCATGTATGTTTTTCAAGAGTACAGATAAAGTGAGCCAACCAACCAAAGTGAACCTATTATACTCCATTCTATCAAAACACAAGATAATGTGTCCATGGGTTTGAATTCATTATGATAGAAAGTAGACAAAAGAGACTACTTGGGTACTAGAAACGAGATTTTTGAAGGGCAGTATAATGCATCTTATATGCGGAGGTATAATTTGATCAGTGGGTTAGAGAGAACTATACCCCCACCAATAATTTGGGGAGGGGGTATAATGTGTGTCTGTTGCCACTGTTCCTATGTCATTGATTGTAGATTCAGTTCAATGCTCTACCGCCTGCCACTACAGATGAATCATCTCACATTTATTCAACAAGAACGAGGTGAAACACTACTTGTGCATGCACCCATACTGCAAATTAAGTGTAAGGGGGGATACCTAATTGGCAGAGAGAGTCATGTCACAGATACAACCTTTTAACAAGCCGTTCTTTACTAGTGAATGAGTTGTTCATCTCTCACAAGAGCGAGAAGTTACTTTAGAACAATACCTGATCTTCCATCTTGGCGAACATGTGAGTGGTGTTGTTGAATCAATGTGCAAGGTTTGGTACATTATTCAGGTGTGTAATGATTTTTTTCTCCACCAAATTCTATGTATAACATAGTTAAACCAATCAACAACAACTTGAGCCTCCCCAATGGGGCAGTGGTAGCATCGTAGCCTTGTAATCAAGGGGTCCCACATTCGATTCCCATTGGAGGTAATAGTGGTTTCGATCCCACTTTAAACTGTAGTCAATTCCCGATTAGCCTTACTGTCCATAAAGTGGATGTAAGCACCAACTCAATCAATCATAACCAATCAACAACTTGAAAAAAATATATATTTCAGGCAAGTCTAATAGAATAATTCTAAGTAATGGAAATATTAGAATTATTTTTTCTCTGTTAATTCTTGGAAAGTTTTAAATTTGATGTCACCCTTGTGGAACTATATGGTTTGCACATATGAAAAATGAGACGCAAGAGTTAGATATTTAAATTTTTAACTAAATGAAACAGATATTAAGAATCATAGACACAGCTGCATTACATTACAGTCAAGGACAACTCTAGGTTGCATAGCAATCCCATTGCTCAACCCAGAAGGGTCCATGACTGTACATGCTATTTGCAAATTACGAAATTTAACTTTTAACCAAAGGTAAATTATTAAATGGTTACAAACTGCAATGTAAAATATTCAACTTGTCTTTCATTGACGAGTAAAATTAATCACAAATATCTGATATGATGATGTCAATCAGAAAGATCTGAAATTTTGAAGGCTTAACTAACTTTGGTTCCTTGTTGTATGAATTATTTTTGCAACTGACATCTTATCAGGTATCATATACTCAACTCATACACATTGAAGAGACGTGAAAGTATATTTAATCTTTCTTATGTAGCAAAAGCCCTGGAACACATTGCACCTAAAACGTTTCTGGGTATGCAGTGTTGCACATCTCTTTAAACTTACTTGATTTGATGTTTTCCGGACTTCGTGGTAGAATGATTAGCACACTGTGCTATGACAAAAGAGGTCAGGGGTTCAAATTCCAGTCTGTGCATTGGTTTTCTTTGTGTCTCTTCATCAATTTCATCTTATCATCCTAATCTTTGCGATTAGCCAAAAGAGGCAGAAATGAGAAGAAAAATCAATCAATTGCCGGAAAATTTGAAGTGACCATTGTTTTCAACAGTGATCAGAACGCTACATTTTAAAAGTAGCTTCGCTACAGCTACAGCTACTCTTCCAAAATGTAGCTTCGCTACAGCTACAGCTACATTTACCAAAAAGTAGCTTGCTATGCTATTCCTGTTCGCTACTCGCTACTTCGCTACTTTTTGCGCTACTTCTGCATAAAAAAAATAAAAACAACCATATGGGTATTAAAAAATCTCCTACTACTGGTAAATAGATTCTGTTATTTATTATCATGATTCCAGTCATTCAATAATTTTGATAGCAGTGTTACTTCAGTTACTTATTTTTACTAGTTTTTGAGAATAGCATACCTATGCAAGTGGCATATCAATTCAAATTTGATATATGAATATTGCAATTAGGGTGTTATGTCACACCCAGAATTTTAGTCACCCACCAGAATCGAACTCAGTACTTTATTCCGACTACCATATTCCTTTAACCATATCTTTCCTTTATATTTGGCATTGCCCAGCCGGCAATGGTAAGTTTTTAAGAGGCTTAGAAGAGTTGCTTCGACAAGGAAAACACTTGCTTATCAACTTGGCACGAAGCCATAACAGGATACAAGTTTACCGCATATGTCAGAGGTCTGCCCGCTGTGGTTGATGATTGGCATTGTTTGTCTTCCGGAGGGAAAACACACGCTGTCAAGGGTTATCCCAGCCCAGCCGCAGATAGAAAGAAAGAGCTTCCTGTTTGTTTGCAGAGTTGATAAGGTTACACCATTCATGTGTCGAACAGAATGATTGATTTCCATAATTTCCTTATCCACCTTCCAAACCCGAAAGGCCAAACTTATTAACCTTTCATATATGGTAATAGGAACTTTCCCCATTCTTTAGAAAATTGCTATTTCTTAGGATTTAACATAAGGCAGAGTTCAAAGAATAATACGTCAGCCAGAGGGCGCTAATGAACGACCCCACCCAGTGACAAGCCTTTTGTAGTTGTATAAAAGCTTAGATTTCTGCTTCAAAAGACAGAGTTCAGTTCAGTTCGAGTTCTTAAGATGAGAGTCTTAGAGTCTTAGAGTCAGTCATTCAGTGAGAGTCAGAGAAAGAGTTCTTAGTTTGAATTCAAGCTTGACGCTTGAGTTATGAAGCCAAATTCACTAGAAGTATAGCTGCAGAGGTAATGTATGTACTTTTGTATATTTCTATGTAACAGTAGGCCAAAAGAGCCCATGTAACCGAAAGATTCACTTTCTTTACAAAGGAAGAGAAGGAAGACTCTCTTAAAGATGTCTATAAGACATTACCAAGAAACACGCTTGAAGATATATTCAGCGTGCATGTATACGATCATATTGTAACCTATATAAGAATATATGTTTATTAAGTTTATCTTTGTGTTTCTCTTTTATTCAGCTTGATTTCAGAAGGTAATGCATACGAGTAACTTTCCAATAGTCATAGACGTCATAGCTATAGACACAGTGTCTAATCTTTATTAAATAGCGATGGTGAATGCCTAATTACGTTGATTTCTTAACTCTTAGAAGTTAAGTGGTGGAACCCCCATAATTGCCCTTTTCTCTTTGTATCTTGTACTCTTCTGCCGGGAGTACAGATGAGAAAGGAGTGTACAGCCCAAGAACCTAGTTCTGTGTCAGGTGAGCGCAGTGGCTGTGAAATCCCTGGTGAGCCCCGGCAAACATATGTCCCACGGACTCTGAGGGTAGCCCAGTGGTAGACTTGGAAGTCTATGGTTCGAGTCAGGGTTCGTGACATATTAAATGGTGGAGGTGCGGGGCATCTCACCAAAAGTAGCAGTAAAAGTGAGAAGGCATCTCACCAAAAAAGTAGTAGGAAAAGTGTGTTCACTTAGTTGACTTTGTTGAAACTATGACTTTGGAAATACTTGGATGTCTGATCAAGAAATAAAAGAGACACGACGTAGCGAAAGAATTGCATCACGTAGACAAATAGAAATTCCTTGTATCCTTAGTGAATGTAATCAGCCTATAGCAGAAAGAAAATCACAAATAGTCACAATGCCGACCGATTCAGAAAGCACTAGTACGACGACAACGTCAGTTCCATGTCACGGGCGAGTACCGTCTGTACAACCCGACACGTTTTCAGGAAATAAGGGTGAAAATGTCAGACAGTTTATTCAAACCTATGAACGGGTAGCAACTATATTGGGATGGTCCGAAAGGGATAAAATAAAGTACCTTCCAGCTTATTTAAAGAATAGCGCATCTGATTTTTGGGAATTGCATAAAAGTACCTTAGATTTGTTTTCTGAACTAAAAGCAAAATTAGAAGAAGCCTTTTCACCTGTCTATCCAGAAGGCGACGCTTTAATAGAACTTAGTGCACGAAAGAAGGGTGATGATGAAACAATAGAGCAGTATTACTACTCTATGTTGAAATTGTGTCAGAGAGCTGACCCACATATGAACACTGAAAGCAAAATGAACTATATTTATAGAGGACTCAGTGAGGACCAAGTTGAGAAACTAGTCCCCATGAGACCGGAATCGTTAAGTGATTTGCTAAATAACCTTCGATTGATGGAAAGAGCCAAAAAGCAGGCTTCTTTAACAAATAGTGCGTTATCAAAGAAAAAGGTACCCGAACAAAAAGAAAAAGACGTTCTTTCAGCTTTTGAAAATAAAGGACAAAATACATCTTTTACTAAGGTTAATCAAGGGTCAAATCAAACACAGAATCGACCACCAAACCAAATAATGCAACGACCCCAGAACCAACAGGTACCACAGAATAAGTTCTTTCAAACCAGGTATAATCTTAGGCCTAGACCAGAAAGACAAGAAAATCAATATCAGCGAGGAACAGGTAGGACATTCAGGAATCCACCTAGAAATGATTTTCCCAAGCGTACTTTTTCAGCAGAAGTAGCCAGACCACCTAGAAATGAGTATAGAAGCAATGATTTTAGAGGAAATAACTATAGAGGTAACAATTACCGAAGTACTTCTAATCAGTATAGTCGAAATGAGAGGGGTATCAATTTCAACCAGAATAGAACCAGCGATAAGAGTAATATTCAGTGTTTCTCTTGTCGAAATTACGGTCATTATGCTAGAGAATGCCCACAAAGAAGGAGGTCCGAATTCGAAACCCGAACACCCACAGGTAATCAAGCTTCTTTCAGCAATCAAAAAGGTGTACAAGGGTTAGTACAGAAACCAGTAGAACATCAAGTCAACGAAATGTTAGCCGAAATGTTAGTGTCAGAATTGCTTGGAAAAACACGTTTGACGGAGGGTAATGACGCACTTGCCCATGCCGTTCGAACCCCAAACGAGTAAGGACGGAGCGAGATGGGGATCGCTTCGTAAATCAGGCGAACTATGTAAAACCCCAAAAACCATTAGAGAACCCGTTAAAATCTGTGATATATGAGTCTCACCGTTATCCGAGACCACACCTATATGTACATTTATTTGGGAAAAAGGAATTAGCTTTATTAGATACAGGATCAGAAATTAGTATTATTAACCCTGCATTATTGCCAAAGAAATTCGTTAGCAACAGTAAAAAGATAGGTTTAGTGAGTATTCGAACCTTGCTTGACACAGATTCAGATTTATATCCAGTCCATAGAGTATATTTTAGAGCAAACGGTTTAAAAATGTGGATAAACTTCGTTTTGATGGAACCAAAAAGAGGAGAGAGGTTCTCCCCTGTATTACTTGGTAGTGATTTCTTTAATAAGTATGTGAAATGGATCAGTCCAAAGGAAATATGCTTGAAACGCCCAGGAGAATTCCAGCAAATGGAAAGAATAATTCCGTTGGTAAAAATGGACAGTAATGGTAATATTCCTTCATACTCTGGTCTTATAAAAGTTGTCAATTTTCATTCCCAAGTAAAAGAAAGACAAGAAATAGGTTTTAATCGAGAATCGCCCTGTGTAGATAAGGAGTGCGGATCCCTAATGAGGAGTGATAGTGACTTTCAAATAAAGAAAGGCCCAGTCAGATAATCTTAACCAGGCTCATTAATGTTATCAAGAAACTGAAGCAAGCCAACGCTTTTCTTATCAACCAAAGCGTCCTAACGCCAACTTTTGATGCCCACGTGATGTCGAGGCGACGCCAAAATATCACGCCACTAGGCAGCAAGCACGTGATAACGTCCGGTAGCAACGCAGTGACGCCACATCAGCGATCAGGACTTAGCCACTCAGGGAACACCGTCGAGTCTTGCGACCGCACCCAGTTGCGCGCGCATATGACGCCATCACGTTTCCCTCTTGGCAACGGAACACATGATCGAGTCAACCAACCAGAGGCTATCTCAAGGAACGCCGACCGCACCCAAGTGCATAAGCAAATAGTAACGCAAGATAACGTCGAACATAAAGCTTCGAGTACATCAACACAAATCAACAGTGAGTCTGAACTTAGTGAGTCTTCACGTTGTGCTGGATCACCTATTGGAAAGCCACCAGCTACAGAGATTTTGAATCATCCAACTTCTTTACCAGATGATCAGGTAAATATAACTTCTTTGAAATGTTCAGGTTTTGATGATAGTTTTGAAACCAGTTTAGAGGCCAGAAAAGAGAAAAGAAAGAGGAGAAAGGAAAAGAAAGTGTTCAAAGTAATGGTCAATACATTTCTTCCATCTCGTCAGCATACGCAAATCGCCGTAACTTATCCGTGTACAACTTTAAAGGACAGTGATAATGAATATTTATTGGAACCTTCTGATGGTCTATACAATCAGTTTAGGTGTTTAGTGCCACGAATGTTAGTGAAACCTTCCGATCTAAAAGCTGTGCCGATAATTAATATGGGTTATACCAGTATTAATATTCCATCCGGAACAGTGATAGGAAAATTGGAATGTCTTTCACCACTAACGCAACCCCAAGTGAAATCTTGTTATGCAGTAGATCTAGATGTTTTACACAGTGGAACCACTCCAGGGAAAGAAGATGAACATGACCTAGCAAAAGAGTTAGACATCAATCCCGAATTGAAACCAGCTCAAAGGAAAGAAGTTCTAGATTTAGTGACAAGTTATAAAGACTGTTTAGCGTGGACTGCCGATCAGCTAGGAGAAACAGACGTTTATGAATTTACCCTGCCATTGAACACGGAAACTCCTGTAAGTCAACCGCCTTATAGGACGAGTCCGAAGCAGCGTGAGTTTATAAAGCAAGAAGTTCAACAGATGCTTGACATAGGAGTCATAGAACCTAGTAAATCACCTTACGCTTCACCTGTAGTGTTAGTACCAAAGAAGAATAACGAGATTCGTTTTTGCGTAGACTACCGAAAATTAAACGCCATTTCAGAAGAAGATTGTTATCCTTTACCCCGTATAGATGATATCATACACTTTTTGGGAAACATCAAGTATATAACATCATTAGATTGTCGTTCAGGATATTGGTCAATACCGATCAAGAAGGAAGACCGCCCAAAAACCGCGTTCATCACGGGAGATGGACTTTTCCATTGGAAAAGAATGCCATTTGGTTTACACAGAGCTCCAGCAGCGTATCAGCGATGCATGGACCAAATTTTTGCTTCTATGAAGTGGAACAGCCTTGCAGTTTATCTAGATGATTTAATAGTCTTCGCAGAAGACTGGAAAACAATGGTATATCGCTTGTCAGAAGTGTTAAAAAGACTAAGAAGTGCTAATTTAAGACTATCGCCAACTAAATGCCATTTCGGATACTTTGAAACGGAAGTATTAGGATTCATAATAGGGAGAGACGGAGTTAAAACCGACCCCAAGAAAGTACAAGCAATCAGAGAAATTCCGGAACCCCGGAATGTCACGGAGATTCGTAGATTCCTAGGAATGTGCGGATATTACCGACGATTCGTCAAAGACTTTAGTCAACTTGCACAACCGCTTACAAAGCTTACAAGAAAAGATCAAGAATTTATTTTTGGAGAAGAGCAAAGAAAATCTTTTGAGAGGCTAAAAGAATGTTTGATGAATGCTCCTGTATTACGACATTTTGAACCAGGTATTCCTATAGAATTGCATACCGACGCTTCAGAATCCGGCATAGGTGTCGTACTATGTCAGAGTAGACCGAATCCAAAGGACCCATCATCAAAGAAGAGGATTGTAAATCCGATAGCTTATGCTAGTAGGACCATGAACGGGCCAGAGAAAAATTATTCCATTGCGGAAAAAGAAGCATTAGCTGTAGTGTTTGGAATCACACACTTCCGAACGTACTTAATAGATCAAAAGTTCACAGTAGTGACTGACAGTCATGCTTTATGTTGGTTAAAACGATGTAAAGATCTTGTAGGAAGATTAGCTCGATGGGCGATAAGATTGCAAGAATATAGCTACGACATTGTTCACAAATCAGGAAAGTTGCATTGCGCACCAGATTGTCTTAGCCGTATTCCATCTGCTTCATTATCAGCGAAAGAAAGAGAGATCATAGAAGAAGGAGCCATCGTCGCCGTTGCCCAGGTTCATAAAGAGGTAGATAACACGGAGAAAGAAATCAAGGATATCAGACAAATGCAGAGAGAAGATCCAGTGGTAACACAATTAATAGCAGACAAAGAGACCGACCCAGATCAACTAAATGTACGATATTTTGAGATGAAAGATGGCATATTGTATCGAAAGTTTGGAGACCAATACGTGTTAGTAGTACCCGAAGAATTGAAAAGAGAAATTTTGAGAGAAGCTCACGATTCTCCTCTCACCGGAGCACATTTAGGAATAAGTAAAACTCGTGGAAAAATCACGGAACGTTATTATTGGCCTAATATGAAAAAGGAAATTATTGCATATGTCCAAGGATGCCCGACTTGCCAGCAAAGAAACCGTAATGTTGGTAAACCTCAAGGTTTATTACACCCGATACCTATTGGAGAACCATTCGCTCGTGTATCCACGGATATATTAGGACCCTTGCCAAATTCTAAAGGATTTCAGTATGTTATTACTGCAACATGCTATCTTACAAATTGGATAGAAGCAAGATGTCTGAGAACAACAACAGCGAAAACAGTAGCCAAATTTCTTCTCGAAGATGTTATATGTAGACATGGATGTCCTCGAGAGATACTCTCCGATAGAGGATCTGTATATATGGCAAAAGTAACAGAAGAATTATTGGAACTTATGAAAGTGAAACATGTATGTACCACAGCTTACCACCCTCAGACGAATGGTAAGGTAGAGAGATTCAACGCCACGTTAGCCCAAATGCTAAGTAAATACGTAGAACATCATCAAAAGGATTGGAGTGATTATTTGAGATTGTGTGTTTTTGCGTACAACTGTTCAAAGGTAGATCAGATTGGTTTCTCGCCTTTTGAACTAGTATACGGTAGAAGACCGGTATTCCCTTTGGAAACAATGGGAATTGAGTCACTTAAGACACAAGAGCCCACCGTGCATACGACGCACCTATCTCAACATTTGGAAGACATACGCCAAATAGCAAGAAAAAGACATGAACAAAGACAGGTATATGATAAGAAGAGACATGATGAAAAAGTAAATGACGTACAATTTGTTGCAGGAGATTTGGTTTTGGTATACCAACCTGCACACAAAATTGGATTAACAGAGAAGTTAAGACGAAAATGGAATGGACCATGGGAAATTATAAGATATTTGGGAAATAATGTATTTCATGTAAAAAGGTTAGTGGGACAAAAAGAAATGAACGTCAACGTTAGGCGTTTGAAGAGATATTATTCGCCGAACCAATGGTAATTACATTTGTTTTGAAATGAAAAATCAGTAAGGACCAAAATCACAAATAACTCAGAAAGGGAAGAAACTCATCCTAATCACACGTAATCTTGTTCCTTTGTTTAAAGAAGGATCGAACTAGTGTTTAAAAGAAAAGATAATCCAAGAAACTAATATTTAGTTATATATATAAAAGAAGAATGTATATACATTTTCTTTCAATATGTATTTCATTATCATTATCATCTTCTCGTCAATTGAGTGAACTGGCCATTCATTTAAGAGACAATCATTTCAGTATCATCTTTTTCATTTATTACTTCGTCTATTTATATAGCGAAAACATTCATACATCAGGATTTATCTTTAACAGGTTCTACTTAAAGATTGAAAGATTGACTTAAAGGATATCTTCAGTTAAGAATAGAATCAACCGCTTGTTCTCCGTCCGCGAGAAGAGCAGTTAGCCGTTAGGTGAGTTCAGAAATCTTTTGAGTTATCTCACAAGGAATAGAGAGTTAACATAACCTCATTTTATTTGTCCAAAAGTGTTTTTGTGATTTAATGTCTGAATCTGAGAGAGAATTACCCGCATTAGATATTTTTGAAGTGTTATTAGTACCCAACGCCGTCAGAAGACGAGTACAGGAAACGATAGATGAGATTTTAATTGAAACATTCATTGGTTGCTCTTTGATTGAAGTCAAGAAGAGTATAGGACCAAGCGCTCTTGTTTTCCTTGCACAGAGCCTTTGTTCATATTACGTCCCATTTGCAAACTATCAAATAAATCCCGAGATTAGTGGAGGAGTTCAGGAAATCCCATATTTAGAGTGGAGCAGATTATTGTTTAATGTAAAGAAAAACACAGTAATAGTTTTCTCAGAGTGGAGAAAGAAATACGGATTGAATTGGAAACTAAAGGTTACCACCGATTCAACAGGACATATAAAACTTGCTCGCATACCAAACCCTGCTAAGAAAAACTCAAATCATTGAGAGTCAATGTCATTACATTATATAAAGAAATATCCTCATATTCCATTGGAATTGGAAGATAGAAAGGTTAAGTATAAAGAATTTTTGCTCTATTTCTTTGATACAAAACGGTATACAGTAGATCAAGTTTTAGCAAACCAGAGCATAGCTAGATTTGAGTACGTGTTAAATGATATACTTGCCAAGGTTACCGCAGTAAACTTCGCCGACGTGTATTACGTCTTGATAAGAAGATTGTTTGAATTGTGTGCGCCATACGGTCCACCGCCGTTAGTAACTATACAAACAGTACAGGGAACAAACCCATTAGATACTTAGGCGAAACCATTTAAAAAGAGGAAGTTAAATCAATGAATCTTCAACCGTTAGCTATTGTACACGATAGAAGTAAGATATATTGTCCTTGTTGTGAGAGACAAGAATTAGCCGAATTCCATGATTTCGGATATAATCGACTGTATTGCATTAATATGCTTTGTAAATATTATCGACATTATGTTATAAGACAAGAAAAGGAGTACTTGTTCAAAGCACCATACACATTAAGACTACCTAGAAGCTATTTTTGTAGATATTGTAAAGAATTTTGTCATAAAAGTGTCCAACAATATACAACATGCTTAAGGTTTTATGAAGAAAGACCTTGTGTTTTTGACAAATGATGAATTCTGTATCCAGTGATATGATTGAAGTTATGAGGAACATAATACCTCCTCGATATTGGACAAACAAATGCAGTACTTTAGTAACACATGTAGGTAGATTTTCTCTACCATATTTCTGTTATCCACCGACCCATCAGCCAATAATTTATACGACGAGACGACATTTCACTTTCCCTTATGAACCTCTCATTAGAGCCACAAAGGTCATACAAGAATATGGAGAAAACCCACATAAATCATTGTATGTTTATGAATTGCGAAACGTACAACATGAGGACGAAATTCATGTAGTCCAGTGCTTTAAGGACCTTGTCAATGATGTTTTATTTGAACAACATCCTACTTTGGTGTTGCACCAACCCGATAACCATGTTGATGATATTTGTTTGTTCATAAGAGACTATAATGATAGAATCCCAAAAGTAAAACTTTTTCCATTTAGCAAAGTATACGGAGAACTTAAGTATACCAGGTAATGTTATACTTTCTTCCTCCCCAGACACAAACCAAGGAACCCACAAGATTTTGATGGCTTTGGATCTTACCAGACCCGACTTATGGACTTGGATTCTAAAGAATGTATACTCTTTGTTTGACGTACAACATTTGCTATTTCGAGGAAATTATATGATCAAAGAAGGGACATTGTTTGAATGGAAACAATTTTTAGATACCAACGTAGAATTTGCCCTTACACATAATATAGACCTAAATGTTTTTCTTCAGAAAGTTGCAAGGGATACAAAGAAGTTTGTACTAGAAAATTTCCAGAAATACGGTAGTAAATGGTTATTCACGTCTGCCTTTGATAGAGAGACAAATACTATCAAATTGATCGCGTATATCAACCCAGAGAAGAACATTGCAACCTCAAAGTAAGCATTGTATTGTAGAATTATACAAGAACAATGGCTGAAAGTAGTAAGGATGATTCCATCGAACAACTATTGAAACAGTACGCCCTGAAAGAATTAGAGAAATTAAACCCAGACACTATAACTCTTAGTGATTCTAGTTCAGGTTCTGACGAAAGTATTACAGTTAATGAAACTTTACCCTTAAGTGTTACTTATAGTATGTTTGAAAAGGATTTACCACTAGCAACGTCTAGCCCAAAGACATTTGTAAGTAAGGAAACGATAACGATGTCAGATCATGATACCATCATAGATATTTTAGATTCATCATGCATTGAGAAATCGTTAGGGAGAGGGACTATCACTATAAGCAGTGATGACCCTTCTTCCAAAGAGACAATTACAGTTTCTTCAGAAGAAGAGAGCGATATTGTCGAAGTCACATCTAGATGTTCGACAATGTCTATCAGTACACTATCTTCAGAATTTTCTGATTATTTTGACTTAGGAAGAGCCCACAGTTCAATTGAACTAAGACAAGCCCAATTAGAAAGTAAAGAAAGTAAGGAGAATGTTGAAAGGATAAATGAAGGCGCAAGTACAAGTGGAAATAACGTAACCTCAAAAATAGTAGAAAGCCCAAAGTTATCAACAGCCCAAACCATAAAAATGAAAGATATGTTAGAAATAGCTAGCCTTGCGCATAAGTTTATGAAAGGTTCTTTTAAGAAATGTTTCATAGCCAAAGAAAATAAACACATTCCGTATGGAACCAATGTTTTACCTTTGGTAGCATCTAGTCCGATTCAAGGAAAATCTACAATTGAAAAACATTATACAAATTATATTCGTTTTGGTTTAAGTTTGAGACCAAATAAAGTAGATAGAGAGATATGGCTTAAGCAAAATGCCTATCAATTAGATGCTTATATACAACGTAGCATATGGATGTATGGTGATCAGTGGAAATTTAGTTGCCATTTTGATCCAACTATAGCTAAGCTAAGACTTGTTAGCCTACCTATAGAACCACATCCTATTCAAGGTGTCCAGTGAAAATTTTAAGAATAACTGAATTTCATACATGATGTACTAAATTTCTAACTTTGTAATAACCACTAAATTGTATTTTTAGTTTTCTAACCAGTTTCAGAAATCTCAGTACGTTTTTGGAAATACCAATCAACCGGATAGATCCAGACGAGACCGAGCCAGAAGATGACTCGCCTATTGTTTTTGGAACTCTACTTCGGTATACTGGTAACTATCTCTTTTCAGGTTTATGGAAATCCGTTACCACCAATACGTTTAGTATCAGGAGGATACTGGAATATCATTAGTGGACTAACAATGTATGAGGCCACAATCCCATTAGTATATGAAAATGTATTAGTCAAACCTCCAGTTATAGAACCTAGTCTATGGAAAATATCAAATTCAGAAAGAAGTCATTTATGCAATGAACATGAGGAAACCGATTCATTATTTTGTTTCATAGATGAAGCCATAGGACAATTACAAGAAGCTTTTCTTGCACATTTGAATAAACCATCATTAGAATTTCCGACAGAGGAATATTTTGAGTATGAATCAGCTAGAAAGAAAAGAGGACTTCTGCCATTTTTAGGAGATTTTCTTGGATGGTGTTGCTCAGTAGCAACCGATAAAGAAGTTCAAAGTTCTAAGGTAGAAAATCGTAAATTAAAGCAAGCAATTGTAAAGATCACTAGAAGTCTAAAACATTTTGATAGAGATATAATCACCATTAAGTATGGATTAAAAGATATGGCTAAACAGATAAACAAATCACTTGATGCAGTAGAAGGAAAATTCGAACGAATCCAATCGTTAGAGAACTTTCATTTTGCTGAATTAATGAACGCATCCCAGAATTTACAGTATAAAGGATTACTGGAACAAATGCGAAATATGTTATTCCATAAGATAATGTTAAATCAGGTAATAGAACAGGAATATAGAGAAATTCAGAATGCATGTTTTCATAATACTTTGCCCATGACTTCTATTAGACCACCAACTTTAAGAGATGACTTACTGAGCATAGTCGAGAAAATTTCTAAGAAAGGCTTTACATTAGCCATTTCACTGAATAAATTAAGTCAATATTATAGTTTACCAATAACGCAGTGTATTTTCTCAGATACGAACGTAGTTTTTCATATTAAAATCCCTATAATCAGGATAGGAGAAAGAGTGTTATTAGAACGATTTCAGACTGTACCATTTAGATGGCATAATTCGACATGTATATTATTACATTCCACAAGTTACGCTGCCACTACAAGTACGAGTGTTAGAATGTTGTCAGGAACCTTCCTTTCAACATGTAATCCTCACACAGATAAATTATGTTACTTACCACGCTATGGACACGATGCTGTAATAGGCACCGGTTGCCCACAGAAAATTAGAGAAGGAGCTACTATAGAAGAGTTAGCAAAAGTTTGTACATTTCAATGTACTCAGGGAAATCCTATAGTTATCACTGAAATATCGCCAGACAAGTATGTAATAACAAACGCTCTAGATGAAATTGAAGTAGAATGTAATGGAAACAAGCGTAAATTTCCTACTCATGGTAATCAGCCAGGAGCTAGTGAATTAAGTTTACCTTGCACATGTTCTGCTAAAATTAGTGATGATGTATTCATCCCTCAAACTTTTCCCTGTTCAGACAATGCTGAAACGAACTTTCAGATATCTAGAGTTATCCCTGCCAGTTGGTCTCACATACCTACATTAAAGGTCACAGACATGAAGACAAAACAAGAAATGTTAGAGTTTAAATCATTTCAAGATTGTTTAGATAATAATTGGACACAGAAACTACCTCATATCTATATTAAACCCACAACTGAAAATCAATCAGTTACCGATAGGAAAGAATTGTTAGATGAAGTTGAAAATATGGTTACAGATATAGGAAGTGAATTAATACCTTCCGATACTACAGATAATTTAGTATTTTATCTTTGGAATGGAATAATTAGCATTCTATTATTATGGTGTATTTTTAAATTAAACCGCACAAATCGATTAGTACAAAATGTTGCTATACCTATGAGTGCTATACCAATAAGTCAAGTAGAAGCTCATGCTTGTGAATTAACCACTATCGAAGAGATTGCTGTTTACATATGTGTAGTAATTGCATTTTTAGTCATAGTAGTTACAGTTTATTTGATATGGATGACAACTTGTAAAGAAATTCGAGAATTTAGAGATAGTGCATTAAGAAGAGCAAATGTAAGATCAAGTCTTGATGAAACAAGAATCAAATTTCATAGTCCAAATTTTGAAGGAAGGCCTAGTTGTGTTTCATTTGAAACTAGTGCCGATCCTACTAAGGAACCACAATATGCTACATTAGCTAGAACACCTTCATCTTGACTATCTATATTTGTACTTCTTATAAATGTTTCATTATTGTCAGCTTTACAAATACCTACTTATATAAGTTCAGGATTGCAAATAGAAGAGTTAAGCTCTCCTATATATTATGAAACATCTTTGCCTATTATATATGAAATAACAGTTTCAATACCACAACCACATGTAATTGATTGGGAGAATATAGTTTCACGCGTTGGTAATCATACCTTTAACGCTGATCCTCTTACATATGGTTGGCAATATTTTAGAATTGAAAAAGTGCATGTTAAAACACTTTTTGTAGATAGAAAAGGTTATGATATTATAAGGAGTAAAATTTATGATTCACCAGCCTTATCATGGCTAAACTTTGAAAACTTATCAGTATGTACGACTGAAAATTTGATGTTATTAATAAATTCATGCCAACAGAAAGTCATAAATCCAAAATTGATATCATTTGCTAAACTTCAGCAAGATTTGTTAAATGTACGACAAAAGTTTGTAAAGACTAATCATTCTATTAGTATAGACATTACGAATTTAGGACAATTCTATAATGTACCTTTAGTCGAATGTGTAATATCAAAAAGCAAAGTATTGTTTGCTATAAAAGTTCCAATCATTTCAAACCAGAGATATTTACGTAGTTTCTCAGTAAAACAAATATACTTCAGAAAACAAACAGAAATTTGTAGTGTGTATAATGAGGATATGAACATAGCATACGATGATAATGCTAAAAATCTATTAACAACTGAATGTGATATTGTTAAAGATACTTTATGTTTCGTTCACCCGAAACATGGATTTTTGAGTAATTTTGAAAGATGTATTATAGCTACTATAACCAAGAATGTGCATGAGATGTATAACTATTGCAATATGACATGTACTACGAATAACAATGATCTAGAGTTCTATAAATTTAACGTTTCTACCCAAGCTTTTGTTGGAAACAAAGAATATAATCGTACTTTACGTATTGTATGTAAAGATATAGAGATCAATTTTCAAGTAGAATTTAAATATGGTGTTACCTTAATTCATTTAGGTTGTTCATGTTACATTAAGTATGATGAAAGACTTCATATACGAAGTACTTTCCCTTGTATATTACCTACAGATACTACCGCGAGTATAAGTCATTTAATTCCACTGACGTGGATAGACATGAAGAACAAGAACATAACTATACCTTACTTATGTCGTAAAGAAGAATGTCATATAAGCTTAAAACATAAAAAATATGAAATATCTATTATGTTGTGGTTAACAATATTAACTATACAGACATATTTTCTCATATTCTACATAATATGGAAAGTATATATAAACACGTGTGAGTGTAAGAGACCACGGTCTTATAATAGAAGGTTAAGAGTACGAAGTATGAATATTTCAAGACCAGTACCTTCCCCACCTGTCATTCGTTATGAAGCTGACAGAAATTATGAAGAGCCAATTCATGTAGTAAATCCCGCAGATTCAAACGAACCTGAGTATATCACTGTTGAACAAGCCAATAGGTTACATAATGTGTAATTCCTAAAGACATTATATTGTCAAGTGTGTAACGTTATAATACTATGTTATACAGTTATAGAAAATATATATGTATTAATATGTTGTGTGTATATTCCTTTATAGAGGAATGGGACATGTCACTATATAAACTAACTAGTGAAATTTCACAAGGACTCTGCACAGTTTATTTGCAGTGTAGTGCTACGATTTAATCGTTCTAACACAAACACTTTATCAAGGTGTTAACTACAGACGTAAGTGAACTTATAGTGATGAAACATAAACTGTGTTGTGAAGAAAGAAAATAGTGCACACATAAACTTATATGAAAATAATATTATAAATATCTCACGCAAATTAGCAAAAGGTATATATATATCTACTTACATATTCAATGTAATCTACATATTCATCTACTATTTGTGTTATATCGTATATATATATATTAATATTTTTAACAAATATGTTATATTTTCTTGATAGAGTTTAATTACTTTATGTTTCTATTCAGATTTTCGCAATTGTGCAATTGGTAAGGTAGAGTAATGAACGTTATTTCTCATTGAATAACGAAAATATGAGTATTTCAGGCATAGATTCTCAAGCTCTTATACAGCTCATGTTAGCTGAAAATGATCCATATGTCAAGTGGCATATCAATAAACAAGTGAGAAATGCTAAGAATCAAAGAGAACACAAATTGTTCACAGCATACACTATACAACATCCAACTTTCATATTGGACCAATTTATTAAATATGCCTATGATAAAGCCAATATGTCCTATAGATATGGAGAAATCGAACCAATTTGTCAACCTTGTACGACAAATTTAAAAGAGTTCGTGTGCTTAGCCTTAAGTAAATGTAAAAGACTAAGAGAACAGACCCTGTTATATCAACATGTTCTTAAATGTATATTCAGAGTGATAGAAGAGTATCATGAAATTATTGTACCAAAAGAATCTAGTGTGTTTAACACTTTTACATTGTTATGTACGGAAGAAAAACCCTTCCCTACATTGATAGCCTATTCTCATGTATCAGAAACAGAACCTAAGCCTAGTTTGCTTAGAGCTCTTCTTACAGACAATAGTGTAAGGATCTCCTTAGATCCTTTTGATCCTTTTCATTCAAGGAAAAATATGTATGATGCTATGGAATTAGTGTCACTTAGTTTCTTAGTCAGGTTGTACTCCTGAATATAAATGATCAATGAAAACGTAATGTTTAGTATTTTAATCAATTTAATTTTTCTTATTATCATTAATTATATGTTTTAGGTTTAAAGTTATCTATACAGAATATTTCTATATATGTATAATTATCATGCCAACCTATAAGTTGAATTAACCATGTAAATGTTAATCAAGTTTTGTTCAGGTTATTCATAAGTGTTTATACTTTTAAATATGCAGCACTTTATGTGTAAACTCCCAGTGAAGTTGGCTTTGCTATTGAAAAACCAATAGTTGATTTAAGTTTGTCGAAGATACACTATTCGACAATCTAATCCAATACAATCTGCATAAATGATGACATTAATCATCCATTTGTTTAGACTGAAATAGCTGCATAGCATAAAGCCTTGTAAATGTCAACGAGACAGATTTTTCTTTAGCCAAACGTTAACACGTAAACCCCGAGAAAATGAAACATCGGGAGATATTTCAATCTCAGGTGGAGGGTATTGTCACACCCAGAATTTTAGTCACCCACCAGAATCGAACTCAGTACTTTATTCCGACTACCATATTCCTTTAACCATATCTTTCCTTTATATTTGGCATTGCCCAGCCGGCAATGGTAAGTTTTTAAGAGGCTTAGAAGAGTTGCTTCGACAAGGAAAACACTTGCTTATCAACTTGGCACGAAGCCATAACAGGATACAAGTTTACCGCATATGTCAGAGGTCTGCCCGCTGTGGTTGATGATTGGCATTGTTTGTCTTCCGGAGGGAAAACACACGCTGTCAAGGGTTATCCCAGCCCAGCCGCAGATAGAAAGAAAGAGCTTCCTGTTTGTTTGCAGAGTTGATAAGGTTACACCATTCATGTGTCGAACAGAATGATTGATTTCCATAATTTCCTTATCCACCTTCCAAACCCGAAAGGCCAAACTTATTAACCTTTCATATATGGTAATAGGAACTTTCCCCATTCTTTAGAAAATTGCTATTTCTTAGGATTTAACATAAGGCAGAGTTCAAAGAATAATACGTCAGCCAGAGGGCGCTAATGAACGACCCCACCCAGTGACAAGCCTTTTGTAGTTGTATAAAAGCTTAGATTTCTGCTTCAAAAGACAGAGTTCAGTTCAGTTCGAGTTCTTAAGATGAGAGTCTTAGAGTCTTAGAGTCAGTCATTCAGTGAGAGTCAGAGAAAGAGTTCTTAGTTTGAATTCAAGCTTGACGCTTGAGTTATGAAGCCAAATTCACTAGAAGTATAGCTGCAGAGGTAATGTATGTACTTTTGTATATTTCTATGTAACAGTAGGCCAAAAGAGCCCATGTAACCGAAAGATTCACTTTCTTTACAAAGGAAGAGAAGGAAGACTCTCTTAAAGATGTCTATAAGACATTACCAAGAAACACGCTTGAAGATATATTCAGCGTGCATGTATACGATCATATTGTAACCTATATAAGAATATATGTTTATTAAGTTTATCTTTGTGTTTCTCTTTTATTCAGCTTGATTTCAGAAGGTAATGCATACGAGTAACTTTCCAATAGTCATAGACGTCATAGCTATAGACACAGTGTCTAATCTTTATTAAATAGCGATGGTGAATGCCTAATTACGTTGATTTCTTAACTCTTAGAAGTTAAGTGGTGGAACCCCCATAATTGCCCTTTTCTCTTTGTATCTTGTACTCTTCTGCCGGGAGTACAGATGAGAAAGGAGTGTACAGCCCAAGAACCTAGTTCTGTTTCAGGTGAGCGCAGTGGCTGTGAGATCCCTGGTGAGCCCCGGCAAACATATGTCCCACGGACTCTGAGGGTAGCCCAGTGGTAGACTTGGAAGTCTATGGTTCGAGTCAGGGTTCGTGACAGTTACCCAAATTAATGATTACAACTATACACAAATCAAATTTGGTAGATTACGTATTTATGTTCACATCAACATATTTTTCTTGAGAATATGTAAATATTTCATTTTTTATAGACTGATATGAACACAGCATTTTGAATGAAAAGTACCTGAAGCCCTTTGACTACAAAAGGGCCCCAGGTTCAATTCCCAGCGGAGGCACATAGTGGTTCGCATCAAGTCTCGATCAGCTTATCTATGCATAAAATGGAATCAAAACAAAAACTGGGAGAGATGGAAAGTTGGGAGGATGGGATCCTCCTGCTCCTCCATTCCCTGTACTGCTCATCATTCATCATTCTTCCTCGTTCTCACAATTAGCTGAAAATGGCAGAAAGTGACTATAGATAAGAGAATATTTAAATAAACCATTCGTCCTCATTGTCATGATTGAGAGAAGGGGAAGAATAGATGAGGAGGTAAACAGAAGAGGACAAATGGGTGGCGGACTATATCAAAGCGTTCAAAGATTAATATGGAACAGGGATGTACCTATGAAACGCATACTATGTGCCAATAATTACACAAGGAGCAGAGACTTGGACAATGACAGAGAGAGATAAAAGAAAGATGCAGGCAGTGGAGATAAATTTTTTAAGGAGTATATTGGAAAAGACTAGAAGGGATAGAATAAGGAATGAGAAGATCCGACAGACAATTGGGGTGGTGAAGCTTCAGGACAGAATAGATAAGGCACAGATGAGGTGGTTAAGACACATGAAGAGGTTGGATGCAGAAAGTCTACTAGTAAGAGCTTAGAATGCACCAAGAGTGGGAATAAGGTCAAGGGGGAGACCAAGATGTCGGTGGAAAGAGCAGATAGTGGAGAGTGTTAGGAGAAGAGGACAAGATTGGAACACCGTGGAAAGAGAGGAGTGGTGGAAGACCAGGAAAAAATGGAGAGGCTTGACTTCTATGCCGACCCAGCCAGGGGCAGGAAACGGCAAGGGATGATGATGTCATGATTAGCAAAAGTTACAGAAAAGTGATGCAAAAGTAGGAGAAATACATAAATTTGAAAACTATGTATACGTATTAACTAAAGAAAATTGTCGTTTCTGTAGGAAAGTCCATAACTCGTACATACTTTTTGCAATATGATAAAATTATTGAGAAAACTGTCGTGTAAACCTGGCTGTTCTAAACGTATTGTAATTTTAAAATTTGTGAACAATACTATCGCAAAAATAATTGTAATTCCAGAAACTCTATCATTCTTGTAACAATAATTTCCTGCTGGTGAGATCCTATATACCGACGACAGGCGCGGCTCGTGCATTATTTACCCGGGGGTTCACTGAAGTGATGTGACATATATTCACTTTCCGCAAAATATACTTCCTTCGCCCAACAAAAGGATGGGGGAGGGTTTAAAAGCTTTGTCAAGAATTCTTTTTATCTGGGAGTATAAGGTTTTGTTGTAGGGGTGTGCGAATAAATTTAGGGCTGAAACTACAATAAATTGTGCCTTTATAAAAAAAGTTGAGTTTTGTTGGAATATCATGGACGTCCTCAAGTAGGGGCAAGTAATATATATTTTCCCCACGAGGAGCAAAAAACACTCCTTCAGTCTGAAGTTACTGCAACGCTTTTATAATAATTACCAAAAATTACTGTGACTGAAATTAAATTATATGCGTGTAATATATAATTTTTGGTTTACATTCAATTTCCATGGGGGGGCGGCCCCCTTTTCCCCTTCCGGACGTCCATGCTGACTAATCAGAACTGGTCCTACATTTGTTAAAGGGAAATGGCAACTAATGGCATGCGCATACTAGAAATCGAACCTGAGACCCTTTCATTTATACGCGACAGGTTTGTTCAAATTTGGGGCTGGTCGACCAGCACACGCTTTTTTTCAGTGGACAAGGAAGTTTGTTTACGTTAATTATGTGCATTTCTATCGGTCATTTCTTACCTGGGCGGACAGCAACGCCTACACTGCATCAAATGACATAACCTAGGTAAATTCCATCCCTCGTTTCACTCGCAGCATCACTTAATACTTTCCAACAAGTATCCAAGCACTTCAAAAACTAAAAAACTTGAGACTTTGACACCGAGCGACAGCGAGTCACGTCTTCGCGCCATTCTTTCTCTTTCGCGAACCCGAAGTGTTTCCACCTTTAAGGAAAAACCTCTGAATGCATGCACAAGGTATTTTGGTAATGTATCTCCTTTATTTTAATTCATCGCATCTAATTCCAGCTTCTATTTGTTTCCACTCTTCCATCTCTGACACAATCTTGCATTTATTCCAAGAAGTTCGGTGCAAAAATGATACAAGAGAAGATTGAATATGTAATGTGTGCGCTTCAAACTTGAACCGCACACAGCAACACTGGAAGGGAGGAAGCAGCGAGAAAGGAGCCTTGTCCCGCGGCTTGTGCGAGAGAATGAACTGCGCATGACCGTTGGGTAGAGACATAGGTTCTGGAATCTCATCTCCCATGTATTTTGTCATATACCCTCCTCGCGCTTCTGCTCCCGCACGAAGCTTTCACAATGGCACGAGCTGTCCTGTGGGGGTTCAACTGAGGGTCTGTATCAGGGTGGCCGATTCGCGGTTTCTTCTTCTCAGCAAGAGAGTTCGCCGTGTTACGGGCACAAATACATGACTTATTGTGTAGAATTTTTAGCGAAATAATGTGAAAATTTAAAGACATTGTTCATTGTTCATTCTCGAGGTGATTATCGTATATTACTGGGGGTTCACTGATCCTGTGTGCTATAGGGCCAACCGCACCTGACCGACGATGATCAATGCTGTTACCGTACTGAGCCATTTATTGCTGGCACTATTCCCTTGTCAGTGCAGTGGAAAATCCATCACTCATTTTTGCACTGCAAGTTGTGTCTTACACAGCAATTAATGACATTTTGGTGTCTCTTACACCATGAATATCCACAGGATTTGTTCCGGGGGTGACGCAAACGAGGCACTTTTTTCCAGTGGTGCAGAAAACGAGGCATGTTTCTCCCCAAAATAGTGATGCAGCTAAAAAGACGTAGCTGTTAGCAGGAATATATTCATATGTCTGTTAGTTATCTGGATATCTGAATTATTAATCTACTAATTAAATACATTATGTAGATATCTATAATCTACAATCTAGATAATCTGTACCTTCATGTAATAGACTGTCTTGATGAACCTCCTGCAAAATTAAGGGTTATTGTCGATTTTTTCTGACGCTGTTGACACATTCAAAATTAAACCTCAAAATACTGAGAAAAAATGTAGTTGTAGCAAAATTTTCGCTACAACTACAGGAATTTTGTAACTTCGCTACTGCTACAACTACAATTTTCAAAATGTAGCGTCGCTACAGCTACAGCTACAAATTTTGTAGCTAGCTACAGTAGCGACGCTACAAGTAGCTCGCTACTTCTGACCACTGGTTTTCAAGTGTTGTCACAATGCTGGACCAGGACCAAAATTTACTTTAGCATCCAGACCACTATTACGATTGCTTTCCCCACTTGAAAAAATGTATTTGTTGAGGTTTGTTTTAAATCCACTTTATGTTCAGATAGACTGATGGAATCCAAATCACTGTGCCTTTATCATGGACTGAAGCTAGGATTCTTTGATTGTAAGGTCATAATATTACCATCATGTCATCTCGAAAGTCATTCTTTGATTAGCTGTTATATACTCACATCCGTATTCAGAAACAGAGCTTTTAAGTTTGGAGGGAAGGAGGGGTTGAGTGATGAGAGAAATGGATGTGAAATGAGATGAGGAAAGAGAAAACCGTTGACTTCACAGTGTCTTGTAAAAGTTTTGGTGCTCTATGAAATTAATGTAATTGTCAGTTTGCAAAGAATTTAATCTAAAAACTTTCTTCCTATCTTCACTCTCATTCAAACCATATGTCTAACAGTCACATCAAGTTTATACTTATTTCTTAAAACCAATTATTGTATTTGACTTTCTTATGCCACTGAGTAATTAATGACTAGAGACTGGATTTTGAAGGGAATTTTTTTTTTTATTTTTCAACATAGATCATGGAATAAATAACAACAGTGTTTATAATTATCTTCCAAAAACAAGATTACAAAATATTGACTTCCCTTTTTTCCCCCCTTTTTCAGCCCACATTCCTTTTCTTTTCCTATTTTAAAAATATTTTGCTCTCTGGTCCCTTTATTGACTAGTTTTTCAGCCTACATTCCCCCGTTTTTTTCCTTTTTTAAAAAAACATATTCCTTGGCCCTTTTATTGACAAGATATCAAATATTTTGCACTACTGTATTTTCCCTAAACAAAACATTCAACAATTGTCTGCTGAGCTGAAATTGTACTTATCTGCTAGATTTTGACTTTTATTGTGATTTTTTTTAGTATAGTTTTCACTTTATTGTGTGACAGTATTTAGTGTCAGTGAAATGGCGATGCCAGGTACAGTGGGATCCATGAGTATTACCATGCAAATTGTCCATTACCATGTTCGTGCACTTTATTTGACCCAATAAGAGCTTCAAGAATTAAAAGAAAACTCAAATCAAGCTCTTGACAACTTCTGCACCAGCATACATAAAAATCCATCGCTTAAAAACACATAGAATGTAAGAGAAAAATTAATGAAAATAGTCATGGACAATTTGCCGAGCAATAGAGATGGTAATATTATTCGCTGTACTTTACCTTCACAAAAAGGAAAATATAAAAATCTATAGTTTACTTTTGCACTCCACTAAAAATAAAATTTTAAATGAAAGCACTATATATATATATATATATATATATATATACCATTCACATATAAAAAGGGATACATTAAATTTCTGCATTTGTTACTTTACTTCACATGGAATTTAATGGTATATATTGTGCTTTCATTAAAAATAATATTTCTAGTGGAATGCAAAAATAAACTATAGTCCTTTTCATTTCCTTTTTTTGGCAACAATTTTCCCTTTTTGTCCTTTTTAGAGTAAATTTTTTTCCCTTTAAAATCCGGTTTCTAGTAATGACTAATGGTACGTCGATAAATTTAAGTGTTGTTCTATTAGAAATACAAATACTAACAGTTCTATGTATGCCATTATAAATGTACTCAGTACAGACATACTACATAGTAACACGTTGTTTCTTTCTTCCTTCATTATAAAATTACTTATCAGGATCTAGTTGTTTAAGAACGATAATAAAGGGGCAGTGAGAGGGGTTTACATAATCGACTCATACATGAACTACTGAGAAACACCTCCATCATTCAGGTACATACCATTTTCCTTGCCATCCACAAGATGTATTCACACCGATTTCAAACTTGGAACTAATCCTTGATTTCCATTCCAATCTTCTCAGATCAGTCCTGTTGCTTAGATGCAAAATAATATAATATGGTTAATTTTAGTGTTTTTTATACATCTTCAGAAGAAATGTAGAGTGGCTAGCCATGTGAGGTTGTAGGTATTGTGTGTATTTATCCAATATATATAAAGCCCCAATCCCACCACTCACTCACTGACTCACTGACATAAATGTTCTCCATGAAGGAAGCCCCGGAGGCGAAAAATGCCCGATTACGTCCCCCCATGAAATCGTCCCAAAAGGCCGAGAAGATTAAGAAATCGCTCACTTTGCCCTTCCTTAAGGGTGAAAATGCCCTTTTTTCACGTCCTTAGCAACCGTTGCCACGGGCATTTCTTTCGCACACATTGTTTCCTTCAATTCTTAATTGTCGAGATACATTATATTTCTCACAGATCAATAGCACACAGATGAATCAACTCCTGGCTTTGAAAAGGTGCCTGAAACAAGGGTGACATCTACATAATAAGGAGTTTCAGCCCAGATACAATTACGTATATATTGGTAAACTCAATGCGTAAATATCTGCATCGTGTTTGTTTCAACTAAATGTTTAGGGGGTATAATGACATGCAATTCCTTAGAGCTTGCCGTGCTTGTTGTTCACCATGGAAACGGACATTGCTAGGGAACTTAAAGAAAGTTTATTTTCACCCCGAATGCTACTGTAAGGGAATTATGCTAGAGTTTTCGATTGATTGATTTGGTGTTTTAAGTCCACTTTGTGCACAGTATTAGAGTTTTCGAATTTTAAAATGTGAGCATCAGAATTCATTGCAGAGGAGAGATAGAAATTTGCGAAGAATGAAGGAAAACATTTTTTTATTTCAATTATGTTTAAAAATGTAAAACTCACTACAGAAGTAAAATGCTACTTTTCCAATTTAGTGTCGCTATTGAATTCGTTTACATAAAACATATAACTAACTATCTTGTAACTGTTATTACTTACCCAGCTTATTATTAAGAAAAAAAACAATAATATTTTGATTATTTGTACATATTACAGCGCAAACACACATAAATTTACGTTCAAAACTTTCCAAATAAGAGAACCACGTCGGCGAGCGCACGAGACGTGGCCAAAGGCCACGTCAAAAGTGCGCGAGTCTAGGTATATGCTTCAAAACGTCGTGCGAAACTAGGACAAAACGTTGCAAGAAAGAAAATTAAAAACCTCTAAAAATAACCGTATTATATTATTTTGCATCTACAAAATGTGGTTATGCGAACATTTAAGAACAACGTTGCTTAGATATACAAATTCCAGTAGCTGCCCAATTCAGATCTGGTACCTTTCCGCTGGATGAAGCAAGAAATAGAATTTGTAAGGTCCGCATTTTAAACCAGCGAGAATATACTGTTTCTGTAATACGCTTCTGTCATATTGGTCTTCGAAATTTTAATAACAATTCAACAATATCGCAAAAGCGAGTTTTGCTAGTTTTTGCAACAGTTTTGCTGTTGTAGAGGAGCACACTCAGACTAACATATATAATTGTTGCTATGAATTCATCCATGGGTTGAGGATTGCTGTTGACACCAGACTATTAAATAAGAGAGTAAGCTTGAAGAATAAAAACATTTGCCTAAGTGGGTTGCAATTCAATTTGGAGAGGTGTTAAATCCTATTCTCACTGCGGCCAGTGAAAACTCTGGCTACAACTCTGTCCATAACTGTTTGGCATTTACTGCATGGAGGTAACTTTTTCCCTACGTATAAGTTAAGTATATAGTTCATAAATTTTATTAGGGAAGCACAGTGGACGATACAGAGATGATTAAAAAAAAAAGCATCTTAGGGACTAATACATGGAAAGGAAAACTCAATAGAAATATAACTTCTGCAAGTTCAGAAATGATTGTACACATAATAAACATTATACGATTGCATTTCGGACAAACTTTATTATTAGCTAATAATTTACATGAAATTTTATAATATGAAGGTCAGGAAAAATATAGAATGAAAACAATAACAATTTATTTGCATTCAAAATAAGCAATCAAGAAAGAAGATCTCCCAATTTTTATTATTTTTTTTATTTAGAAGAAAAGGAGGACAAAACACACACACACAAAACAAAGGAACAAAAAGGTCATATTCATTTTACAATTGATATACAAATTAGTTTCTGCTATTTTCATGACACCTATACAGGAATGAACAAAAATGTAGATTCATTCCACACTGAAGTTTTCTCTACTTCATATTTTCCATGCACATGTATAAAATACTTGAGTTCTTATCCCATCATGAAAATGAAAATTCTTTCAGTATAAAAATTTGTTCTAAGATTTGTTACTTCAAAATCTTATTTGCTGGTTTTTATACTGTAGTGTAATATGCCTAGTTTCAAATTAAAAAAAATAGAAACAAAATAAGTAATAAAAAGATAATATGTAAGGTACTACTCTTTGCCCGTGGATTTCCACCCTTCATGTTCTTCCACCTTAAAGTATGCAAATTGATTTTACATCTAAAAATTGATATTAAATGAAGATGAATCTCCATGATACACACAAATTTCCTTATTATGTATGTGGGAGAAGTGAATGCTTCTTCAATTCATTTTCTGTAGCAAAAGCCCTGCGACACAAATTGCACACATAAGGCTTCACAGCATGCATTAATATGTGTCTTTTTTTTATTTGAGATTTGATTAAATTGCTTGTCACATACAGGGCAAGTATACGGTTTCTGTCCAGAGTGGATTCTTGAATGAACCTGCATATTTACGGGTACCTTCTGATTAAATGCTTTGTTACATGTTGGACACAAGTATGGTTTCTCTCCAGTATGTATGCGCATGTGGATTTCCAACTGTGATCTCTGAAAGAAAACCTTCTTGCATACACTGCAATGAAAGCCACTTTGTGTGGTAGACAAGATATCAGATGACCCGTGTCCAATTGGTGGTTTCAAATTGCTTGCATTAACCTCCATTCCAGATTTAACTGATGTTGAGTCTTCTGAGTTACAATGCTTTTCTCGTGTTTCTGAGATGGTGAAATTGCGATCTTTAATTGATACTGTATTAACTTCTCTGGTTGGTGAATCTTCTTGTAGTACAACACTTCTTCTCCTAGCATTTTGGAAGTACCTGTAAGTAGAAATGTTAAATGTGAAAATTGTATTTTTTAAGCAAGTTTTAAATTATGCAAAAAATATTAATTTACTATAATCCATAGTATATCACCGGAAAAAAATATATACATAGAGAAAATTAAAGAAAATATACTTTACATTTTCTGAATATTTAAATTAAAATATAATTTTATAGGTGGAATAACAAATTTTGCCATGGACAAACATCACATGAAAATTTACAAGGGACAAGTTTAAGTCTGCCACTGGAAAAGTCAGTACTCTAATGACATGTTCATTATAATTATATGTTAAATGCACACTGAAAGTTGATCAAAAAATTAGTGCACAGTTAGAAATTCCAAATGAAAGCATCATGTTTCTCTGTAAGTCGAAGTCAAGCAGTAAAAAGAAAACAACCTAAACTGATAAGAACCATGATGCAAATCTCAACTGAATTTCTATTTGCAATATGAATTCTTTTTCAACTACATGGTGAGGTACTACTCTTTGCCCGTGGATTTCCACCCTTCATGTTCTTCCAGCTTAAAGTATAAAATGACAAACTCAGTGTATATTGTATGGCACGATGGATCCAACTGTCCAAAATACAAATAGTGTAAAAGTGTATGTTATGTTTTGAGGAGGTGCATATTCTTTGGTGACATACGCACATGTGCAATGCACTCTGTAAAGTTCAATATTATATATTAGAGTTCCTGCCTTAAGTGAAATTCGAGTTACCTTTCCGCTCATATAGGTTGAATTTAGCAGTTTTCATTCGGATGTAAATCCCTACACCATGTATAAAACTTTGGGCCACTTGATTACAAGGAGATAGATTTACCACCAAGCCCAGGGCCGTATCAAGATTTGTAGAGGCCCCTGGGCAAAATGTTTTGTGGGGACTCCCCATTTTTTATTATTATTATTATTATTATTATTATTATTATATAATAGGAGCTTTGTTAGCTCAATATGTTAACCACCCCAATTTTCAGCAGTTGAAATGGTAGACCTGATTTTAGGATCCGTAGTCACTCACAATCAAACGTATCACAGATAGGTTTGCTGGGAGAATAGGGGAGTAAAATAAAGTGTTACAGGATGAAAGTTGTAGTGCTATAGCAGCAGTGAAATTCTGCGTCTAAATGTCTACAGTATATTATGAAGAGCAGAGGCGTGGCGTGCATGTAGCCGCTCTTACCGGAGGTAACACCAAAATATAAAGAATTAAAGAACCTGTCTTAAAATATTATTACGTACATAAACTGGTAATATTGTCGTAAAGTAAACATTGCAAACTGACATTTTTTCTGACGCCGGCAAAAGCGAAGAGGAGGACTGATCCGGTACCCTCCTCAGGCAACATGAGCCCACTCAAGGAAGACTTTCCGTTGCGGCAAAGACTGTTACGGCGTGAGGAGGAGGTGGGTTTTTGGCATGACTGTTTAGCCGCCGCAGTTGCCGGTGATCCTTACCGGATACAGATCAGTGTTGCCATATTCAATTGACAGAAAAGTGCTAAGTCGTCTAATCGGGTCTATCTTACTCTGAAGGTGTCCAGTCACACTGGGGAACGATGGCGCAGTGATAGCGTCACCCCCTTGTAATCAAGGGATCCCGGGTTCGATACCCGATGGAGGCACAAGTGGTTCGGATCCCACTTTAAACTGTCCCGATTAACATTACTGTGCATGAATGGACTTAATTCGCCAAATCAAAATTTTAAAAAATCAAATCACACTGGGGGGAAAAGCAAACTACCAAGTGATATTTTGCATTTACTCTAAATATCAGCAATTACGAAAGTCCTCTTTGTCCTTCTTCGACATCATGGGCGAGAAGGAGAGGAGAGGGATGGGTATGGTCAAGGGGTCTGCTGTCCTTCTAAAAATGTCAACCTAAAATTCTATATTTCACACATGTAATATTAATTCGGTTACAGGAATTTGTGATAATTGTTGAAAGGGCCGATTGAGATTGACATACGTTGTCGCAGGAATGCGATAATTTCGGATTGAAGTAATGTTTTTGAGGTGGTAGAACTGTTTTTGGGTAAAAACATTACTTACAAGCATAATTTCCCGATTGTTATCTTAGCACGCTCTGAAGTGTCAGGTGTCGCAGGCTCGAATCCTCAGCAAGAAATGGTTATTTCAATGTTTGTTATTATTATTTTACTTACATAATTATATAAATTAATAATTACATACACAAAGAAATAATAATTTTATTTCAATAATTCACCATGCATCCTCATCGTCACGATTATCCTATCAAGCGAAAGCCTTAAAGGTAGCAAGGGACGTAAAATATACGAAATAGTAGTGGTGTCAGAAATGAGATTTCAGTGGATTTAGCGAAACATGGGAGTGGGAGTAGTTAGGAAACAGATGAAGACTACATCTACTCTACATACGTCTTATTTGAAATGAAAAGTTTTGCCATTTGGGCAAATCTGGTTTCAAAAGAACTAAGATGGCAACAGTAGTAGAACTGGACTTCTTGCAGGTTCCGAAGGAAATATTGGGGAAGTGCTGATGCTGAGAGGGGAGGGAGCAAGGAGGGTGCTTCGCATGTTACAAAAGTAAACAACGGTTTGCGGGAGGGACTGTGCAGTGCGAGTTTTGTGAGTGGTGTCTTTCGTCTTTATGTTGTTTTCGGGCATTGTCAATTAATTAACAAGCGGAATGGAGCTTGCTCCGAGTTCCAAGGTGGTGGGTTCATCCTATCTGAACAGTGTGTGTAATTGTGAGATAGAAGATATTTTGAAGCAATCTTTTGGTTCGTTCTTTTGCAGAAAAAAAAAGCGAAATTGTGGCGAAAGCCTATTTTGAACGATTTAGAAATCAAGTCGTCTGCTGTATATGACACATTTCAATGCTTCATAGTATAACGACTATCCGAGGTTATATGGATGTGCGCAGTTGTCGAAACCGTTTTGTTGGCCATGTACTCTATTTTCGAGTGAAAAAAAGTGTGAAATTCAGGTGTGGATAACATGGACCATGACGCACCCAAAAATTCAAATTCAAATGAAAAACTTCGCTTTATGACAGCACCATAGAACTTTTTTGATTTGATTTGATTGATTTTGCTTCGCTTGTGCCACTTTTGGCTAATTTGCGAAGATGGTGATGATATGATGAAATTGATGAATAGACATCACAAATGTACATGCCCAAGCCAGGATTCGAGCCCGGGACCACAGCATCATATAACTATTTTCAAAGAAGAGTCGTCGGATTGATCTGCTCTATAAGTAGCCTTCGATGTTTCTGTAAGTATCAAATTACGTATTATTGTGTCAACAACCAATGTTTGCGATTTCACTTCAGTCCTTATGTCAACATTTTTTTTCCTGATTAATAACTTTACCAAAATCTAGTATTGAATTGCAGACGTACCAGATTAATATTATATGAACTACTTGGAAGACATTGTGGGGGGGATGAGGTGGGGAGGTGCCCAAGTCTTACGGCTCCTCTCTTAAATGTCCTACTGATAACCGGTAACACTTTTAAAAATCCCACGCCACGCCACTGATGAAGGGTGAACACCGTAACTACAATATATAGTAAATACTAAGGGGGTTCAGACGGAAACAGAGAACTGAGCAGTAGACTGTACTTACATACATCATTTATTATAAATGATATTATTTACAATTAAGAGTAAATATGTCACTACATATGCACGGTCCATCTACTGGACAATTACCGACAGGTTCATTGTGGAATTTTTTTTTCTTTACTTTTTTGTAGTACCTACACTTTCTTCAAGAAAATTCCCAAAGGCTTAACACTTATAGTAGACACACTTTTCTTGCCTTTTTCGCCGAAAATTCATCTACTATATCATCGAAGTCCAATTCACGAAGAAGTTCATATGTTCAATGCTTAATAAACAAAGATTGGATAAGCGATGCTGTCCCATGGCAGCACGAAGCATGTTTTTCACTAATTTCATTTTTGAGAAAGATCTTTCTCCGCTGCAGTTTGTTACCATTAAGACTAAATACTTTCTAAAGAGATTTTCGACATTGGGAAATGTACTGCAGAATGGGTCCTTACATACAATATTATACATAGACAGTTCCATTGGGATGTCATCCTGATGTTTGACATTGCTACTGCTTACTAGGTGTGCAAACTGTATCAGCTCATTCTCTAGCAAGGGTTCCAGATCCTCCTCGTAGATGCCCACAAGCTTGCGAACTGCAGATGTAATTTGTGATGGAGTTTCCCTTCAAGTTCATTTAGAATACTGAACCTCCTTGCAACGGTTTCATAGGGAAAAATCCTTTCTGCAAGTGAAGAGGTGATTTTATCAATCACTGGTAGAAAACTTTCCACTCTGAAATGTTCACTAGGCGAGAGGTGGAATTGAGGTTCATTTTCATAGTCGGACGTTTCTCACCTGCTGAAGTGAGTGTTCCTTATTGTATTCTTCTGTACCACTTCTTCTTCTGGCTATTTCCTCATATTCAGCAAATGAGTTCCTTTTTGATTCTCCGAACTTCTTTAAAGATCTCAAAATGTCAATAGTAGACTGAAGAAAATAACCTTGGATCCTGGAGTGTTTTGCTCGTAGCATCAAATCTCTCTAAAATGTCATTCCAGGAGATGGCTAACAATGCGATTTTCAGGGACGACATCTGCGGTGAGAGCCCATTGATGCGCCAAGAGAGAGCGCTAGTATCTCCACATTTTTTCCCCCTAGAAAAGCTCACAGTTCTAATATGATGTTATTAACAAAAGAAAGTTATGTACTTCATAGGATTATTTATTATCTTAATCATATCTGAGAATTGATTGTTTGAATAAGTGTGCCTTAATTCCACACCCCAGCCAAATCAATCCATGGTATAAAGTATACTGAAAAAAAAGTAAAAGTAAAAGTGTTCCCCTGTGCATAGCACCACGCCATGAAGGCGTATAGGGGTAACGCCCCACACTTTCTTGATCCGGTCGTGAGTGGGGGTGATGTGATCAGCATCACGCCCCTGACCGCCTTTACCCCCCAGGGTTTCCCCCAGGTACCCATGTTATTCGACGCTGGGTGGGCGCCGGGGCCGCTTCCACCATTAGAAAAGTTCCTGGATTTGAACCACCCGGGGATCGAACCCGGGACCTTGAGCATGGTAGTCAGACGCGTTACCAACTGAGCCACCGCGGCCACTCAGATATCTACAAACAGATCGACTGAGAGCTGTGCTACTATTGGATCCAGAAGAGTGTAGACATATGACAATATTGAAGTTTTTTTGTATTTTTAAAATACAACTTCTTATGTAATTTTCCACAAGCATAGCCAGCTGGTTAAAATTTTTCTTTTGGTGTTGGCCCTTCACAGCTTCCTTTTGGTGGTGGCCCCGAGGCAATTGCCCCCAGTTGCCCATAGGTTAATCCGGCCCTGACCAAGCCACTAGGTAAGCCTGCAAATCACTTACCTACTGACATGTTACTAATGCATAGTAGGGATGGGACAGATTAATCAATGTTCTATTGGTATCAGCTGATATAGTCATATTGGTGTATCAATTTATCAGTAAAATAAAGTAATTTTACTGCTCAATATATCCATAAATATATTATAATCAAGTGCAATATTCTGCCTTTCTGTTATAATTTTCATGGATACCAACACATAATCTTCATTCCCTTCCTTTTTTTAAGTAAATGTCTAAATGTGCAGCTCCTGTTGCATTGCAGACACTTGATAACATACATTCATTAAGGAGGTCAATGAAACATTCAGGTTCTTCAAGGGCCATTTTGAATTTTATGTTGATACCACAGATTAATAAGATCGCTTACTTCCTATCTCTCCTTTGTAATCTGTGCGTATACATACCGGGCATGTGGAGCCATCCTACGGCTGTTTTGAAACGTAAAGCGTTGTCATAGCAACCTCTCCGCCAATCATATCTTACTCTTGGCATTGACAGTTGAATGCGTCTCAGCACAATGATACGCTCACCCCACCCTTTCATTCCTGCTAATAATTCGGAACATATCTCGTAAGGTCGTAATAATTATTTTATTTAAGTGCATAAAAATGTTCTACAAGGATAAATACCATTGTTCAGTTAATGCATGTTACGTTTGAATGATTTCTACATCTAAGTTACGAGATATACAGTAGCCCAGAAGCACAACATAGGAAAATAATTTCCTGAAATTCCAGCACGTAAATCATTCCGTTGTGCATGAAAAATGGTCCGTGTATTATCTGTAGTAATAAGTATTTTTATTTCGTATTCTCCCTATTATGCGTTGCTTTTCTGGCATTTTTGGCAAATCGCGATTTTATCTTGTGTAAACTCTACGGCGATTACTTTGTTCGTAGATCAATGTGTTTTACCCCTCCCTCGTCGTTGTTTATTTAGCATCGCATTTTTCCAATTTTAGGCTAATTGCGATGATGCTATGAAAAATTGACACAAAGAAAGCTCTAACAGGGATTCGAACCCAGGACCCCTGCATTAACTGAACAATGGTATTTGTCCTTGTAGAACATTTTTATGCACTTAAGTAAAATAAATACTACTATCTTACGAGATATGTCCGAATTATTAGCAGAAAATAAAAGCAGGGATGGAAGGGTGGGGTGAGCGGATCATTGCGCTACCCAAAGTTTTCTAAAGGGCGCTCGAGCCATGTTGCAACATTTCCCAAATTGTCTCTTTCTCTTCATAACAATTGCTGCACAGTTTAACGTGGGTGGCAATCTGCAGGATACAGCACACTTAATATCAGCAACTGTTCCTGGTGCCGTCACTGTAATTTTCTCCCTTATGTACCATATTCAATCGCAAGATGTAGACACTTCTGATTTACCAACGTAGAAAATTCCATTCATCTGTCTATGGCCTCATAAAACGAAAGACAAATGCATCCACTTTCTCTGCAATTGATATCAGTGGAGTACCCTGAGAGGGGGGAGATTTTATGCTGAAAATGCCAGGGAAACAAAAGACAGGATTCGAAGGTTTTGTCTCAGGAAATAAGAATAAATCATAAACGTATATTAAAAACTACTGATGGAACATTAGCGCTATTCATCTAACGAAACCATTACAAATCAACTGGCGGCTTGTAGGTATGAAATATTCTGGAATGAAAGATATATACATATAGTCAGTACTTGTTTTCCAAACTTAACCACCATCCTAAGAAAATTGGGGACCTACAAGTGAGTAGCGTAACCCAGTCTGGGAAATCTCCTATAACAGCTGAGGGTTCGATGTGCTGACCCCACATCGCCCCATTACTGGTTGAAGATCTCCACACCTCTAGGTAGGGTTGTGGGAGGCAGACTGGCAGTCAGTTCATAGACCAAGGTCCTTCCAGGGCTGTAGAGCAGTGGATCTCAACCTTTTTCAGTCGGGGACCCACCTTGAAGGATATTACACTTCATGGGACCCATAAGATGGGAACCAGCGGAATTACTTTGTAGGGGTGTGCACCCAGTTTATAATCATATATTTGCTCTTTTACAACAACACGGCCTGAATTTGAATTGTTAAAACAATATATCTAAATAATTTAATGTAGTAGGCTTTTAAGACCCAGTTAACAAAGTTTCGAGCTCAACTTCCAGACCCACCAAATGACCCCTCAGGACCCAGGAGTTGGTCGCACCCTATAGGTTGAGAAACTATTCTGTAGAACCATGGGTTATGTTATGCTGTACATGAAAGTAAATATTTTACACTACAGTAAATTTCTATCATAACTTACATTCAGTGTTCTGTAGATGAAATAATATTTTGGAAAATACAACATAACTAGTTCAGTGCCATCTGCCATGAGATAATACAGGGTGGCTCAATAAGTCACTTAACACCCCTGGTACAAGGCCACTGCAGCGCGCAACATGGAAATGGTGATTACCAATCGTTATCAGGCCAAGGGGGAACCACATTGACGACACCCGCAGGGTCGGCGGCCATCTTGATGTACGCCATCTTGAATTAAACTTCAGAATTTTAAATGGGAAGGGGGTCGTATGACATATCAAAATGGGCTAGAATTTCACAAGAAATGCAATGGTGAAGGTTTTTTTGACATATTTTTAACCAGTAAAAAGTTATGACTGAATACTTGTACCAATTAGCTCCTTTTCGAGGTGTTAGAAAAATGCCTTAAAATTTGTTTAGCGCATCGGTAATGCATCGAGATCAAAGTGAAGTCTAGGGAGAGACGTTCGCATGCCATTGCACATTATTTTAATCGGATACATCCATGAAGAGCTGCGCATTATGAATGGTTGTCGCGAACAATTTACAGTGTGACGCTTCCATTGAATTAAAAGTCCTTCACAGTGACAAGGCTAATGTTTATGTTCAGAAGGAAGTTCATAAACAGAATATGTGACCGTTGTCATCTGATAACTAACTTTGGACAAAATCTGGTTCATAACGCTCCCATAAGTGTTCTGGTGTTCTTCCCTATTGAAAAAACTCTGTAAAAAGTACCTTCTTCCATAAGAAAGGATGAAAAAAACTGTTTATTTAACAAATCCAAGTAGCCCTAAGCATTTAAGGTTCCGTTGATGGAAAATTGACTAACCAATCGTGTTCCACACAGCACGTCACACCATTAACTTACCAACACTAATCATTCAGCTTTGATTTGTCAAAAATGGGTTATCAGATAAAAAGCATCGAATATTCTGTTTATAAACTTCCTTCTGAACATAAACATTAGCCTTGTCACTGTGAAGGACTTTTAATTCAATGGAAGCGTCACACTGTAAATTGTTCGCGACAACCATTCATAATGAGCAGCTCTTCATGGATGTATCCGATTAAAATAATGTGCAATGGCATGCGAACGTCTCTCCCTAGACATCACTTTGATCTCGATGCATTACCGATGCGCTAAACAAATTTTAAGGCATTTTTCTAACACCTCAAAAAGGAGCTAATTGGTACAAGAATTCAGTCATAACTTTTTACTGGTTAAAGATACGTCGAAAAAACCTTCACCATTGCATTTCTCGTGAAATTCTAGCCCATTTTGATATGTCGCACGACCCCCTTCCCATTTAAAATTCTGAAGTTGAATTCAAGATGGCCGCCGACCGTGTGGGTGGCGTCAATGTGGTTCCCCCTTAGCCAGGCAATGATTGGTCATCGCAAATTTCAAATTCCATGCCGCAGTGGCCTTGTACCGAGGGTGTTAAGTGACTTATTGAGCCACCCTGTAGAATAAAATAATAGCTATGAGTGACACAGCCCATTGGGGAAGTTATCAAACAGAATAATTTCTGGAATAAAATTGTAACTGTTTTAATTCTATCAGTCTCTTTCTCTGTAAAAACTACTATGATGATGATAATGAATAGTTATGGGAAAATAGAGTAAGAAAAGGTCACACCTTACACAAGTTAACCTAGAATGCCTATATAGCAACCACCTCATCTCGAAGTTGTATATGGATATGCATAGTGGTTCGGATCCTACTTTAAACTGTAGGTCCAGTCCCGATTGACCTTACTGTGAATAAAGTTGACTTAAAACACCAAATCAATCAATCAATCGAAGTTGTATAAAATTTCACTTTTCTGGTTTGCATGAGAGTAATTTCAACCCATTTCTAAAAACGTGTGGATGTTTGTAAGATATATTAACTAATCACTGCATGCTTATTCATTTAGTATTTGTCAAACATCCCTAATTTTTAATCTAGAAGGGGAGTAGGAATATGTCATACAAGCGAGTTTTGTTCGAAGTTACTTACTGGAACCACTCTACATATTGACTACAATTTCATCATATTTCATAATTACACAAAAATCTGGATTCAAAATAAGAATGTCTTAGAATACATAACAAAGCAGTCATGGAGTATGTAGGATCAAGCTAGATAAGCACACTCCCAGCCCCCCACTCCTAAACACACACACAATAAATACACCACTGAAAGATCTTATCCTGCACAGACATGTATTTTATATATTCATATACTTAATACAGTACTGAAGATGATACAATCCATGCATTCAGAATAAATATTGCACATGAATTTTAAAGTTAACTGAAAGACAAATGAAATGTGCAAATTTCCAGCTGATGACAAAGAAACCAACAGTATTTTTTTGCAATTTAGAGAGATTTCACACCAAAGTGACATATGTCACTTGGAGATGAACCAATGGACAGCAACGTTTCACCCATAGTGGATGACATATTGACAAAATCCCTGCTACTCATTATCAGCTTCTAAATAATGTCACACATGTTTCTAGTCAGTCTAAAAGAAAGTGAACATAAAGAATTAATAAATAATCATTCTTTCAAGCTTCACACTATCAGGTCGATCATTGGTGCATGATGTTTCTCATACCATCCCTTCCATCAAGAAGTAAATTTAACTTGGTTTCGTATCGAACATAGGTGTCTCACACATGATGATTTGCTGCAAGGGCTAGACCATGCAATGTGCCATGTCTAAATGTTAAGTGATTGGCTTATTCCTACCTAATGTGTAGATTATACTTTCCTCAAACTTTTGATCTTACCAATTATTGACCAGGTTGGGAGATAATGACAGCACTTTAAAATATCATTACCTTTTTGAGAAAAGCGGGGCTCTTATACTGTCTCTGAGGAAGTTTGTGGTTTTGTGTATGTCCTTTGAAAGTCTTTATAACATTTAACTTTCAACCTTTCTCAAGGGACTCTTCACACCCATTTTTTAACTCAGGTATAAGTTTGATACCTGGTGGAGACCCATAGTGTTTCGGATCCCACTTTAAACGGTAGGTTCAACCCAATTAGCCTTTCTGTGCATAAAGTGGACCTAAAAGAAAAGTTCAAACTCAAGTAAGGATATTAGATAAGATGATTCTTCCTCCCATACATTGAATGGCCCAATATGGCCATTATGCCTACAAGTCCCAAAATTTATTTCAAGCATCTTAGTTCCAATTACATATATAAATCATATTGTTAGCATTAAACATATGGAATATAGAGTAAAAGACTATAAGAAATCCTTAAAACCCTACATCAATTAATTTCCACTGTGTTGAATATTATGATAATATTGTTAATGAAATTCCATTAGACAAACCATTGATAGTCATACTGATAGGTTTCTTGGTCGGACACTCACTATGGTGACATGTTATACTTCACCAAGAATGAATTTACAGGTTGAAATACTCCAGAAGAAGAGAACAGTTTCAGAGTAAGTACATTACTCTTAATGATCTAGTACTCATACTGTGGAAATGTAAAACATTATATTCTATTGCTAATAACAAACGTAAGGGAAAATAAACAAACACATTGTTATTCAGGTATATATATATATTTATTGAATCACTAGTAATTAATATATTTTGCATAAGGTATGATAATCTCTTTGAGGTCCTACAGACTTTCACTGGAATAAAAGTTACTGAAATTATTAAAGCATCATTAACACACTCAACAAACATTTCCATAGTAGGTTCACATATGTACAGTCTCAAACAGAAAAATGTGTGCATTTTATTTCCTTTAATCAAACTGTTCAAATATTTTACAGGACTGTTTAGCTGAAAATCATATAATTTTTTATCCACCCTGCTTGGAATATTTAGTGAAACATTAAATACATTTGTTTCTAACATCCTCAAGCAATGTATTGTGTTGTTAGGTGTTATGTACTTTAAGCAAAATTTATCTCTAAAGCATATATTTTTTTTAATGCAGAAAAGGGAAAATACAATTTCTAATGCATTAGCCATAACTGATGACAATGTTATTCCATAAGAAATGCACTTACTTGGTTCTACATCTGGGTATGCATCATGCACTAACTTATTTCTATTAGAATTCATAAACATTTTCTCTGAAAAATTGTCTCCACAAACTCTGTAACTTTTGTATGTTTTGTGCCTCAAGTCCTTTCGCCATATTTTCTCCAACCATATCTCAGCTCTACAAGAAAAATAAAAGATGAAAAATTATTTTAGAAACATATAACTATGCAAGACAAAGCGTTCTGCATTTTATGTCACTCAAAACAGATAAATTCCATGATGCAAGAGTTGTTTGTGAGCTAAGGTCAAAGTGTGTCAACACAAAGAAAAGTTACTGAAAATGAATATGCATTAGATCACTATCTGTATCTGTTGAATAAAATAGTGTCAAATGTATAAGGGTCCATTCTATGATAGCTCCTTCCAGTAGCGTACGCAGGATTTCATCAAGGGGGGTGTTATATCTAAAACTTTTTTCCAAATTCACATTACCATTGTTTTATTATACTTTAATTAAATAATAATAATCACAATTAATTAATAATACTTATAATTAATTAATTAGCTGAATTAATACTAATAATAGTACAAATACCACTACTACTACTACTACTATTAAGTAGTAGAGATCTACATAAATATATTATTTATGAAAACAATAGAACGAAATTACTTTCTAGTCATCCGATTTTTATCAAATCCTGGGATGGTTTGTTTCTTTGTTACGAAATAATTGTCTCGTCAACGAGGTGAGACATTTCAGGGGTGAAGAAGATCCATAAATACAAGAAAATATATTAAAATAAATTGAAATAATCAAAGTATGGAACTCATCCAAGGAGCTGCGGTGATCTGGTCGGCAGAGCGTCTGACAATCACGCGGAAGATCCGAGTTCGATTCCCGAAATTGGTTGGAATTTTTCCGGCTTTTTTCCCGCATAAATGTCCCCGATAATTCACATCTGGATTATCTTGCTGTTTTTACCAACAAAACATTTTACAATAGTTAAGCTTATTGTCATTTGAATAATTGTCTAGTCAACAAGGTGAGACATTTTAAAGAGACATTCAAACGAGCTGCGGTAAACAATACAATGGGAAGGCGAATTGGTGACTGTATTCTTGTCCGCCTAGCCTTTGTCTATACATTAGCCTCTTACAACAAACCAACAACTTTATTTAGTTAATTCTCATTGTTCACGCACAAAAAAATACATGTTCGTTGAACACTGGCGTACGTAGAGGGATGGCCGATGGTGTTCCAGCCACTACCGAAATTTTGATATAATCAGAATTTTCAAATAAAAATCCGTTAAGAACTTTAAAAAATCAAAATGTGTAAATGCGAAACCTCTTTTAAAGTGAATCCCGATTACCATTTTTGTCTTTGAATACAATTTTAATAGATTGAAAAGCTCCAAAAATACAAAATATTTTATAATGCATCCTGCCCTCCAAATCGAAGCCATTTGCTATCCACATTTACTATTCCAGCCCCTCCAGAAAAAAAAAATCCTGCGTACGCAAGTGTGTTGAACATTGTGGCAACTGAGATACAAAACAACTTTTTTCTCTTTTAAATCATAGTTACCCTAACCTAACCTCATAAACTCGTGGTTATTTTCAAGGCATCACTCTGAAAGACGCGTGTGTTTGCAATGCTGTCCTTTTCTCCATGCTGCATGGAAATAATAATTCAAATTATTATTATATTATTATTATTATTATTATTAGTAGTAGTAGTAGTAGAAGTAGTAATAGTAATATTATTGTCCCAGATCTTTGACTGTGAAAAATTGTCCATTTAATTTTTTTCATAGCATTTTTCATAATATTTCACAAGCTCAAGGGGGGGGTTTAAACCCCGTAACCCCCCCTTGCATACGCCACTGGCTCCTTCAACTATTGCGGAAAATCTTATGAGCTTGTCACCATTCAATTGATTTATTTTTACTCAATTTTCACATTATTTCTCATCGTAACTAATTCTTATGGCACCATACAGTGTGTGGCAAACAAATAAAAAAATATTATAGATATTGCACTAAACTTCCTTACATATGAAGCAAAGTCTTACCACATTATTTTTTAGAAAGAGTCCCTGAAGCTTACTGCCTAACCTACAACTGGCTAACAATGCAATTTTTGTCATTGAATGGATCATGGAATCTACTCCCGGGAGTGCTTTCAAGAAAAATGTTATAACACAACATATTTCTGAAGAAGATACCAGGACAGGAAATATGTCAACAAATCAAAATCACCCATACCATCTAGTAGATCAAAGCCCATGACCAGCAACAAGAGCTATTACAGCAATAATATTAACTGCAGGTATAATTAGATATTTCCATCAACAAAATATATTATTATTAATAATAGGAGTAACATCCATAATTCTGTAGGGTTGGACTAAAGCACATAGATTAAAATGCGATTTGAAACACAAAATATTCCTCCTGTGGCACCAGTGAGAAAGGATTGTTCTTTACAGTAACAGATGTGTAAATGTTGGTAAAATATCTTGCATATATTGCACATGTAGGTTAGTTACACTCATTTCGTTTCCAAAACTAGTGATTACTTATGATTTGGTTCAATGTATGCTTTCGTAGTTAGGTTAGGCAGGCCAGGTTTGGTTCTCTTAGCATTATAAATAAATTCCCTAAATTAATTTTACTAAGGTTCCGATTTACTTCTACATTAATTCCCACTAGTCTACGATACTTACAGTTGCTTGTCAATGGAAAATACATTGTCCTTGGGAAGCGTGCAAGCTTGCGTAAGGTGATTTTTAAGTTGTTTTTTTCAACATAAATATTTTTTAAAAAAAAAAAAATCCAAAGAGTGCTAATTACTTTAAGGAAGGTTCAAATTTCGTGTGACAATGATTGCTAAAATTCTACGATAATTAGTCTTCCTGCTAAGAGAATTTTTAAAAAAATCATAGAATGATAGGAACCGTTACCTTAGGTTTCATTGCTTTAATATTTACATGCTTTTTTTCATCTCCTGTACATGTTGACAACGTTTTATGTGCTAGAAGAAATAAACTTCATGCAGAAGCGAATAGGAGCATGATAACTTGCAACTTTCTGAACTATAACATGCACAAATGAGCTTTTCGGAACTTCAAACAAACTTCAAGTCATTCCCACTATTCTTGTTGACTTCCTATCCTCCTGTGTAACTTATAAATAGCATTAAGTTACAAAATCGAACCTTTATCCTTTCAGACGTTTTTTTAACACATGGCCTTTTACTTAAATGAAGCAAAATACAGAATACGAAGACATGCTAGGAATTATTCTCCGTGGAAACTAACTTTACGGAAATGATTTTTACATAAAGAGCGAACAGAATTCATAAATAACTAACCTTTCAGGATTTGACGGAACACGAAAAAAAGACAGCTCTGGATTCCTCTTCTGACAGTTTTTACAATAAAAAGCTGCACAATAAGCCATTGTTTTTATTTTTTGTTCTTCTACTTCCTTATTAAAATAGTTAGTGTACGTGCATCACAGTTCATATGGAACGATGTTACGTAATGTAGAAGTAGTGACTTTAAAAATACGATTTTTCTGATACATGTTTAAGAAGGGAAAGGCATTTAATAAAATACAAAATCATGTACAAGTGATCATCATTGATTTATAGAGACCTAAACTAAATTTTTAATGAGAAAATTAGGATTTAGCATCGATGGTGGTGCCGACTGGTAGCTGGTTAGTTCATGCACGGACAAATGAATTCTGAAATTTACCTTGTTCGGCTTTTTGCACCCGGTGCAGGGGGCCTGTTGATACTTTATCAGTATTGGTGAAAAATTCTTATTGGTCCATCCAAAAGTGAAAGTTATAAATGAAAACTATATTTCATTACCTACAAAATGACAATACATTACAATAATAAAGATAATTACAATTTACACACACACCATCAAGTAAGTTACGCGTATCCTCACATTCTGTTATGTATCTCCATATTGTACCCATTTTCTCACTCATATAGTATTCACTGTGTGGGGACAAGTGGTGAGAAAGTGGGAGTTTTTTTTAATGGATCCATGAATATTATGAACATACAGTTCATAAATTTTGATCTACAGCTGATGAGACAGAGATGATAATTCAGAAAGGTAAACAATATAGACACTAAGTGGTGATAGTAAGGTAGTTTAAAAAAAGTAGTTTGAAGTGTAAGTACAACTACTACAGAAATATTTGCAAAAGTAACAAAAGTTACACAATTGAATTTCAGATTAACTTTATTATTTATTATTAACCTACATGGAATTATAAAAATGCAAATGTACGTAAAAACCAATCATTTATTTGCAATGAAAAACCAATGAAGCATTTATTTATCAACAATATCTTCAATTTTTACTTATAATTCATAAGGCATAGAGTACAAACAACAAGAACTAATGAGAAAAATAGCAACAATTGAACAATTTCTTGAACAAAAAGAACACTTCCATAATATTACACTTGTTATTCAAAGCTATTAAGCATTGTTCATAACTCTTTACAAAACAATGGAGTAAATTTGCAGGAATGGTAGGAAAAACATAAAAACAACAAAGATATTTTCCTAATATATACGTACAGAGTCTTACCATAAATACTGTCACAACTATGGAAGGAGGCTCCTCACCTTTTAAACAAAGTCAACAACTTTCTCCAGTGAAAATGAGCACATGAGTCATTGCTAGTTGAGCTGTAGAAGTGAAAGGATGTTTGTGTTCAGCTTTCATTATGAAATGAGACAATTACAAAACCAGTGTGGCTGTTACAGCACTCCATGATGTAGAGAAATAAGTGGGCAAAACTTTCAAGACACTGCAGAAGATTATAACCTCCAAGAGGTCCATGCATCATACTATTCAGCATTTCAGTGACACTGGAACAGTGAAAGACAGGCCTAGGCAGGGACGGCTGTGCATCGTAAGGACTGTGTGTGCTTTTTGTGAAATCAATGGTGTCCTGTATGCACAGAAATCATGTACAGAAGCAACCAGTGATGACCCATGAACTGAACATTTCCAAAATGTCCATGTCTCAAAAGCTACAAAGTGACCTAGGGCTGAAAATACCAATGACTAGCAGGCCACTTCCTCACACCCGAGATAAAGTGTCGGAGGGCAATAAAAGCAAAGTGCCTTCTGGGGTGTTGAAAATAGACACAGAAGAATTCTCTTCGCCAATGAAAAAAGTTTTACTGTTGAGGAATTAAATGAGGAAAAGAAGCGGAAGAACGGATAAACAAGGATATGTGAGGCAATAGACAGTAAACACTTACCAAAAGTGAGTAATTATTATTTCTATAGGTCTATCCTAGGTGTAAGACCTACTCCATATTCCTCACCTCCCCCACCCTCCAGATCCCTACCAATGTTGGTGATTTCACCCTTCACCCTAAAGGCACCTAACACTCCTCCAACACTCACCTGCCAAATCTGTGGCAACTTCTATCTTGACCAAACCTCTACCTGCTTGAACCACAGAATCAATAACCACAATTCTTCAACCAAAAACTCCAACCTCACCACGGTCATAACACCACCTTTAACAACGGTTTCACTGCCGGCATTATCCACTTATTACCCCCATGCACAGACACCTCTTCCTGCAGGCGATGAGAAAGGGCCTACATATCAGATGCGCATGCTATTATACCCCCATACTCTACCTTGTCACCCAATAAATGTCCCCATTCCCTATCCTGACCTCTGGAACTTTATCCACCACCTAACTTGAGGTAAAAACTGGCAAAAGCATCTTCATGTCAACACCCGTTATCTATCTCTTCTTTCTGGCTACACTGTGATGTACAAATGCCATTTTCAATAGTCTGTGTTTGTACACCTTGCAGAGTCATGGAAAGAAATACTTCTCCCATAAGACTATTGGTATTATGTATGCATTGGGGAAGAATTTCTTTCCATGACTGTACATGTGGTCAGACAGAGAAATATAGGAACAATTTCTATTTGTGGTAAGTGTTTACTGTCTCCTACCTCACACATTTGTGTGTGTGAGTGCAAATTTTCCCATCATATATGTCGGAGAAGAGAGTGTTTATTTAAATCATCTTCTGTAGCAAAAGCTCTAGAACACAAACTGCACACATAAGGTTTCAGAACATGCATTGCCATGTGTCTCTTTAAAGCTGAATTTTGATTAAATTGCTTGTCACATACAGGACAAGTATATGGTTTCAGTCCAGAGTGGATTCTTGAATGAACATTCAGATGTGACTTCTGATTGAATGCTTTGTTGCATGTTGGACAGGAGTATGGCTTCTCTCCAGTATGTGCTCGCATGTGAATTTCCATCTGTGATCTATGAGCGATGACCTTGTTGCATACATTGCAATGAAGGCCAGCTAGTGGGGTAGGAAAGCTGTAAGATTCTCCCTGTCCAATTGGTGGTTTCAAATTATTTGCATTATCCTCTAATCCAGATGTAACTGTTGTTGACTCCTCTGAGTTGCAAAGGATGGCTCTTGTTTGTGAGATAGTGATGTTGCGGAGACCTTTATTTGAAATCATATCAATTTCTCTGGTTGGTGAATCTTCTTCTAATACAATACTTCCTCTCCTGGTATTTTGAAATAAGTACCTGGAAGGAGAGTTGTTAATTTTTAAAATGTATATTTATGAGAGTTCTAAAGTATATAAATATATCAACTTTCTACAATTTTCAGTTTATCATCAGGTTAAAATATACACATTGAGAAAATGGAAGAAAATATATTTTATATTTTCTAAAACTTAAATCAAGAAATCAATTTTACAGATAGAAAAACAAATTTTATCACACACAAACATTAGTTGAAAATAGCATGGGTCAAGTTTTAGACTGCCATTGGAAAAATTAGTCATGTAATAACATGTTTGTAAATAAGTGTTAAAGGCATACACAACCCTGAATTAGGCACATCATGTTCTGTAACATGCATAGACATGTGGTGTACACTTGTCCCCCAACACTTCAACTATCTTTAAGGTATGAAATACATCGTGAATTATTCTGTGCATGCATGCTGAATGGTCTCTCTTTGCCTTTCTTCTAAGATGAGTTGCAATTTTCTGCTTCAATTTATAAGTGAAAAATATTATAAAGTCAGTCTCATGTTTGGGACACAGTCATCCCCCATGTGCCTAAATATATAACAATTGAAGCACTGCCATGTTCACTATTATCACTAACACATACCTACTTGTCCTCCTTTACTAACCGACTACTTCCATATAACATCTGAAATTGCTGTGTGTTCTCTCTCTCTCTCTCTCGCTTTGATACTTTTCTTGTTACATATTTAGTTTCATAAGCATGCGACTGATGTTAACCTTATAATATTACGTGGCTTAGAAGTGCAACAGAACAACACAACTAAGCTTAGAACAAAGATAAAGAAAGATAAAGAATGATGGTTCAGCTACAAAAAAAGCACCCAGTGCAGTTTAGCTCACAATGCTGCAATCTTGCAATGATTACACTGGGGAACAAAAAAAAGATTTTATTTTGCGGCATAAAGTTTAATAACAGTTTCAGCACACAAAACAGCTGTGATTGCCAATTGTATGATTGGTTCAGTTGAATTGACTCCAGTTATAAAAATAAACACACCATGGAAAATGTAGGAGGTAAAATTACTCTACGGTTTTCTCGTCTTCTTCTTCTTCTTCTTCTTTTTTTTTGTCCCTGTCAGCATTATCTTGTCGACTTTGGACATCGTTATTGTTTTTTTTTAATTTCTTTTAATGTTTTGTAATAAAGTTGGCCGTTAGTCTCACAAATTAATCGGAATCACAAATATATAACAATTATTATAAATAATTCACTTTTTTTTGTCCATTTTGCTGTTTCTTAAAAATCACTTTATATTTCAAGTCTACATTTTCGAGAATATGCATACAGCATCCATATTAATGAAGGGGATAAATCTGTTAAAATGGATGATAGTGATATTGGAAATGGAATTTTTAAACGTTGAAAACCTTTGTAGAGTATGATTTGTTGATCTGAATAGATTGGACATTCTAGAATTAAATGTTGAGCATCAGGATTATTATTGCCACATTTACAATTTTCTTGAGTTTTAATTTTTATTTTTGCTAAATGTGCTGGTGTACGTACGTGTCCTGTTCTTAATCTATTAATAAAAACTATGACTTGCCGTGGGAGTGTGTATGAATTGAACCAAGGGACTTTAGATTTAAATTCTGCAATCCATCTATATGTGTTGCCCACAAACTTAAATTGATCTTTGCACCATTCATTCCATTGTTCCATAAGTTTGATTTTTACTCGTGGTAATAAATCAGTATACATTAACCTATTGAAACTTATGAGTTGTAAATCTCTGGCCTGTTTAGCGTATATGTCCACTCTATCATTTCCTATATTAATATCATGTGCTTTGACATAATTGAATTGTATGTCAATGTTTCTTTTGGAAGCAAGTTGAATTTGTTGAATAATTAAAATAATAAGATATGATTGGTGACATAATTTGGGATAGGATGTAGATAATGCTTGAAGAACACTCAGCGAATCTGTAAGGAGAAGAATTTTTTTAAAGTCTTCCGCTATTCCATATTGTAAGGCTTTGTATAGGGCGTAACTTTCCGCAGTAAAAATAGATGAATCTATAGGTAATCTAAATTGTTGATAAATGTTTTTCTCTGGGATGTAATAGGCACATCCTACACTATTGTTATTCTTAGAACCATCGGTGTAAATCATTACATGCATTGGCCATTTTTCTCTGTACAATGCATGTAAACCTAGATCTCTGAAGTGGATTGAACATTGAGTATATAATGGAATATCTAGTCGATAGATCAAAGGATGTAAGAGAGTGAAAGTATTAGATCGAAGTTCTGGAAATAAGTAATGACAGTATACAAGGAAATATGAGGTGGTCTGAGGATTTATTACATCGGCTTCAGCCCATTGTTTTTGTATTTCAAACAATTTATTAAATGGATGAGGATGATTTTCCCATGATTTAAGGAGGAATTTTATTGTTAATTGAATCCGCCTGTGACTCAAAGAAGTCTCTTTACTCTCCATATAAACACTTACATTGGGGCTTGATTGCATAAGACCTTTACGCTTTTCTCGGTAATATCAAAATTTGATAATGGGCTGAAATTCCCATAAGAAACTTATTTATTTATTTGTAAATTGTTGCTAGGCAACTTATGAAGCATTGCTAGGCAATATATCGGACACTCAACAAACCTTAAGGAAAAATACCAAAACATAAAACTGGTTTTATAAAAAAATTGAATATGCTGAACATAAGTGGCTCGTGTGTGTGGATTTGAAGATGGTGATTTTTTTACTAGGACAGCAAAGTGGGTACACAAAGTATCCCTGTTTCCTATGTTTGTGGGATAGTCGTGCTAGAGAAAAGTATTAGACGATAAAAGTTTGGCCCCCAAGGGAAAATATTAGTGGGAAAAGCTTATATCATTCATGAACCGCTGATAGATAGGGACAAAATCATCCTTCCGCCACTGCATATTAAACTTGGGTTGATAAAACAGTTTGTCAAGGCCTTAGATACAAGTGGTGATTGTTTCAAATATATATGCCACACTTTTTCAGGACTAAGTATTGAAAAATTGAAGGCAGGAATCTTTGACGGACCACCACAAATTCGTACACTTATAAATGATGCCAATTTTACAACTTACATGTTTTACATCGAATCTGAGGCCTGGCTGAGCATTGTGTCCATCGTCAAAAACTTTTTGGCGAATAACAGAGCAGAAAAGTACCCCGATATAGTTGGAAATATGTTGAAAAATGTTGAGAAATTGGGAGCTAATATGAGTGTGAAGATACATTTTCTACATAGCCACATTGACAGATTCCCTGAGAATGTTTGGTGATTTTAGTGAAGAACGGGGAGAAAGGTTTCATCAGGATATAAGGATAATGGAAGAAAGGTACCAGGGAGTGTGGGATCGCCATGTGATGGCCGACTACTGTTGGAGCTTCCAGAGGGATTGTCCTAAAAAGCAATACAGCAGGAAATCGTATAGAAAACGTTTCACATAGTTTGTTACTTCATTGTGTACATATTTTCTTAATTATTTTGATCATAGGCCTATATAAATTTATTTTTATACGTAAAAATGATTGTAATCACAAAACGAAATATTAAATTGTTGTTGGAAGTTCATTTATATGTATGTCTTATGTTTCCGCCATTTTGGTTTAGTTGCATTTATTTCATAAATTAGAGCCAATTCAGGAAATATATTATTATATCATTATTCAGCAGCATGAAATTGCCCTAAATTAGCTCTCAAACACTGTGCCACAATTTCACTGTTCCCCAGTGTTATCGATATGAACACTTGTACCTCACACACCTAATGGAGGGTTAAAGTAGATAAAAATATTCGAGCAAACTGAAAAATTCCTAATATGAGATTAATGTATCTTTGTGAAGATCTGTTTCAAGAGAAAGTCAGGCATTGAAAAGAAAAGGGATCTGTAAACATGCTGATAAGAACCATGTTGCAAATTGCATCTGCATTTCTCATCTTTCATTTAACACCACAGTGCACACACAGGCAGTGTAACGCCGCTCAGACAGAATTAATTGTGATATTATTGCCCATTTTGTTGGATGGATGAGTCCTTGCAGGAATTCTCTTGCACAAGTGCCAATTCCTCACAATGCCCAGTTGCCTCGACCTGTGCTACTGTCAAAACACCATATTTTTTTTGGAAGCTGTCCTCACAGGCATTCTTGTTTCTGTTTTGGGACGTACAGTGCAGAGGTTTCCGATCTGAGTTATTGCTGTGAAAATGGATTGTGAGGCAGAGCAGAGGCGAATTTTTGACCTGATAAACAAGCTGAGTGACCAAGCAAACAAATAATCATATATGTATTATTGAAAATTAGTAATTTTTAAGCAAAATGTTTCAGTGACCGTCACACCACCTGTACCCATAATGGCATTATGGAAAAAGCAGTCATGGTGGTACAAAACCATACAAGATTCATTTCGTAAACAAAACAAAGGTAATTATTATAAAAATATAAAACAATCATTACATATGTTTAACCAAATATTGAATGGTGTGTAAAATGAGAAAATAAAATATTGTTATTGAAACATTAATACATTATTTGTGATTACGTGTTTGTGAGCGCAACGCCACCCAATGTGTAATTATGTTTGTGAAAAGAGAGCATGCACTGTGGTGTTAAACATTATGAAAAGCTTCTTGAACTAAATGTGATGTACTTTTTACCTATGACTTTCATGAAATCTATTGTCTTCTAAATTTTCGAGTCATGTCCATGCAACATTTTCATTGCTGAGACAATATAAATCACAGGAGCTAGTGAAAATTTGTCCTTTCAGCATAAAGAATAAAATAAGAAACACATTTTGTGTGTATAAATGTTGAAAATATAAATAGCATAAAAGTGTGCTTTGAAATACACATTCTTTAGCGAAATACATTATGTCTACAATATTCTCATGTAAAGTGCAATAGCATCTATAAGGTATCCCACCTAAAGTCAAAGTTAGTTTGAAATCCAATTTCTGCTCAAAAAGGATAATGAGGATGGATTTAGGGATTTAATTGTGATACAACCATCTGTGCATTAAGGTACAAACGGGATCAAACTTGGGCCCACCGCATTACAAGGACATACTAATTACCACCATACCAAAAAGAAAACCTGCTAATGTATTTACCTACTGACATGTTACTAATATATGGATTACCATTATATTGGAAATTTATGCAAAAGGTGAAAGTGATAAATAAAAAATGCATTTGAATTACCTGAAAAATAAAGAGCACATGACAATTCATTATGATATACCTACAATTCACAAGTACCATCAAGTACGTTATGTGTATTCTCTCTTTCTATTCTATACCTCCATGGTGAGGAAATCTCTTTTGTATCTGTTATGTACCCATATTCACACTGATATGATATTCACCTTATGGAGACAAATGGTGGGAAAGTGTTTTTTATATTTTATATGTAAGATGAGCATATAATTCATAAATTGTGTTACCAGACTCTAGCTAATGAGACTGAGATGATGATTCAAAAAAAGCTGTAAGTGGTGATAGTCGATGTAGTTGAAAAGCAAAACATATTTGAAACTTAGGTAAGATTCCTAGAGAAAAAAAGTGCATAGGTAATAAATATTACAGTTTTCAATTTAACAAAAAACTTTATTACTTATTATGAATATACATGAAAATTTAAAAATGCCAATGTACATTAAACCAGCAACAAATTTATTTGCAATGAAAAGAAACAATGAAGTATCTATTTGCCAAAAAAATATCTTCAATATTTTTAACTCGTCAGACATATAGAATGTAAAGAAAAAGGACTAATGAAAAATATAGCATATTTTTGCTTTTCTTCAACATAAAGTGGAATATTCCTATTCTACTATAGTTGATATGCAAAAATTTATTCCATCCATGGTTAGGACTCTTTACAAAATATTTGAGTAAATATGCTGGAATGGCAGACAAATATGACAATATAATATGCAGATTCAACGTTTCCCACTGAAGTTTAATCTATTCGATTCATTAAAAACTTATTTTCTGTTTTTTATTTTATTGCTGAATCATTGTCTTCAATAATTATGTAATGTAATATGCTTGGTTACAACATAAAATACAACAAACATAAAATATTTGAATTTAAAATTATATGTACATGAGAATGGAAAATTACAAAAAGAATGACCAGGCTATTCCAAATAAAAGCACATTTGAGAATTGATACATAACATAAAGCTGCACTAAATGAGGCTTGAATTTTCCCCATGATATTACATATAAATTCAAATTTTCTGATCATATGTGAGGGAGAAGTGAATGCCTATTTAAATCAACTTCAGTAGCAAAAGCCCTTGAACACAAACTGCATATGTAAGGCTTCTGAGCATGGATTACAATATGCCTCTTCAGAATTGAATTTTGATTAAATTGCTTGTCACATACAGGACATGTATATGGTTTCAGTCCAGAGTGGATTCTTGTGTGAACCATCAGATGTGACTTCTGATTAAATGCTTTCTTACATGTTGGACATGAGTATGGTTTCTCTCCAGTATGTATACGCATGTGGGTTTCAAATTGTGATCTACAAATGAAAACTTTATTGCATACACTGCAATGAAAACTACGTTCTTCAGTAGGGGAGCTATGGAGTTCTCTATGTCCAATTCGTGGTTTCAAATTACTTGCATTATCCTTTTTTCCAGGTGTAACTTTTGTTGAGTCTTCTGAGTTGCAAAGCTTGGCTCTTGGTTGTAAGATAGTGAAGTTGCTGAAACCTTTACTTGAAACCATATTAACTTCTCTGTTTGGTGAAAGTCCTTCGAATGCAATGCTTCCTCTCCTAGTATTTTGGAATAAGTACCTGGAAGGAGAATTGTTTATTTTAATATTGTTTATTCTAAATTATACAAATATATTAATTTACTACAATTCTTAGTTTATCATTGAATTAAAATGCATGTATCGAGAATTTAAAAAGTACTTTTACGCATGGAAAAACTAATTTTTACACACACAAACATTACCTGAAAGTAGCATGGAGCAACATTCAGACTTTCACTGGAAAAAATCGGTCACGTAATAAAATGTTCCTGATTGTGTTAATGAACACTTTCAGTAGATCAAACAATTAAGAGCAAAACCAAATTTTTTTAATAAGAGCATCATGTGTCTCTGCACAAATATATTGCAAGAGGATGTCAAGCGGTGGAAAAAAGGACATGTTACAAATTGCATCTACATTTCATTTCCTTCTTTTGAACAATATAAAAAGCTTCTTGAACTACCTGGTGAAATGCATGAATTATCTTGTCTTTTGCATTCGGGAGACAGGTCCATGTAACATGTCTAACATCAAGACAGTATTATTTCTCTTGTAGTCGACGGTTATTACAAGCATAAAAACACATTTTTTCGTATCTTTTTCCTCAACCAGATCTTGAAACTACGAACTTTTTCCCCAACCTTATATTCTCTTTCTCTCGTTCTGTGTATTTTGGACTTCTGTTATTTCTTCTGTTGTATTCAAAACTTAACCGTTCATCAAGAGCATCATGTGCGAGACTTCGTAATTTTCTCTTTTCTTCCTCATCGTTATTTTAAAAATTCAGTGCTTTTTCTATTGAAATCACAAAAACATTTTCCTTGTGTATACAAGCACTACCAACTGAAAATTTCATTCCGAATTGAAAAATGTCTATGTACTCATCAGGTACTTCAATATCCGCAAGATTTATAAATAATCTGTTACCAATGTTCTTAGTTTCCATTTTACCAGTTTCATCAACTTTTTCCCTTCTTTCATTGTTCTTGTACATATTTCGTTCCTCCGGAATTAGCTGGTAGATTTCCTATCAAGTCTCCTTTCTGAAACTTTGCTGTAGTGTTCTACAATTTGTTCTGTAGCTCTGTTTACTTTATTCCATATTCAAACTTCAGGTTTGTGTGACTTACTCACTTTTATATATATTCTATCATATGTCTAAAAATTAAAACTACAAAATTATTTCTTACTTACGTAAAATGAGTGTCTATTTTGACAACGTTTTGGGAACCACTGTTCCCACAGGCAGAACGCATGGGAATAGTGTGATAAGAGGGCATCTTTCCTTTTGTAAAAGTTTTAACTTGCACCGGCTTTTTAGTGGAAGGTTTTATAGTGATTATTTTAACAAATAGCAGTGAGCATGGGTTTAGCAAAGGTTTTAGCGTTTTCCAGATATTTTACCTTTACCATATTGCACCAATTCCTTTTCCTGACGAGTGTATGAATTGACGAGGCTATGGCAATTTTCGGATAGCTGAGTTATAGGACCGGAAGAAGGGACCAGTGGATCCCGAAAAGTTGTCAGTGTACAAAATAGATACTCATTTTACGTAAGTAATAAATAATTTTCAATTTTTAATTTTTAGAAATACAATATTTATTCCATATGAGTGGATGCAAAGGATTTGACAATGTTACGTGGAGATCATATGTCTCTCGAGAAAGGCTGTCCAATTCTGAGTACGAGTCCCTAATTAGTCTTCCTATCATTAATTTATCAGTACAATGACAATGAACATGTGTAGGTGCCTTATTTGTACCATTCAGTTGCCTTAAATCACATTTTAACCTTTTTATCCATTTTTACCATACCTCTTGATCCAAGTCTTGTTTGACGCAGCCAATGGTATAATTAAATTAGCATAGCATATCTACCTGATGAAGGGAGTAGTTACATCCCGAAACGTAGTTCCACGGAAATCATATACTCACCAACGTAAGTACTTTTAGGATTTTATAAAAGATTTTTTTCTTTTTACATTGTACTCATAATTTATACTACGTGAGTAAGTCGCACCTGCATCAATATGAAATTCATATCATTAACATTTGTAGCTTACCTTTAAATTCACTGGTGTAGGTATTACGAGTTCTAACTTTCCACTTCAGACAGTATACAGGATGATTCCAAAGTCCCTTAATACCCTCTATAAAATGTTCAAGAGTTAGTTAGGCTGGGTATAAGCGGTCATGATAGTTACAGGTAAGATCTAGGGAGTACCACATTAGTGTGTTCCTAGTGGACGTCCACCATATTGGTGGATGTGATATTGAATTCAATATGGCAGACACCAATATAGTGGATGTTGCTTGGAACCCACCAATATGGTTGCCCCTAAGCCTCACCTGTTTCTATCATGACCATTGTGCCCAGCCTAACTCGTTTACATTTCTTTACATTTACATTTGAATCACCCTGTACATCACAGGAAATAGTGCAAATGCTATCATGAAAAAAAAATCTGTGCAGCTTAAAGTATAGAATAACAAACTCATTGCATGTTGAATGATGGCTCCAATATAAATGTGCAAAATATAGTGTAGATAACTATTTAACATATTCTTTGGCAATGTACATATATGTGCAATATTCTCATATAAAGTTCAATATCATATGTATTGCGTATCCAACCTGAAGTCAGAGTTTGTCATAAGTCCACTTTCTGCCCATAAAGGCTAATGGGGGTTGGACTTTTACATAATTAGGATACAAACGTCAGTGCATTGTGCCACAGCTAGGGATCGAACTTGGGGTCACTTCATTATGAGGAGAGAGAATTACCACCAAGCCATCAAGAAAGCCAGCTTTATGCATTTACCTACTGACATGTTACTTATACATGGATTGCCAGTATATTGGAAATTAATGCACAAGTGAAAGGGATAAGTTAAAAATGCATTTCATTACCTGAAAAATAAAAAGTGCATGGCAATTCATCATGATAATAAACATAACTACAATTTGCAAGTACCATCAAGTAAGTTACATGTATCCTCCCTTTGCGTTTTGAATTTCCATGATGAGCTCATCTATTTGTACCTGTTATTGACTGATTGAGTTGGTGCTCTGTGCACATAAGGCTAATCGGGACTGGACTTAAAATTTAATGTGGAATCTGAACCACTGTGTGCCTCCACCGGGAATCAAACCTGGGACCCCTTGATTACAAGGCAATGATGCAATTTTTGTATCTGCTACGTATGTACCCATATTCACACCCATATGATATTCAATGTATGGAGACAAATGGTGGGAAATGGGTGTTTTTATGTGTAAGATGAGCATATTGTGTGAAGGGACCCAAGCTAATGAGGCAGAGATGATGATTAAAAAAGGAACAGAATATAGCTATAAATGGTGCTAGTTGAACTATTTGAAAAACAAAACATATTTGTAACTTAAATAAGACTCCTACAGAAAAATGTGTATAATACAAATTTGAATTTCAGACAAACTTCACTATTTATTATTATGAGTCTACATGGAATTTTAAAAATGCCAATGTATATTGAAACAACAACCAATTTATTTGCAATGAAAAGAAACAATAAAGCATTTATTTATCAAAAAGTCTTAAACATTTTTCACTCCTAAGACATAGAATGTAAAGAAAAAGAACTAATGAAAAAGATAACAACATGTTATTGCTTTTATTCAACATACATAAAGTGAAACATCCCTATTCTATTACACTTGCTATGAAAATTTATTCCAGACAAGTTTATGACTCTTTACAAAATATTTAAGTACATATGCTAGAATGGCAGAAAAACATAACAATGTTACTTGTAATTTCAATGTTCTACACTAAGTTTTGTCCATTCGATATTTTCCTAATATACCTATTCTTGCCATAAATACTGTTACAAGCTTTTGGCTTGGACTGTACATCCGGTAGTGAGGCTCATGAACCATGCTTGTGCTGAAGTTCACTCCTGACCATTGTGTTCAATGGAGTGGGGTGAATATGAAAACAAAGTAGCCGGAATTGCTCTGTATATGGTTGGAAAGTCACCCACTGATATTCTCCAGCCCCTATAAACCCTTAAGATCAGCAAAAGGATTGTGTATCATACCATCCAGAGATTCACTGAGACTGGTAGTGTGAAAGAATGTCCAAGAGTTGGTTGACGTCACACTGTATGAACAGCGGCGGCTGTTATTGCAGTGGTGGCATGCGTCCACCAAAATGCTACCAGGAAGCAGGTGATAATGGCACGAAAGCTGAACATTTCACAACAATCAATGTCCAGGGTACTCAATGAAGAACTTGGAATTGGAGCTTATCCTGGACATTTCCTGATGTCACACCTGAAAAAGCAGGGGAAACTGAAATCGAGAAGGCTTCTGCAGTGTTACGGCGTGAATGGGCATTGCTCAATCCTCTTCGCTGAGGAGAAAGTGTTCAGTACTGAACAGGCATATGCTTAAAGCTCTCGAGAAGTTTGTGAGAGAGTTCCCAAAGTTCAGAGATGCCACCAGCCCTCCTCAGTCACGGTTTGGTTGTGGGCCTGATTTCACCTCCACTGCTGATTGGCCATCTGCTACCCTGGATCAAAATTCACAGGACTACAAACTGTGGTAAGTGCTAGAGGGGACTGTCTGCAAGAAGAGGTACCCTATAATTGAAACTTTAAAGCACTCCTTGATGGCAGCAGAGGCAGACTTTTTCATTGATACCATCCACGCTGAAATAGGTGTTTGGTCAGAGAGACTTTGAGCCTGTGTGAGGGCAAAAAGTAGGCATTTTGAAAATTGATTGGTGCTATTTCTGTGCAATGTATGAAACTGTAATATACTAAACAAAAAATTTAAAATCTGAAACCATATTCAACTTATTCATAAAATAGCGTGTAACAGTATTAATGGCTAGACTAGGTAGATACTTAGGTTTTTATAATCAATAAAATAAAAGTTTGTTTAAAGATTTATCCATTGAAATGCGATTTCCTCTCTTCTGTATTTTATTAATACATCAGTAAGTTCAAGGTTTAGGTATTGGAATATGTCTGCTTACAAGTTGAAAAATCACAAACACAAAAATATTTGAATTTTGAAATATATGTACATAAAACTGGAAAAATATAAAATGAAAGAACAGGCTTTTCAAATGAAATGCACATTTAACGAAAGGGGTGCATAGTATAACACTATACTAAATCAAGCTGAATCCTCCCCATAATTTTCTTATCATATATGTGGGAGAAGTGAATGCCTGTTTAAATCATCTTCCGTAGCAAAAGCTCTACAACACAAACTACACATGTATGGTTTCACAGCATGCATTCCTATATGTCTCTTCAAAGCTGAACTTTGATTAAATTGCTTGTCACACACAGGGCAAGTATACGGTTTCAGTCCAGAGTGGATTCTTGAATGTCTATTCAGATGCTCCTTCTGTTTAAATGCTTTGTTACATGTTGGACATGAGTATGGTTTCTCTCCAGTATGTACTCGCATGTGGATTTCAAGGTGGGATCTACACATGAAAACCTTGCCGCATACACTGCAATGAAAACCACTTTGTGGGGTAGGGGAGCTACCAGGTTCTCCATGTCGAACTGGTGGTTTCAAATTATTTGCATTATCTTCCTTTCCAGGTGTAACTAATGTTGACTGTTCTGAGTAGTGAACCGTGGCTCTTGTTTGTGAGATGGAGAATTTACGGAGACCTTCATTTGAAGTTGAAAGTTCTCTGGTTGGTGAATGTTCTTGTAAAACAATACTTCCTCTCCTGGTGTTCTGGAAGAAGTACCTGTAAGCAGAGTTATAAATTTTTAAAATGTGTATTCTATTATAGTTCTAAATTATTCAAAAATATTCATTATTCTTAGTTTATCATCAGACTAAAATACATGCAAGGAATGAATAAAAGAAAATGTTTATTGTATTTTATGAATACACAAATTAAAATATCAATTTTGTGGACAGAAAAACAAATTTTACACATATAAGCATCGCTTGACAATAACAAGGGATATGTTTGCATTTTCAAGTAGCATTACTTTTCTGCCACTTTTGACAAATCAGTATGCTGAGGATAATGATGACTAGATGAGATTTATGAAGGGTAATGCACAAAGACTTGAAGCTGGGAAATTCAAAAGCATGATCGAATGTCAACCACTTATGTACTTTGTTGCTTAAGCTACCATGTAGAAGGTTTAAGATTGCCACTGCTAACAAATCTGTCACAAAAAGACATATGCCTAATTTTGTGTTAAATCTATAATTAATTAGTCAACAAATTAGTGCAAAATGAAAATTCACAAGTACGAGCTGTTGTAGCAGATAGTAAAGCAGTGAAAAACAACAATAAACAGGAACAGAATTGACAAGAACCATGATGCAAATAGCATCAAAGAGAGTGTCTTTCTCTTCACCCTGTTTAAACAATTTGAAAAGCTTCTTCAACTACACTGTAAAGTACTATTTGCATTTGACTTTCCTAACTTCTCTTCTTGCCTCATATATTCTGGAGACAGGTCCATGCAACATTTCCATCCCTGAGTTACAACATAAATATCCAAACTATAAGTAATGTAAAAGTGTGTGTTATGATTTGAAGCACATATTAATTGGCGATAATCATATAAGTTCAATATTTTCATGCAGAGCACAATAGCAACTCACCTATCTCACCTAAAGTAAAAGTTTGTTTTAAGTCAACCTTCTGCTCATAAAGGCAAGTGGAGGTTTGAATTAGAGTTTTAATTGCAACATAAGCATTTGTGCATTTTGTCAACATGTTACTAACATATAGATTATCAGTATCTCGTAAATAAAAGTGAAAGTGATAAAAAAATGGATTACCTGAAAAATAAGGTAAGCATGGCAATCTATTATGATAATAAACATAACTACAATCTACAAGAACCATCAAGTAGGATACACATATCCTCCCTTCTGTTATGTACCTTCATGGTAAGGTCATCTATTTTATATCTTTCATATTTACACTCACATGCTGTTCACAGTAGGATTGATTGAATGATTTGTTGTTTTAAGCCCACTTTATGCACAGAGAGACTAATCTTGACTGGACCTACAGTTTAAAGTGGGATTCAAACCACTATATGCCTCCATGGGGTCTGTTCACAGTAGGAGACAAAACGTGGGAAGTGGGAGTTGTTTCATGTATAAGATATATGAAATTCAGAAATCTTCACCTAATGAGACAGACATAATAATTCAAAAAGGGAAAGAATAATCTAAGTATTTGGGAAAAAGAAAAAAAAACAAAAACTTTTGGAACTCATGTACCATTTCTCCAGGAAAATTTGTGTACGTAATAAATATTACAGAATTGAACTTCAGAAAAACTTTTATTTATAATGAATTTACATGAAATTTTCAAAATGCAAATGTACAAGAAAAAAGTAATCAATTTATTAGCAATGAAAAACTATGAAGCATTTATTTCTCAGTAATATCTTCAATTCTGTTTAAAAAGATTTTTGCTCTGCTTAAACTTAAAAAGGAACATCACACTTTCTATGCAAATTTATTCCAGCCATGATAATCACACTTTATAAAATATTGCAGTAAACATGTATGAATGGTAGAAAAACATGTGTGTGTTTATGTATTATGCCTAGTGACAAGTTCGAAAATTACAAACACAGTAAAACATTTGAATTTAGAAATATTATGTATTTATCAAAATGGAAAATAGAAAAAGAAAGAAGAAGCTATTCAAATGAAATGCACCTCTACCAATTCATGTACAACATAACACTATACTAAATTAGTAAAAATCATCTCAATCATTTTCCTTTCACACATGTGGGAGAAGTGAATGAATATTTAAATAATCTCTCGAAGCAAAAACTCTACAACAGAAGCTTCGTACATAAGGCTTCACAGATGTGTTGCTACATGTTTGTTTCTATTTGAGAGATCATTAAATTGCTTGCCACATACAGGACAAGAATAAGGTTTCAGTCCAGAGTGGATTCTTGAATGTCTTTTCAGATATGACATCCGATTAAATGCTTTATTACATGTTGGACATGCGTATGGCTTCTCTCCAGTATGTATACGCATGTGGTCTTCCAAGTGTGATCTACAAATGAAAGTCTTGTTGCATACACTGCAATGAAAACAGCGTTTCACAGTAGGGGAGCTACCAGATTCTCCCTGTCCAATTGGTGGTTTCAAATTACTTGCATTATCCTCCATTCCAGATCTAACTAATGTTGACTCTTCTGAGTTGCAAAGCTTGGCTCTTGTTTGTGAGATAGTGAAGTTGTGGAGACGTTTATTTGAAATTATGTTTCCACTGGTTTGTGAATGTCCTCCTAATGCGGTGCTTCCTCTCCGAGAATTTTGGAATAAGTACCTGTAAGCAGAGATAGTTCTAAATAATTGAAATATATTCTTAGACTGCAATTCTTAGTTCATCATCAGATTAAAATCATGCATTGAGAGAATGAATGAAAATATACTTTACATTTTTTACTTGAATACTTAAATTTTACAAAAATATGTATAAAAATGCACAGAAAAACTAATTTTTATACACACAAACATTACCTGAAAGTAGCATGGGACAAGTTTCAGATTGTCACTGGAAAAACAAGTCATGTAATGACATGCTCCTGATTATGTGTTAAATGCACATTTCAAATAGATAAAAAAATAGCACAAAATAAAAAAAATTGAGATAAAAACATCATGTTTCTCTGCAAAAATCTGTTTCAAAAGAAAGTCAAGAAGTAAAGGAAAGAAACATAACTTATAAGAACCATGTTGCAAAGTGCATCTACATTCCTGTTCCCTCAATGTAATATTTAGCAGATGGGCAGGATTCGGTAGCGGCTTCTGCCTATTCGCACATGCACACCCAAATAAATCTGTAATGCAATTGATTTTTATTATACTTATTCACTGAACACTATCTCCTTCAAAACATCAAATGTTCCCACGCTTCATTGGCGACCATATTTGCTTCACCTTACCACTTCCTGCAGACTGAGGTAGTGGCAGTGTGCAGTCGGCGTACAAAATACGCGCACCAATATGGAACAACGTTACAACATAAAGTTTTGTTACAAATTGGGTAAAACTTTACCGAAATGTTACAGATGGTACGGGAAGTAAAATTTTTAATGAGTTTTAAGGGAATTTATAGTGAACATGACAAGATTTAAGGCAATGCGGGGTGAAAGGGACATAGTTTTTTCTGATATTTTTTCCCGAATCCTACCCGTCCAACCTTTCCTTGTATGATATAACGACACGGCATGGCAGTATTGCATGCTTAAAGAATGCCTGAAGAAGGGGTCAGTCGCTTCAGTGGCTAACTCAAGGAGTAGACTCACAAATATGTAAGTAAAATAGCTTTTATATGATATTTTTATTGTGTTCTACATAGAAATATTTTTTAATATTTAATATTTTGAGTAATACGCACCAAACCCAATATGAATTTTAGAGGTGTGATCCCGAAAAAAACAAACAAAAAAACAACAGAGTGCACAGTAAAAGAAAAAAGCACGGATGTCAAAATCAAAGACAAATGTGCTGCTGATCGTATTTTTTTATTTTCAAGGACTGATCCATGAAAGTTTGTCCCTGAAAATCAAACAATGAATCAGTGGAATTGGAATTGAGTTAAAATTTCTGGGTGCGTCGGCACTTAAGGCCATTTCGCACCCTTCTATGTATACGGGAAAATATCCCTTATCTAAAATTCTGACTGAGAACTTAAAAAAGGGGTGTAAAGAGCCCCTTGGGAAAAACTAAAAGTGCAAGGTTGTAAAAAGACCTGCACGAGACAAACACAACACATTAAAAAGTCAGAACGAACTAAAAACCTCCTTACAAATGGTGGAAGAGTCCAGCTCTTCGCAAAAAACTAAAAACATGTGATAAAATACTGCTGTCATCATCCAAGAGGGATGACAAACAGCCGGAAAGGTTAAAAGTCTGTCGAAGGTAGGCAAGATCGACACATTCAACGAGAATGTGTCGGATGCTTAAAATAACATTACAAGCACGACACAACGGAGGGTTCAGCCCTTGCAGTAGGTGAACATGCGTGAGACGGCTGTGTCCTATACGCATGCGGGTAAGAATAACTTCTTCTCGCTGAGAGGGACGAGACGAGGAACGCCAAGCACCTATGGTGGGCTTAACAGTGTGAAGCTTGTTCCCTGTTTCCACATCCCACTCGGCCTGCCAAGTGTCAAGAAGGCGACAACGGAACACATTCTGCATGTCGCTAGCTGGCAAAAGGTGGACGAGAACGTCGCCATCTGCATCAGCAGACTTGGCGGCAGCATCAGCTGCTTCGTTCCCCTGGATGCCCACGTGGCTAGGGACCCAACAGAAGTGTACATCCGCACTGGCTGATAAGGACACAAGCCATCTGAATATGCGTTGCGCTACCAGATGCCAGGAATACGGCGAATCCAGAGACTGCAACATGCTGGTCGAATCACAGCACACAAGGACTTTCTTCAGACCATTGACGTCTGCAAAGTCCAGTGCCTTTAGAATGGCGTACAACTCTGCCATATAGATGGAACAGGCAGGATGTAGCGAGAAACTGGAACTTTGAGTGTCTAGGACGAAGGCGCAACCAACTGATTCGACTGTCTTGGACCCATCCGTGTAAAACACATTAAAATTGGGGTACTTCGCACGAAGTTCTAAAAACCTTTGCTGGTATACAACCATTAGTGTTTCTGACTTTGGAAGGGCAGTCAGAGAAAAATCGATAGAGGTAGGGAGAGGCGGAATGAGTGGAGAGCCGCCAGGAAGATCACTGTCAACACCAAGTGCTGACAGGATCTCGTCTGCATGAACACCAAATGGTCTAGTGGCACTAGGGTGGAGCCGATACCTTGCCAGCCTATTCTCGTCTGAGATGGTGTGAAATGAGGGATGTGAAGGCATCGAGCGAAGATGGAGGAAGTAGTTCACTACCAGCCGCTGTCTTCGCAGAGACAGCGATGGCTCAGATGCCTCTACGTACAAACTGGCGACTGGACTGGTCCGAAAGGCACCAGAGCACACACGTATACCAGCATGGTGGACGGTGTCTATCATGCGAAGTCTAGATGAGCGGGCAGAAGAATACACAACGCATCCATAATCAAGCTTCGACCTGATGAGTGCACGGTATAGGCGAAGCAGTACCATCCTATCAGCACCCCAGGAAGTATGAGATAAAACACGTAAAAGGTTGAGAACTCGAAGACAAGAGAACTTTAACTGGCGAAGGTGAGGTAGCCATGTTAATTTCTTATCGAAAATGAGGCCCAGGAAGCGGACCTCATTCACGAAGCACAGGGGAGACTTCCCCATGTACAGGTCAGGATCTAAATGATATGTACGCTGACGACAAAAGTGAACACACATGGATTTCTCGGATGAGAAGGTGAAACCTGTTTGGGAGGACCACTCAACCAAACGGTTTATCGTCAGTTGGAGTTGACGAGAAGCTGACCCGAGATTCCGTGAGCGACAAAAGATCGTGAGGTCGTCTACATAGAGGAGGCCATGTACAGGGGAAAGAATGTTTGCCATAACACTGTTCACTGCTATGGCAAACAGAGTCACACTTAAAACGCTGCCCTGTGGGACACCGTTCTCTTGTTCGTGAAGATCCGAAAAGGAGTTCCCAACACGTACGCGGAAAAAACGATCTGATAAAAAGTTTTTAATAAAGTACGCCATATGGCCACGGACACCCCAAGAATGGAGCTGCTTTAGGATGTCAAAGCGCCACGTTGTGTCATATGCCTTTTGGAGGTCAAAGAAAACTGCAACTAAATGTTCCTTGTTGAGGAATGCATCCTGAATATGTGTTTCCAGCTGAACCAGATGGTCCAGTGTGGAACGGTTGGAGCGAAAACCACATTGAAAATTACTTATCAAGCAGTTTTCCTCCAAAAACCAGGTGAGACGCTTGTTGATCATGCGTTCCATCAACTTGCACACACAGCTAGTTAAGGCAATAGGCCTATAACTCGAGGCTGCGGTGCGTTGTTTACCTGGCTTCAGGATGGGAACGATAATTGCTTCTTTCCAGGAGGAAGGGAAAGAGTCCTCCAACCAAAGCCTGTTGAATACTGCCAAAAGGAAATTTTTGGCTCCAATGAGCAGATGACGAAGCATCTCATAGTGGATCTTGTCCACTCCAGGAGCTGTATTCTTAGAATCTCGAAGCGCCTGATCAAACTCCCGTTCAGTGAATGGAGAGTTGGATGGCTCGGTGTTAAGACTTCGAAAAACTAGAGGGCGTCGTTCCTGACGGTCCTTCTCACGGCGGAAACGTGGTTCATAATTTTCCGAGCTAGACGCATCAGAAAACTGCGTGGCCAAGATATTAGCTATGTCTCCGGAATCTGTGTACAACGTCCCATCGTGCTCCAGAGTGCTCAGAGGAGTAGATGCACCCCCCTGGATGTGACGTACTTTGGTCCAAACGGCTTTCGATGAAGCCTGCTTCGTAAGAGAAGACACGTATTGGACCCAGCACGCCTTCTTACTGGCTCGGATGAGCCGACAGGCATGGGCACGCTTAATGCGGAACTGCTCGAGGTTTGCGGCAGTGTGGTTCCTATTAAATCGATCTAGGGCATGATTGCGGTCCTTGATGGCTGCACTGATCTCCGCAGTCCACCAGGGGACTGGGCGTCGCCTCGCAGTTCCACTGGGATGTGGAATGGAGGTGCGTGCAGCATCATGCACTCTTGACACAAATATATCTAAGGCATCGATTGGTGGTAAAGTCGACGCAAGATCGACTTCAAGGTTCACTGCATACTCGAAGGCACCCCAGTCGGACTGAGATGCCAGTGAGGGTGTTGTTCACGTGAGTGCTGAAGATGTTCCAGAGTAAGAAAGAGTTGGAAGTGATCACTCCCACAGAGATCAGGATGAACGCTCCAAGATGTGGTAGGAGCAAGGCTGGGACTGCAGAAGGACAAGTCCAACGCAGAGTATGTGCCTGAGGAAGGACTGAAATATGTGGGAGTCCCATCATTCAGCAACGTTAAACCTGATGCCTCACGGAATTGATCTACAATTTGACCCCGGGGCTCTGTACGAACGGAGCCCCACAAACAATGGTAGGAATTAAAATCGCCCAAAAGAACTACAGGAGACGGAAGTTGTTCGAATATAGAAAGGAGGTCCTCAAGAGAGAATCGCTCCTCCCTTGTGATGTAGACACAGCACACAGATATTGGCTGCAGTAGATGGACCCGCATGGCGTCAGCTTGGAGGGGGGTGGTGAGAAAGATTGGCGTTGAGTGGATGTTATCTCGAACACCGATTGCAATACCACCGTGTGCACGACGACCCTCAGGAAGCTTGTTGGTGCGGTAAAGCGTGTATCCGTTCAGAATCACTGATTCATTTGGACGAAAATGTGTCTCTTGGAGACATATGATGGCAGGGTCAAATTCAGATATTAGAATTTGCAGTTCCTCGAGATGTGTACGGAAACCGTTAAGGTTCCACTGGAGACAATAAGCCATAGCTGTAGGTATGGTTGTTACCCTTTAAGGCGTACTCTATTTCTAGGCCCTGTCACCTTGATAAAGTCTTTATCCGCGGCTTCGTCGTGTATCATGTCCTCGGGTAAGAACACAGAGGGCGAAGGGGATGAAGAAGGGGGAGTGGGGGCGGGTGCTCAAAGCACCCGCCGGGCAGCTTTCAGCTGCGCCTTAAGTTTCAGGGTGGTGGCTGCCACCCTGACTGGAGAGCTACTGGACTTCAGAAAGTATTCTTTACTGTGTACCTGCTTGAACTTTTTCTCTGTGGAGCGAGGAGTGGTTGCTGGTTTCCTCGAAGCAGGACGAGCTACTACGGGAAGTTGTTGTTTGCGTGGACACGTCGCTGGTTTGTACACCTACACTGCGACGGGTAAGAGCAGCTGCAGCAACTGTAGCGAATGGCATAGGCAAACTGGTGCGTATGCTTTCACGGAGACGTTGTTTTGCTTCACCAGCAGAGATTTTCTCTGTGACGACAAAGTCTCTGATTTTCTTCTCTTGTTGGAAAGAGGGGCAGTCACGATGCCAGACTGGGTGCTCGCCTTGGCAGTTAATGCATTTGAGACCTGAAGAACAAGGTTCGGTCCCATGATCAGGCAGACTACACTTACCACAAAGGGCGGTAGTGGCCTTGCAGGAAGGCTGAGTGTGCCCAAAGTGCTGGCATTTGAAACATCGCATCGGGTTAGGTATGTACGGACGGACTTTGAGTCTCAAATATCCAGCCCGTACCCTATCTGGGAGAGTGGTTGTTTGAAATGTCAGTATAAGTGAAGCAGTTGGCACAAGTTGTCCGGACTTTCGGGTCTTTATTCGCTGCACTGCGGTGACATGTTGGTCTGAGAGTGCTTCAAGAATCTCATCCTCCTCAGCATTTACCAGATCCCAGTGGCGAATCACACCTTTACTACTGTTAAGTTGACGATGAGGTTCAACATTAACAGGTAAGTCGGCCAAAGATCTTAGCTTTAAAAGGTTGTTGGTCTGGCGATCTGTACTGGTCTGGATAAGTAGACTCCCGTTTCTCAGCTTTTTTATTTCTGGTACGTCTGAACCAGCGGCGTAGTCTAGCTGTTTCTTGATCAGAAATGGTGACAGGTCCTTTAATGTAGCAGCTCCATATTTCTTTGTTGTTGCAGATTCATCGTTACTGTCGGTGTTCTGCACAATACTAATCACAAGATAACGTGGCACGTTACTTGTCTTTTCCACTAATTGAAGCGGGCTTGAAGGCCGCGCTCGTTTTGGGGGTTTCCCCCGTTTGAGTTGTTTTTTGTACCCATATACAAAATTTGTTAGTGTGGAGGGTCCATAAATTGTCGCCTCGACATGCCCTCTATGCCGAGGAAGGCCTACCCCCAAAAATGGAGGCTACTCGAGGACCAAACCGAAATCCCCGAGGCCACGTTCGCGACTGCACCTACCCCTGCAGCCAACACTGTCCCATCGGCACGTGCAACTCACACCTTGGGATAGGGTTTTTTTATCGAGGTTGTCTCCTCTAGCAGGACCCTTAGTTATAGGGAGGTCAAAGATATGGAGATGAATGACGTGATGGAATGGTGAAAACGTGAGATATGGATGTGAAGAATGAGTGAAATGATGAGATGAAAATGGCCTCCCTACCTTACTTATAGGGAGGTCAAAGATATGGAGATGAATGACGTGATGGAATGGTGAAAACGTGAGATATGGATGTGAAGAATGGGTGAAATGATGAGATGAAATTGGCCTCCCTACTAAGCCCCCTCGCCCCGTCAAGGCAGTCCTACATGGAGGGGGCAATGAATCAGTGGTATTACAAGGAAGTGCTTGGTCGACTCAGAAACAGGATGACGTGGGTTAGGAAGGACCTCTGTGATTCTGGCCAATGGTTTCTGTTACACGATATTGCTCGGCCTCATACTGCATTGTCTGTACAACAATACCTTGTTGAGCATTCGGTGACAGTGATCAATCACTCTTCATATTCTCCAGACTTATCGCCTGCTGATCTTTTTCTTTTTCCCAAGCTTAAGATGGCTATGAAAGAGTGAAGATTTGACGACGTCGTGGACAATAAATTAAATGTTATGCATATTTTGCGAACACTTACTGTCAATGTCTATCAACAGTGTTTCCATGACATGTACAAACGCTGATCAAAGTGTGTTGCCTCCAATGGTGATTATTTTGAAGGTGATATAAAGTCATTTGAAGGTAATTACTTGCTTTTTTTCCTAAAAAAAAAAGTTCGTTTCTTATGGGCGGGCCTTGTATTTTGCAAATCAACAATAATATTGAATATTGTAGATCGGTGTTTCTATGTTTTTAGTGATTTTGTCAGGTTATCGAATGCTGAATTATTATCTAAACCCAATAACATTGCTCTTCTCATGATCGATGGAAAATTCACAGAGGTTGTATTTTTCATGAAACCAAAAAACTCTTCCATAGCCCTCATTTTCAGTGAAAGGTTGTCATGACTTGGCTTGCCAATACATTTAGCATCATTATGCATGCAAAAAAGGGGAGCTAGTATTTGAGAGGGTAATAAAAAGCTTCTTCTGGATGCAAGGTCGAAGTGCACACTCATAAAAAAAAGACCACCAGCTGCCAACAGCAGGAATAGGTCTTCCGCTGGGTGTATCTCCCATCTGGATGGTTGAGATAACTGTCTTTCCAGCACCATGTGACAGCAATTAATGTGCCATTTCTTGAAAACTACACATGATATTTCAAATGTGTCTTTTTTGTTCATTTGTATGCATGTGAAGGTATGACATCCTCGAATTACAAACCAACATACTCATTGTTACTATTATTAACAAGCAGAGTTTGAAAAAAGTCCTTTGTTTTCCTCTGACACCTGCTAAGATCACTATGGGGAAATTATGCTTCTAAGTAATGTTTCCACCCAAAAACATTGCTTCAATCCAAAATTATCACATTCCTGCGACAACGTATGTCAATCTCAATCTGCCCTTTCGACAATTATCACAAATTCCTGTAACCGAATTAATATTATATGTGTGAAATATAGAATTTTAGGTTGACATTTTTAGAACGACAGCGGACCCCTTGACCACACCCATCCCTCTCCTCTCCTTCTCGCCTATGATGTCGAAGAAGGACAAAGAGGACTTTCGTAATTGCTGATATTTAGTGTAAATACAAAATATCACTTGGTAGTTTGCTTTTCCCCAGTGTAAGTGGACACCTTCAGAGTAAGATAGCTCTTTTCTGTCAATTGAATATGGCAAAACTGATCTGTATCCGGTAAGGATCACCGGCAACTGTGGCGGCTAAACCCGCCTCCTCCTCCCCCCGGAACAGTCTTTGCCGTGACGCGAAGTCTTCCTTGCGTGAGCTCAGGGCACTTACCTCATGTTGCCTCAGGAGGGTACCAGAACAGTCCTCCTCTTCACTTTTGCCGGTGTCAGAAAAAATGTCAGTGAAATATTTACTTTACGACAATATTACCAGTTTATGTATGTAATATTTTAAGACAGGTTCTTCAATTCTTTATATCTTGTTGTTACCTGCGGTAACAGCGGTTACATGCACGCCATGCCTCTGTGAGTAGGGTTACCAGATTGTTGTAAGGGAAATGTAGGATATGCTGTCCCAAAATGTAGGACACAAAACATTCTCAATAAATACATATTTCTATAGAACACGTTAAAAAGTAGCTTAAATATGACAGTTTTCAGTTTCAAAAAATGAATTCTTAATGAATTTTTAAATGCAAAATTTCAAAACTTGCAATCATACTTATCAATGCACCTCTTACTACATGATTTAAGTGGTACTTCTCAGAGAAGACAATTTTTATCAAAATTTCAGGTTTAGTCAAACTATATTTATGTTACAGTGGACAGTCAAACTCTCTGAAATTATAGGGACCAGTACCAAACATTTTACAGACATTATGAAAAAATAATTTCTCTCGTGAGTCTGTTGTGCTGATTGTATTGAAAGTACTCTCTCAACATTAGAATTATGACCTGTAATGGCAAACAAATATTCAGCAATTACCGTAATTTAAAATTCCAGAAGTTTCATCTTGGGTAGTCTTTAGTTCAATAAGAGGGTGTCTATAACAAAATAACACATCCAGAATTCTGGACTTTTCTAAACCTTTTTTTTTTTTTTTTCTTAACGTTTATTTATTCAACCTCTACTTAGGTAAAGTTGGAAATTAGTAATTAAGAAAATACATATTTATTTAATGAAAGGGCCAGTTAAGATAAAAACTGAAGCTGAATTTAAGAAGAGAATTACATCTGCTTTCTCGTATTAATGCATCATGAACTGTGTTTGACAGACAAGTGAGGCTTTGGCATCTGGACTCACAGTCAGTATAATATTATGTGGTGCTTTGTGTCGGTTGTCCCTATATGTTTGTGACTGTCCCTTCATCCATCTTATCTTACCACCATTCATCCTCATCTTTGCGATTAGCCAAAGGAACAGAAAAAAGTGAAGTAAAATAAACTAAATCACCAATCAGTCATTATGATAGCAAAAATTCTTGACCACAGGAATAATTTATTTTATTTTTATTGACTTCTTGACCTACTTGTTGATTTCTTTACTTTTTCTTGACTTCCATGACTTTCTTGACTAGCAGACACCCTGAATAACTTTATTCTCTATACCCCTGCTTTACAATCAAATTATATTGAATAAGAATGGGAAACACCTTGTTCCATCAGTATAAACCCTAAGGCAAGAAATTCTGCTCAGGCATTGAACAGTGACGTTATCAGAAAGTGGTCCCAAAACTTTGTTCATTAATTGCTTCTGTTTTCCCGTTTGTTTAATAGCAGGACATTTTTTTTTCTTTTTGGGTAATGACTGAATCAAAATAAATTTCAGTATTGAGTTTGGAACCGCAGTCCATAGACTTGAACTTGCATGATTTCTTTCTGTTACGTATTTTCCTAATTAATATTATGTGATGGTCTAAAATGTAGGACATTAATGATATTTTTCAAACTTGTCCCGGACGCCGGACATAAGGCTAAAATGTAGGACATGTCCGGGGAAAACCGGACATCTCGTAACCCTAATGGTGAGGTCATCTTTCGTATACTGTTTATGTGCCCATATTCACACTCATATGATATTCACAGCATGGAAACAAGAGATGGGAAGTGGGAGTTGTTTCATGTATAAGATGAATATACAGAAGGTTATTCGGGATCTCTGGTGACGATTTTGAAAGCCGCTGGAGGTGCTGTTATCAACGTCAGTCTGTCCAAACTGTGCATGCTGAGTCACATCAGTACCGAGAATGCGTGTGCAGAGTGTTGTTCCATTTACCTACAATGATGCCGAAGAAAATTGAACCATACTGGGAGGGCTACATAACAGCCCTTTCCGATGCTAAATATAGCTATTCGGCAATCAAAGGAATGTGCAAGAAGCGTGGTTTTGTGATATCGAAGAACAGGATCGGTGTGGTATTGAACAAAAAAGACAAAGGCCGACTGGGCCTAATTCCACAGGGGAAGAAACAGGCAAATCCACGAGCAGCTACGAGTCGTACACCGGACATAGTGAGAAAAGTGAAGGCCCTTGTGTCAGATGGTAACCCTGCCCCCCAAAGGAGTATTGCACGTAAGTTGGGAATGTCTGTGTCAACAGTGAACACCATAATCAAGAAGGACCTGCAACTAGAAATGCGGCATAAGCGGCGAGTTCACAAGCTGTTGCCTCGTCACATTGCGGAACGTCGCACGAATGCTAGAAAGCTCTATGAGACCTATCTTGCAGGGGAGAGATGGAAAAATGTGGTGACATTAGACGAAGCATATGTCTACCTTAGTGACTGTCACAAACCCTGCACGATTTACTACCGCCCTCGCGACAAAAACAATTATCAAACATTGTATCGAGAATACCAGGAAAGTTTTCAACGGGGTTTCATGATCATCGGTGGATACTGCTATAATGGCAAGCTAGCAATTCGCCGTGTAGCTAATAATGTGAAGGTGAACTCCACGTACTATGAGGATGAGGTTTTAACACCCATTTATAACACAGATATCCCGGCACTGTATGGGGAGGCCAAAAACCAGGTCTGAGTGCACCAAGATAAAGCATCCAGCCATACCTCCCGTTCGACTTGTCTGTTCTTACAGCGAATGGAGGTGGAAACTCGCATCCGTGCAATTCCTTACAGCGACATTCCGGTGAAGGCGCCAGATGGGTCACCCATGTACTTCTGTGCATTTGGACTCCTAAAACGGGCCTTAGGAACGAGACGTCCACTCTCAATGGCCTCTGGAAAGCCTGTCAGGAGGAGTGGGAAAAGTTGGACATGATAACTCTTCGGAAAAGTCTGTTGCAATGGAAATTACGTTGTCGGGCTATAGCGCAGAACGCTGGTTTTCCAATTGAGCATGATCGTTGGTGGCGACATGGGTTTTCATGAACTTATCACCCTTCCAACATTGTCCTCAGAGATCCCGAACGACCTTCTGTACAATTCACAAATTGTTATGGATCTCAGGTGATGACACAGAGAATGATTCAAAACAGGGAGAAAATATAATATAGCTCTAAAGTGGCGACAGTGGAAGTAGTTGATAAGCAAGACATATTTGAAACTGAATTACCACTACTGCATAAAAAAAATGTACATGTAATAAATATTACAGACTTGAACTTCAGACAAACTTTATTATATATTATGAACCTACATGAAATTTTAAAAAAGAATTATTAAATGTTAAAACTGCAAATGTACATGAAAACATCAATCAAATTATTTGCAATGAAAAAAAAATGACATTTATTTGTCAACAATATCTCCAATTATATTTTTAAATCATAAGACAGACAGTGCAAAGAATAAAGAACTAATGAAAATTACAACACAAAATATAATTGATCTTTCTTAACAAAAAGAGGAACATTTCTATTATATTACACTTGCTATTCCAATTTATTCTGGCCATACTGAAGACTCTTTAGAAAATACATCAGTAAATATGCATGAATGGTAGAAAATCATATGCATGTTCAATGCTTATGCCTCATTACTAGTTGAAAATCACAAAAACAATAAAACACCGGAATTTTAAAAAAAATGTACAATAAGAATGCAATTAAATGCACATTTAACATTTGGTACATAGTATAGCACTATACTAAATGATGATGAATCTTCCCGATTATTATCTTGTTATACATGTGGGAGAATTGAATGAATATTTAAATCATCTTCAGAAGCAAAAGCTCTGGAACACAAAGTACACATGTAAGGTTTCACAGCATGCATTGTTATATGTCTCTTCAAAATTGAACTTTGATTAAATTGCTTGTCACATACAGGACAAGAAAATGGTTTCAATCCAGAGTGGATTCTTGAATGAACCATCAGATGTTCCTTTCGTTTAAATGCTTTGTTACATGTTGCACATGAATATGGCTTCTCCCCAGTATGTATGCGCATGTGGATATCCATCTGTGATCTATGAGCAATGACCTTGTTGCATACATTGCAATGAAAGCCACCTAGTGGAGCAGGTGAACTATCAGATTCTCCATGTCCAATTGGTGCTCTCAAATTACTTGCATTAACCTCCATTCCAGATATAACTAATGTTGATTCTTCTGATTTGCAAACCTTGGCTCTTGTTTGTGAAATAGTGAAGTTACGGATACCTTTATTTGAAATCATATCAACTTGCCTGGTGGGTGAATGTCCTAATACAACACTTCCTCTTCTGGCATTTTGGAATAGGTACCTGTAAGCAGAGTTGTTAATTTTAAAAATGTATATTTTATGAGAGATGTAAATGTTAAAAATATATTCTATTACTACAATTCTTAGTTTATCATAAGATTAAAATACACACATGCAGAGAATGAAAAAAAAAATATATATAGTTTACAATTACTGAATACTTAAATTTGAAAAAAGAAATGCATAGACTTGAGCATGCAACTTATAGGATGTGGTATTCTGTAGCTCCATTTTACACCAATCTTCACGCTGCTTTTGAAGTTTATACTCTATGTAAAGATCTCTATAAGATAATCAAAGTGGTGTTACACATTCCCAGCTTCTCGCTCTTTTAGCATTTCCATCTACTATGTCATGATATTTATTTAGACCTCTATGTCTAAGCGAAAATCGCTGTCTGAGCTTATTGTCGGAGATGTTTCATCGTGCAGAAAATCAGATGTGGAAAAGTTGTTAATTTGTAAGCGGCATGGCCTGTTCTTGAAAAAGCCTGCAAGATGCTCAATGTGTCCCTGAGGACCAAGGTAATTCTGAGTTCCGAAATGTATAGTAGTACTCGATATATGACACAATGCACAGCCGAAAATATACACATCCTGAGATAATGTGAATTGTTGAATTTAATAAACTGACGGAACATAAAATGGACAGCCTTATACCCTCAGTTTTAGTTCTGTATCTTGATGGTGAAGTCATCTATTTTGAACCTTTTATGTGACCATATTCGCACTCATATAATATTTGCTGTATGGGTGGTTGAAAGTGGGATTTTTTTTTCATGTACAATTTATAAATTTTATTACAGATCTTCAGCAGATGAGACAAAGATAATTGTTCAAAAATTAAGAGAACATAGCTCAAAGTGGTTATACTCGAAGTAATTGAAACACAACAGATATTTGAGATTTAAGTTAGACTATTACAGAAAATTTTTCATGTGTAATAAATACACGTATTACAAAGTTGAACATCAGAAAACTTTATTATTTATTCTGAATTTACATGAAATTTTACAAAATGCAAATGTACATGAAAATAGAAATCAACTTACATGCAAATGAAAAAAACATTAAACAATTATTTGTCAGCAATATCTTCAATTTTATTTTTAATTCAGAAAGTGCATAGATAAAAAGACTAATGAAAACATTTTAAATAAATATTTTTTTTTGCTTTGCTTTCCTTGTTTTGTAAATTCATTCCAACCATGTTAAGCACGCTACACAAAAACTTAGTAAATACAGGGTAAGTCAAAATGAAGGACCCGATTTCAGACATTTATTCTGTGAAATATAATAAATAAATGTTATTGTGAGACATGTGCTAAGAAAGGTAAACTGTCAAAGTTGTTTTCAAACAAATCACAAGTGTTCTATGTGAGCACCTCGCGTAACACGGCACACATCAAGCCGATAGTCTATCTCCTGCCAAACCTTGTGTAGCATGTTGCTGTCAATATCAGCAAAAGCTGCTGTGATGCGGGCACGCAGGTCATCCAATGTTGTTGGAAGTGTTGGTACGTAAACATGATCCTTGACAAAACCCCACATGAAGAAATCACATGGGGTCAAGTCGGGGGAACGAGGTGGCCAATGAAGGAGAGGTCGATCCTCCGGAGATGCACGGCCTATCCAACGTTGTCCCAATGACCCATTGAGATGGTCCCGAACGCTGCCATGGTAATGCGCAGGGGCACCATCCAATTGGAGAATGAAATCTGAAATATTCTCTGCAAGCTGTGGAAGGAGCCATAGTTGCAGCATATCAAGGAAAACAAGTCCTGTCACAGTACGTTCATGGAAGAAAAAGGGCCCATAAATCTTTTCATGGGAAATGGCACAAAAGGCATTCACATTGGGAAAATCGCGTTCGTGTTCCACAAATTCATGGGGGTTAGCAGTTCCCCAAATCCTTACGTTGTGTCTATTCACTTTCCCTGAAAGTGAAAAGTTGCTTCATCACTGTAAATTAACCTCTCAGAGAACCCATCCGTTTCCATTAATGCGAGTAAATCAGCACAGAAGGACGTGCGCAAAGCATAATCAGTGTCTTTTAAGGCTTGAACTAGTTGCAAGCAGTAGGGTTTCATTTGTAAACGTTTCCGCAGAACCCGTTAGACAGTTTTCTGTGGAAGTTGAAGTTCTCTTGCTGCCCGGTAGGTAGACTTCTGTGGTCTCCGCACGAAACATGTGCGCACTCGTTCCACTGTCTCTTCCCCAGTTGACAGATGGCCAGTCGATTTTCGTTTACAGATGCAGCCCGAATCTCTGAAATCCACTTACGAATGGCCTTTCCCGTAGGTGGTTCTCTCCGATATTTGGTACAGAAATGCTGTTGCACACTAATCACAGACTTGTTCACATGATAATCAAGCACACAGAAAGATCTCTATTCTCCAGTCAACGCCATTTTCCTGCTTGCTGCTGACTCCTAGCGGTAGAAAGTGGAAACACTGCGTGGAAACTAAACTTTGAAAGTTAACCTTTCGAAGTGCATGTCTCACAATAACATATACTTATTAGATTTCACACAATAAATTTCTGTAATCGGGTCCATCATTTTGACTTACCCTGTATATATATGCATGAATGGTAGAAAAACATGTATGTGTTCAATGTTTATGGATTGTAATATGCTTGGTTACAAGTTGTAAAATCACAAACTCAATGAAACATTTGAATTTGGAAATATACATATTTATAAAAATGGAGAAATAGAAAAAGAAAGATCAGGCTATTCAAATTAAATAGACTTTCACAATTCGTGCATTGCATAACACAACACTAAATGAGACTGAAAATTCCCCATGATTTTCCTATCATATATGTGGGAGAAGTGAATGCTTATTTAAATCATCTTCTGTAGCAAAAGCTCTACAACACAAACTACACATGTATGGTTTCACAGCATGTATTGTTATATGCCTCCTCAAAGCTGAACTTTGATTAAATTGCTTGTCACATACAGAACAAGTATATGGTTTCAGTCCAGAGTGGATTCTTGAATGTCTTTTCAGATCTGACTTCCGATTAAATGCTTTGTTACATGTTGGACATGAATATGGCTTCTCCCCAGTATGTATACGCATGTGGTCTTCCAAGTGTGATCTACAAATGAAAACCTTGTTGCACACAGTGCAATGAAAACAGCGTTTCACAGAAGGTAACCTATCAGATTCTCCGTGTCCAATTGGTGGTTTCAAATTACTTGCATTATCCTCCATTCCAGATCTAACTAATGTTGACTGTTCTGAGTTGGCTCTTGTTTGTGAGATAGTGAAGTTGAGGAGACCTTTATTTGAAATCATATTCACTTCTCTTCTTAGTGAGTGTTGTTGCAGTACAATACTTCCTCTCCTGGTTTTCTGGAGTAAGTACCTGGAAACAGAGTTATTGTTTTTACTAAAAAATGTATTATTTTATCACACTCCTAAATATACAAAAAATATAAACTTACTATAATTCTTAGTTTATCATCAGAGTAAAATACATGCATGGACAGAATAAAGGTAAATATGCATTACATTTTCTGAATACATGAATTAAAAATTAATTTTATAGAAAGAAAAACAAATTTTATCTACATAAGCATCACTTTACAATAACATGGGATATGTTTTTATTTTCATCTAGCATGATGAACGCAACAATGAGAGTAACTTACTCAAGGTCGTTATGATATTATGACTGATAACTAAACATTAATATTATAAATACGGAGAAACTAGTACTCACTTTTATCCGCGAAGCTGTTTTTTCTTCTTTTTCGATTAATTTCAGTGGCCACAGCTTCGCGGATAAAAGTGAGTACTAGTTTCTCCGTATTTATATACTACCGCGTCTCTCTTTTCCCAATCATGAATTAATATTATAATATAAATTAATATAAAAATATTAAAAAGTAAAACTATATTAAATATAATTCCCTAATAACTAGATATAAGGTAAGTCGAATAACATTTTATTACAAATAATAATTTTAACAGAAATATATAATACTCTCAGAAGGGTAACTCACAAAGAACTAACATTCTTTGGCAACAAACATATATATGCAATATGCTAGGGTAAAATGCACTAGAATCTATTTCAGTTACTACATAAAGTCAAAGTTTGTTCTAAGTCCACTTTGTTCTCATATAGGATAATAGAGGTTGAACTTATGAGTTTTAACTTGGATACAAACCCCGGTGCATTGTTCCAAAATCAGGGATCACATCGGGGGGACACTTAACTACAAGCTGATAGAATAACCACCATTCAATCAGGAAAGCATACTAATGCATTTACCTGCTGACATGTTACTAATATATTCATTACCAGTAGATTGGAAATTTATGCAAAAGTGAAAATGATAAATAAAAATAATTCATTAAATAAAAAAAATAAGGTAAGAATGGCAATCCATTACGATAATAAACATAACTTCAGGTTGAGGGTGAAAAAGGTTGATTTAAAATGATCACCTCTGATTATTCTGTATGGAGACAGAGGTGGGAAATGGGTGTTTCTTGTGTATAAGATGAACACACAATTCATAAATTGATTCATGGGCCTCTGCTAACGAAACAGAGATGACGACTGAAAAGGAGAGGAAAAAATGAATAAGTGGTAAAGTGATGGTGGCTTCTTAGTGAAAAATATCATCAGAAATTAATATTAGAGATTTGAATTTCAGGCATACTTTATTACATATTATAAATCTACATGAAATATAAAAAATGCTAATGTACATTGAAATGGCAATCGATTTATTTTGCAATGAAAAAAATGAATCATTTATTTGTCAACAACAAACTTTATTTTTAACTTGTAAGGCAGATAGTACAAGGAAGAAGAACTAAAGAAAAAATAACAACATATTTTTCCTTTTATTCAACATTAAGTGAAACATTCATATTCTATTACATGTACTATGCAAATTTATTCAGACACAATCACTCTTTACAAAATATTTGAGGATATATGTAGGTATGGTAAAAAAACAAAACAATGTTATATGTATATTCAAAGTTCTACACTAAAGTTTACTCTATTTTATATTTTCCTTATGTATATGCTTGTGTCAATTCCATCATGGAAATTAAAGTCTGTTTCAAGATTTATTCACTGAAATTCTATTTTCTGTCTTCAGTATTTTATTAATACATTAGTGTGTTCAATGTTTATGTATTGTAATATGTCTCGTTACAAGTTGGAAAGTCACAAGCACAAAAACATTTGAATTTAGAAATATATATGTACATAAAATTGGAAAAATATAAAACAAGCTATTCAAATTAAATTCACATGTAATACACATAGAACAAGACAATACTAAATCAGGATGAATCTTCTCCATGATTTTCTTATCATACATGTCGGAGAAGTGAATGCCTATTTAAATTATCTTCAGTAGCAAAAGCTTTACAACACAATCTGCACATGTATGGTTTCACAGAATGTATTACTATATGTCTCTTTAAATCTGAATTTTGACTAAATTGTTTGTCACATACAGGACAAGTATAAGGTTTCAGTCCAGAGTGGATTCTTGAATGTCTATTCAGACTTCTCTTCTGATTAAATGCTTTGTTACATGTTGGACACGAGTATGGTTTCTCTCCAGTATGTATTCGCATGTGGGTTTCTAACTGTGATCTAAAAGCCATCACCTTGCTGCATACATTGCAATGAAAGCCATCTAGTGGAGTAGATGAGCTACCAGATTCTTCCTGTCCAATTGGTGGTGTCAAATTACTTGCATTATCCTCCATTCGAGATGTAACTAATCTTGACTCTTCCGAGTTGCAAATTGTGGTTCTTGTTTGTGAGATGGAGAATTTGTGGAAACCTTTATTAGAAATTGAACAAACTTCTCTAGTTGGTGATCGTTCTTGTAATACGCTAGTTCCTCTCCTAGCATTTTGGAGTAAGGACCTGTAAGGAGAAATGTTAATTTTTAAAATGTATTATTTTATTATAGTCCTAAATTATGTAAAATGTCAATTTACTTTAATTCTTAGTTTATCATCAGAATAAAATACATGCATATAGAAAATAAAATATTCATTATAATTTCCAAATACACTAATAAAAAATCAATTTTGTAGATAGATAAACAAATTTCACCCATCACTTGACAATAAGATGGAACACGTTTGTATTTTTACTTTTGTTATTCAGCATCACTTTTCTGACACTTTTGATGAATTGCAATGATGAGGATAAGTGATAACTAGATCTTGGAATTTTAGGTTCTAAAAGGTGTGCTTTTAGGTTCCTAAAATAGGCTCTAAAAATCCTAAAATAGGTCCTAAAAATTGTAAGATAGACTCAAAAAATCCTGAAGTAGGTTCAAAAAAACTTAAAATAGTTCAAAATTTCTGAAAAATGCTGATTAGGTATAGTCACCTGCAATAAAAATGGGGCCTCCCAGATGGCACAGTGGTAGCGTCATTGCCTTGTAATCAAGGGGTCCCGGGTTCGATTCCCGGTGGAGGCACATAGTGGTTCGGATCAAACTTTAAACTGTAGGTCCAGTCCCAATTAGCCTTACTGTGCATAAAGTGGACTTATAACACCAAATCTATCCAATCAATCCAATCCAATAAAAATGGGTGAGCTATATCCTGAAATATGCACTATCTGGCATAACGTTATGTGCGTTGCCTGACCCTATGGTGATGGCAGAACATACCATTGGAAATTTGCTATTAAAATCCACTCTTCGCTGTATAGTTAGGCAACAATCTTTTTTCATGTTTCCACAGTCAAACTCCGCAATTTTGTCTGTGAGGATCATCTTATATGCTGAAAATAATCTTTCAACACAAACATAGTCAGTGGTGCAAACTTCAATGCTGAAATGCACCAAAGTGACGTGAAAGTGAGCAAGACCACACAGATGACCACTTTGTATTGTACAGGTAACAGTGGCACCAGACATTTTGCTTTGTTTAGAGCTTTGAAAAATCACCATGGACTTGGAGGAAGGGAAATCGACAGAGAGTATGTTTAACACACATTCGTCATTGAATTTTTTCATGAGAAAAATGAAGCAAATGCCTCTGTGTGACATAAAAATTCTGTAAAAACCTTTAAAAATATATAAAAACCTAAAAAAGACTTGATTTAGGTACATAAACTAAAAATAGGTTCTAACAAGCGAAAGAGTTTTTTAGGCACTATAAAACATCATCATCAGTTGTTGCATTTTTAACAAAATGCCGACATCATAACTTATTATTTCTTACATACCTGTAAAGGAAAAAAATAGGTTAAAAACATAAAATCCGAAGTCTAGTGATAACATTGGTCAACATGGGTTTCCGTGTCTCTCAGATGACTGTTGTCTCTGAATAATTTCAGCATCCTGATTTAAAAAATTAAATCTGTTTTATCCATCACATCTGATTTTTTTCAGAAAACAGCAGCATATTAACTGCCTTAATTTTACAATAAAGTGTAGTTCCATTATTTCCCAATAGATGGCTCTGTTTAGATGGTGGTAAAATATTGATTTTCTACAATACAAATCTTCCAATTTTGAACAAAAAATGCATGTATAATTGTATGTATTTAATCCACCTTCCATCTTCACATGCCACATTGACATGAAAATTGGATTACATTGTTTTATTTTTGAAATCCCTCGTGAAAATTTCTCTCACAAAATGTCCAATACTCAATGTCATAATATGGCGGGTTGATTGAACTTAGTGACGTGGAGGAAAATCCTGACGTGATGGGAAGAAATTGATGTCATTTCCATGATCAGAATTTAAAATACGTACTTCCAGAATCACCTTTTGGTTTGTAAACATCTGAAATTTCCCTTGTATAAATTTTCTTTTGTTTCGTTCTGTAATGGCTATAATGGAATGGCAAATATGAGAATTTTGATTGTGAAATTGTGAAAAATGATGGGGAAAAATTGATGTTATTTCTGTGATCAACATTGAAAATACTTCCAGAACATCTATTCATTTGAAAACATCCGAACTTTTTTCTCAAAATGTTGACCAGAATAATCAAAGGTGATCCTTTTAAATCAACCTTTTTCACCCTCAACCTTATGACCCAATCTTTCCACACCCTCATGTACCCTCAACCTCACCTTCAAGGGTTCTTTCTCATGACTCGATCCCACCCTCATAGCCCAGTCTTGCCATCACTCACGCAGGGCTCTCACCCAAGCCCTCACTCTCACATGTCTTCCAGAGGATGAGGTTGACATCTGATTTCATGGAAGTCACCCTCTGGATGGTGAACATCTCTTCAATGTGTCGGGGCATTCAAGGAAAACTAAACATAAAATTTTGTACCCAATATGTCCAACTGCCGTGATGCATGTGACTTGTAACAACGGCATGGCTATCAAGTGCAACAACTGAACTTGTAGTTGATGAAGAGATGGTTCCGTCACTAGGCAACTGTGGTTCAGTGGTCTGATGAAGATTCTCTTTGTTACTTTCAGCTACGAGAGATAGTTGAAAAAAATATAATTTAAGATGATAAAATGAAAGAGATGAGGGAACAACCACAAACCCATAGGGGCAACACAGAACACAGTTACATAGAGGATAATACTGGCCATGGGTCAAGATGCCAGAGCCTTGCTAGAATGCCAAATGCAGTGCAGAGTGTACTACATGCAAGTGACATTGACATTTGGGTGTCATCTTAAAGGGCCATCCCATACACCCCAATAAACAATATAAAAGCTTCTGCAACTAAATGATGAAGTACTATTTGCATATGACTTCCATGAATTCTCTTCTTGTCTTCTAAATTTTGGAGACAGGTCAATACAACATTCCATCCCTAAGCCAGCACACATCACATGAACCAGTGAAAATGCTTTTATGAAGAAAATATGTCCTTTCACCCTAAAGTACAAAATAACAAACTCATTGTGTGTTTATGAAGAAATTTTGCCAGCCTCATGGCAGAGTGGTTAGCACCTCATGCTACGATGCCTAGGGTCCTGGGTTCGAATACCGGCCTGGGCATGGATGTTTGTGAGTGTCCATTCATCAATTTCATCATATCATCACTTATCCACATCTTCGCAAATTAACCAAAAGTGGCACAAGAAGCGAAGTAAAATAAAGCAAATCAATCAAATGAAGAAATTTCAGCAAAAAATGCAAGCTTTACCAGGATTCGAACCTGTGTCTCAGGTATACTGTCATCTCTCTACCAACAGAGCAACAGAGCCAGCCATGGTTTCGCCCTATATTTTTTTACTGGTGCTGTCCTATGCGGAATTGTCTCTTGTCAGAAGAAATTCCTATATAGTACAAATTCTGCATGTGCCAAATCTTAATTCACATCAGTACGATGGGAGAAACAAGGAAACGTCGACTTTCATACAGCGTTTCAAAGGCAACATATCACGTGACAGTGGCATTGGCAGAGAAATTTCCACAAAGGTAAAAAAGTGACAGTGAAAAATTGGACAAAACCAGGGGTGGCTCGGTAGCTTAGTTGGCAGAGGCAATGGCACAGTATGCCAGAGATTTGGGTTCAAGTCTTGTTCGAATCTGAATTTTTGGTGAAATTTCTACACATCTTAATGTCTGTTTGATTGAGTTTATTTTTAAGCACACTTTATGCAGAGAAAGGCTAATCAGTACTGGACCTACAGTTTAAAGTGGGATACTAACCAATGTGCCTCCACTGGGTATTGAACCTTTGACCCCTTTATTACAAGGCAAATCTTAATGCCATCGCATGTTGTATGGCGTGGTGGCTCCAAGATAAATGCCGAAATTATAAATAGTATAAAAGCATGTGTTATGATTTGAGGCACATATATGTGCAATATCCTCATGTGAAGTGGAAGGGATTCTATCACGGTTCCCACCTAAAGCCAAAACTTGATTTAAGATCACTTTCTATTCACACAGGATAATAGATGACGGAAGTAGAGTTTTAATTGTAATACAACTATCTGAGCATTGTTCCAAAACCAGGAATCAAACCTGGAGCCAATTGATTACAATTACATTGAGAATTACCAGCATGACATCAGAAAATCCTGCTAATGCATTTGCCTACTGACACATGACTAATATGTATATGGATTAACAGTAGACTGCAAATTTAGTGAAAAATAAAATATGAATTTCATTACATGATAAATAAGGTAAGCCAACCAATGCATCCATTATCATAATAAATATTAAAAATTTGCATTTCTAATAAATATTACAGAATTGAACTTCAGAAAACTTTATTATTTATTAGGAATTAACATGAAATTTTTAAAATGCAAATATACATGAAAACCAGAATCAATTTACTTGCAATGAAAAAACAATGAAGCATTTATTTGTTATTTGTCCACAATATCTGCAAATTTATTAAAAATTCTTAAGCCAGGAGTGTAAAGAAAAAATTACTAATGAAAGAGATAAAATATTTTTGTTTTCCTTGAACAAAAAGAGGTACATTTCTATTACCGTTATATTGCACATGCTATTCGAATATATTAAAGCAATGCTTTGGACTCCTTATAAAATATTTTAGTAAATATGCATGAATGGTTGAAATACATATGTATTTTCAATGTATGTGTAATTGAAATATACATGGTTACATGTTGAAAAATCATGAAAACAACAATGCTTTGGACTCCTTACAAAATATTTTAATAAATATGCATGAATGGTTGAAATACATATGTATTTTCAATGTATATGTAATTGAAATATACATGGTTACATGTTGAAAAATCACAAACACAATAAAACATTTTAATATAGAAAGATATGTGTGCATAAAATGGAAAAATTGAAAAAGGAACAACAGGCTACTGCTTGTTCAATTAAATGCACATTTAACAATTGGTATATAGCATAACACAATAATAAATGAGGTTCAACCTTCCCCATGATTTTATTATCACATATGTGGGAGAAGTGAATGCCTATTTAAATCATCTTCTGTAGTAAAAGCCCTGGAACATAAACTGCACACATAGGGCTTCACAGCATGCATTGCTATATGTTTTTTTGAATTTGAGAGATCACTAAATTCCTTGTCACACACAGGGCAAGTATACGGTTTCAGTCCAGAGTGGATTCTTGAATGTCTTTTCAGATGTTCCTTCTGTTTAAATGCTTTGTTACATGTTGGACATGAGTATGGTTTCTCTCCAGTATGTACTCGCATGTGGATTTCAAATTTTGATTTACAAATTAAACCTTGTTGCATACACTACACCATGTTCTGCAGTAGGAAAGCTATCAGGTTCTCCACGTATCATTTGTGGTTTCAAATTACTTGCATTATCCTCCATTCCGCATCTAACTATTGTTGAGTCTTCCGAGTTGCAAAGCTTGGCTCTTGTTTGTGAAATGGAGAATTTGGGGAAACCTTTATTTGATATTGAACAAACTTCTCTTGGTGGTGATCGTTCTAGTAGTACATTACTTCCTCTCCTGGGATTTTGTAGTATGTACCTGTAAACAGAGTTGTTAATTTTAAAAATGTATTATTTTATTAGAGTTCTAAATTAAACAAAAACATTCATTTAGTACACTTCATAGTTTATCATCAGACTAAAGTACATGCATGGAGAGAATTAAATAACTTACTGATTACAGTTCCTGAATACATGCATCACAAAAATAATTTTATAGATAGACAAACAATTTTTACCCACATAAGCATCACTTGACAATAACATAAAAAATAATATTAATTTACATCTCTACGATGGGGGGGGGGGGGGGACAAGTCAATGTTGACTTGTAGTTTCAAAGGCAACAGATCCCATTAAGGTGGCACTGTGAGAGACAATTCCACAAAGGTGAAGCAGCAAGTAAAAAATTGGGCAAAGACGGGCTGGGGTGATAGCTCAACTGGTAGAGGCAATCGCACAGTATGCCAGAGATTCTCGTTCAATTCTTGGTCGAATCTGCATTTTTCGCTGAAATTTCTACACAATATATCTCCTGTGTGAACAAAATTTTAATGTCTGTTTGTTTGAGTTTATTTAAGGCTACTTTATCCATTGGAAGGCTCATCGGTACTGGACCTACAGATTAAATTGGGATACGAACCACTATGTGCCTCCACTGGGTATCGAACTTGGGATCCTTTCATTACAAGGCAAATCTTAATGTCATTCCATGTTGTACGAGTATGACATGATGGTTTAAAGATAAAAGTCCAAAATATACATAGTGTAAAAGTGTATGTTCTGCTTTGAGACACATATACTTTGGCAACGAACATATATATGCAATATCCTCATGTGAATTGGAAGAGATTCCATCACGGTTCCCACCTAAACCCAAAGTTTGTTTTAAGATCACTTTTTACTCACACAGGATAATAGATGATGGAATTAGAGTTTTAATTGTAATACAACTATCTGAGCATTGTTCCAAAACCAGGAATCAAATCTGGAGCAAATGGATTACAATTACATGGAGAATTACCAGAATGATATCAGAAAATCCAGCTAATGCATTTGCCTACTGATACGTGAGTAATATGTATATGGATTAACAGTAGACTGGAAATTTAGTGATAAAAAAAATATGCATTTCATTATATGAAAAATAAGGTAAGCCAACCAATGCATCCATTAGCACAATAAACATTAAAAATTTGCATTCCTAATAAATATTACAGAATTGAATTTCAGAAAAACTTTATTTATTAGGAATATACATGACATTTTTTTAAAATGCAAATGTACATGAAAACAGTAATCAATTTATTTGCAATGAAAAAACAATGAAGCATTTATCTGTATACAAAATTTACATTTTTTAAAAAAAATCATAAGCCAGGAAGGGTAAAGATACAAGGACTAATGAAATATATAAAATATTCTTGTTTTTCTTGAACAAAAGTAGGTACATTTCTATTATATTGCACATGCTATCCAAATATATTAAAGCAATGCTTTAGTCTCTTCACAAAATATTTAAGAAAATATGCATGAATGTTAGGTAAGCATGTGTATTTTCAATGTAAATGTTGAAGTTACAAGTTGAAAAATCACAAACACAATAAAACATTTGAATTTCGATAGATATGTGTTTATAAAAATGGAAAAATTGAAAAAGGAAGAACAGGCTACTGCTTGTTCAATTAAATGCACATTTAACAATTGCTATACAGCATAACACAATAGTAAATGAGGTTCAACCTTCCCCATGATTTTATTATCATATATGTGGGAGAAGTGAATGCCTATTTAAATCATCTTCTGTAGTAAAAGCCCTGGAACATAAAATGCACACATAAGGCTTCACAGCATGCATCGCTATATGTTTTTTTGAATTTGAGAGATCACTAAATTCCTTGTCACACACAGGGCAAGTATACGGTTTCAGTCCAGAGTGGATTCTTGAATGTCTTTTCAGATGTTCCTTCTGTTTAAATGCTTTGTTACATGTTGGACATGAGTATGGTTTCTCTCCACTATGTACTCGCATGTGGATTTCAAATTTTGATCTAAAAGCCAACACCTTGTTGCATATTTTGCAATGAAAGCCACGTGGTGGGGCATGTGAGCTACCAGATTCTCCCTGTCCAATTGGTGGTTTCAAATTACTTGCATTATCCTCCATTCGAGATGTAACTGTTGTTAACTCTTCTGGGTTGCAAATCTTGCCTCTTATATGTGAAATAGTGAAGTTGCTGAGACCTTTACTTGAAATCATATCAACTTCTCTGGTTGGTGAATGTCCTTCTGATACAACACTTCCTCTCCTAGGATTTTGGAATAAGTACCTGTAAGCAGAGAATGTATATTTTAGGAGAGTTCTAAATTATGTAAATGTATTCATTTTCTACAAATGTTGTTTTATTTATCATTAGCTTAAAATATACACATTGAGACAATGAAAGAAAATATACTTTACATTTTGTGAAACTAAAATCAAGAAATTTATTTTATAGATAGAAAAATGAATTTATTTGTCTAATTATTGATTCCAAATTTCAGATACAGCACTGTAATGGCCATTTTACACTGAACTGTAATAGAGTAACAAAAGCAGATGTTTCCCAATAGCATGGGTTATGGTTGTATTTTCATGTAGCATTTCTTTTCTGACACTTTTGATGAATCATGACAATGAGAACTGATGATTAGTTAAAAAAGGTAAAAAAAAGGTAAAGTGTTCCCCTGTGCTTAGTACCACGCCATGAAGGCGTATAGGGGGTGTGGGGGTAACGCCCCACACTTTCTTGATCCGGTCGTGAGTTATGATGATTAGTTAAAATTGATTAAGGGTAACTCACAAAGAACAGACATGCATAGGTTGGGGCTTGAAGGTGGCAAATTCGGAGCTTATTCTACAATTTCTTTCACGAAAACTTCACCTCGAATACTACTACCAACCCACTCCCGATGTGCAGTCTGCACACACTCTCTCTCCACCATTAAAACCTCTTCTCAAGAAGTTAAATTTCTTCATTCCTCATTGCCCACCCACCTTTCTTTAGGTCCAGATCGAATTCCACAATTTTTCTTCGTATCACTGCTGACTCCTTGGCTCATCCTCTTTCTCTCTTGTTAAATATGTGCTTCTCCGAAGGCATGTTTCCTCAGATGTTCAAGAAAGTCAACGTTGTACCCATTTATAAATCTGGCGATAAAAATAGTGGTATGTCATACAGACCAATCTCACTCCTACCACCACTGTCTATAATCTGTGAGAAAATCATTAAGGACAGATTATTCACATTTACAGTGGTCGGAAGTAGCGAAAATCTCGCTACAGCTACATTTTTTCTCAGCATTTTGAGGTAAATTTGGAATGCCGCAATAGCATAAAAAAATCGACAATAAGGCTTACTTTTGCAGGAGGTTCATAAAAACAGTTGCATGGAAATACAGGTAATCTAGATTATAACTTTCTTGATATTACAGATTATAATAGATATCTGCGTAACGTATTTCATGAGTATCTAAATAATTATAATATCCAGATAACTGACACATATATTCCTCGTAACAGCTGCTTTTTTTTTTTTTAAATTTTTTTAACTGCATCACTATTTTGGGGAGAAACGCCTCACTTGCACCAGCCCCAGAATAAATCCTGTGGATACCCATGGTGTAAGAGACAGCAAAATATCAATAATTACTATGTAAAACACAACTTGCAGTGCAAAAACGAGTGATCTATTTTTCACTACCCTGACAAGGCAATAGTGCCAGAAATCAATGGCTCAGTACGTTAACAGCATTGATCATTATCAGTTTATAGGATCTCGCCAGCAAGAAATTATTGTTACGAAAACAATAGATGTACACTTTCTGGAATTACAATTACTTTCTAAAATTACGTTTAGAACACACTGGTACACATGCCAGTTTCTCCAACATATTTTATCATATTGTAAAAAGTACATACGAGTTATTGACTTTCCTGCAGAATCGACAATTTTCTTTAGTTAATATACATTGCTTTCAAATGTATGTATTTTTCCTACTTTTGCATCGCTTTTCTGTAACTTTTGCTAATCATGGCAATGAGGTTGAATGGTTTATTTAGTTATTCTCTTATCTATAGTCTCATTTTGCCACTTTCGGCTAATTGTGAGAATGAGGAAGAATGATGAATGATGATGACCAGTGTGGGGAATGGAGGAGCAGGATGATCCCATCCTCCCAACTAGGCATCTTTCCTAGTTTTAGTTTTGAATCCACTTTATCCATAGATAAGCTGATCGAGACTGGATCTGAACCACTATGTGGCTCCGCCGAGTATTGAACCTGGAGCCCTTTGATTACAAGGCGACACAATTTCGACTGTCTTCAGGGAAGCAATCTCAACATGAAAACTTACGTAAAACATCGCTCCACGTGTTTCTAATTTATACCATTAGAAGCAGCCCCAGCTATTCCCAAGGTTCAAGTAAATACCCCCCCCCCCCAAACTAACATTCTGTTTAATTGCTAAGAAGATATAATCGATAAATAAATAACACATTTTTATCTTATTCCCATTTTGCACAACGCATTATAGTTAATTTCTGTACACAAGATAAATTTCAATTAACTTTTTAAAAATACGTCAGTCACAGAAATATTTTTGATATGACAATGAGAACACCACACACACATGTAAGACCCCTTTTTCATTAATATTCCACATGAGCAACAGGAATATTTAATAGGAAAAATTATCGTTATAAAACATAGTTTACCACTCTGTACTTTTCGTTCAAAATGCTGCCTTCATATCAGTCTATTAAAAATGAAATAATTATTCTCAAGAAAAATATTTAATATGTGAACATAAATACATAATACTACCAAATGTTATTTGTGCATAGTTGTAATCATTAATTTGGGTAACACCCCAATTGCAATATCCATATATCAAATTTGAATTGATATGTCGCTTGCATAGGTACGTTATTCTCAAACACTATAGTAAAAATAAGTAACTGAAGTAACACTGCTATAAAAAAATATCGAATGACGGGAATCATAATAAATAACAGAATCTATTTTCTAGTAAGTACAACTATCATACATGTAGCTTCTTTTGAATATCCATATGCTTGTTTCTTAGTTTTATATGCAGAAGAAAACCATGATGCAAATTGCAGACAGTACCTTTCCCTTCCCTCTATTTAAACAATATGAAAAGCTTCCTCAAGGACATGGTGCAGTACTCTTTGCATGACTTCTCTTCTTGTCTTCAATATTTTCGTGACAGGTCTACACAACATTTCCATCCAGCCACATACATCGCAGAAGCCAGTGACAAATCTATTATGAACAAAATATCTCCTCTCAGTCTCAAATATAAAATAACAAACTCAATGCATGTTGAATATCATGATAGCTCCAATGCAAAACTTAAATAGTGTAAAAAATGTATGTTATGTCTTGAAGCACATGTTCTTCGGTGACAAATGTGCATGCATAAGATGCTCAAGTAAACTGCAATATGACCAATCAGGGTTCCTACTTAAATTCTAAGTTTGTTTTAAGTTCACTTAGAGTTTAAAGTCTAGCACAAGCATATCTGCATTTTGCCACAACCTTGGATCAAACATGGGGCTGTTTGATTACAAGTAGTTACAACCACACTATCAGAAAAGTCTTCTAAAGTATTTACCTACTGACATGTTAAAATAGATAAATGACAATGCATTTCACTACGTGAAAAATAAGGTAAGCAGGCCAGTTCATTTCAATAATAAACATAACTACAAATTCAAAAGACATCAAGTTAGTTAGACCTGTCCTTCCGTTCTATATAACCACAGTAAGGTCATTACTTTAAATACTTTATGTTCCCTTCTTTATGCTCATATGATATTGAATATATGAAGCCACATGGTGGGAAATGGGAGTTCTTCCATGTATAAGATGTATATACAATTAATTTTTTGGAATGGAAGGTGGTGGTGGTGGTGGGGGGGAGGCTCTACATCTGATGAGACAGAGACAATGATTCCACATGGACAACAATATAGAGATTAAATGGTGATAATCGAAGCAAAGTAGTCAAAAAACAAAGCTCAGCAGAAATGTAAGAACCACTATGACAGGAACATTTGCACAGGTAAAAAGTATTACACAGTTGAATTTCAGACTTACTTTATTATTTATTACAAATCTATATGGAATTCTAAAAATACACATTAAGATGAAAACAGCAATAGATTTAGTTCCAATGAACTAAAATTAAGCATATCTATGTTAATATCTTCAATTTGTTATTATTATTGAAAGATAGGAAGTGTACTGCAAATGAACTAATAAAAAAGATAGCAACATCTTTTTACAATACATGAACAAAAAGGAAACATTTCAATTGTATTACACTTGACATACAAATTCATCCCAGGTATGTTAGTAACCATTTACAAAATATTTGAGATGCATGTTATGGAAGAGTTGTTATTGATTGAAGTCCACTTTATGCACAGTTGAGCTAATTGGGACTGGACCTACAGTTTACTGTAGAATCCTAACCACTGTAAAATGTGTTTCCACTGGGTATCAAACCTGAGACTCTTGATTACAAAGCAATGTCATGGAAGAAAAATAATAACATCATATGCAGATTCAATTTTTCACACTAAAGTCTATTCTACTCAATATTTTGCTCACATATAAAATCTGTAGTTAATTTTCCATCATGAAAAATAATGTTTATTTTAAGATCCTGAAAGTTAAAAGTATTATTTTATCAATACAGGAGTATGCTTAATGTCTACTTATTGTAATAAGCCTGGTGGTACAAAGTTCCATATGAAAAATTGGAAAATTATATTTAAAAAAGAAATATTCAAACTAGATGTGTATATAACAATCGATATAAAGTGTAACACAGTAAAAAATGAGGCTGAATCTTCTTCGTGATATATTAAAATTTCCATATATGTGGGAGAAGTGAGTGTTTATTTAAATCATCTTCCGTAGTAAAAGTCCTGGAACATAATCTGCACATATAAGGTTTCACAGCATGCATTGCTACATGTCTCTTCAAAGCTGAATTTTGATTAAATTGCTTGTCACATACAGTACAAGTATATGGTTTCAATCCAGAGTGAATTCTTGAATGTCTTTTCAGATGTGACTTCTGATTAAATGCTTTGTTACATGTGGGACAAGAGTATGGCTTCTCTCCAGTATGTCCACGTATGTGGATTTCAAAGTGTAATCTATTACCGATCACCTTGTTGCATACACTGCAATGAAAGCCACTTTGTGGGGTAGGTGAGGTATCCGATTCTCCAATTGGTGGTTTCAAATTACTTGCATTATCCTCCATTCTAGTTGCAACTAATGTTGAGACTTCTGAGTTGCAAGGCATGGCTGTTGTTTGTGAGATAGTGAAGTTGCGAAGACCTTCATTTGAAATCATATCAACTTCTCTGGTTGGTGAATGTTCACTTAATACAACACTTCCTCTCCTGGCATTTAGGAATAAGTACCTGGAAGCAGAGATCTAAATTTTAAAAATGTATATTATATGAGAGTTCTAATTATACAAATGGACTCATTTTCTACAATTTTTACTTTATCATTGCTGTGCATTATGCACACAAGACAATGAAAGAAAATATACCTTACATTTTGTGAAACATAAATCAAGAAATTAGATTTATAGGTAGAAAAACTAATTTTATCACAAACATTTCATGAAAATAGCATGGAACAATTAGACTGGCACTGAAAAAAATCAATATGTAATAATGTGTTCATAATTATGTGTTAAATCAACACTTCAAAAAAATAAAAAATTTAGAGCTAAATAAAAAATTCTTAATAAGGGCATCATTATTCTGTGGACATCTTTTGATAGAGGAAGCCAAATGTTGAGAAAAAAAAGAGAAAAAATCGTATGAACTTAACTTATAAGAACCATCTTGCAAATTGCAACTACATTTCTGTACCTTCTAATTATAGAATAGGAAAAGCTTAAGCAAAATGTGTGGCTACGGTGTTCATGCATTAATTTGTTTTCTAAATCTTGGAGACAGGTCCATGTATCATTTCCATCACCAAAGCAAACTAAATCACAGGAACCTAATGGAAATAATATTATGAAGAAAATATGTCCTTTCAGTATGAAGAATAAAATAACAAAAAGTGATAAATAAAAAAATGCATTACCTGACGGAAAAGGTAAGTAAAATTATTCATTACAATAATAAACATAACTACAATCCACAAGCAGCATCAATTCATTTACAGATATCCCCACTTTCTATTTGGTATCTGCATGGTGAAGTCATCTATTTTGTACCTTTTTATGTGACCATGTTCTCACTCACATGATATTCACTGTGTGAAGACAAAATAAGGAAAAGTGGGAATTGTTTCATTGATTTATTTGTTGTTTTAAGTTCACTTTATGTATAAGAAAGCTAATTGGAACTTGACCTACAGTGTAAAGTGGGTTCTGAACCACTGTGCCATGTGATTCCACCAGGTATCGAACCTCAGACCACATACTTGGAAGGCTACAATGTTACTCCTACGCCATCAGGATGGCCCAGGTGTTGTCTCATGAATAAGATGAGTATAAAATTCATATGACTTTTCAGCTGATGAGACAGAGATTATGGTTCAAAAAGGAAGAGAATGTAGCTCTAAATGGTGCTAATCCAAGTAGTTGAAAACCAAAATATATTTGAAACTTAAGTACCACTACTACAGAAAAATGTGCATACATAATAAATATTATAAAATTGGACTTCAGGCAAACTTTATTATTTATTATGAATGTACTATATGTTAAGAAAGAAAGAAAATACTAGGTTGATGGTGACCTTGCAAGCAAACTTCAAATATGAAAAATTTTAAGGTCAAATATGTGACTGAACACACCATTCCCACTTCAAGTTTTTGAAACTAAGATATTCTCTTTTCTGCGAGTTGCATCTCAATAATGTATTCCACAAAGATCTCCATAAGTGGTAGAAGATAAAAAATTGTAGCGGTCTAGAAAAACAACTACAGTACATCTGAAAGAAAATAAGCAAGAAGAAATATGCATCGCCAGTAGTCAAACAACTGGAAAACTTACATGATAAGAAATAACCATCTTCCAGTAGAAGCTGTAGGTGAGTGGTTGTGTTACGGCTTCATGTTCTCAAGGATGCATGTTCGAGCACGGTCAGAGAAGTGCTTTTTCTTTATTTGCCAATGAGGGTGAAACACGTGTGTGTTCAAATCCCCATTTAGACAGTGGAACTTTTTTTTAATTTTTCTTTTTATTGTGTAACAACAGATTCTCAAATACATGGAATGCGGGAAGTGCATATGGCATGTATTTTTAATTCATAATTTCACTTGCTAATTTCAAAAAGCACCTTAGATTTTTCCTTCTTAACAAAGTATTCTTACATGTGCGGATCAAACATAGAGCTGTCAGATCATACCTATTTTCACTGTGACTATAAATTACATGCTTCTATATTTTAAACTAAAGATGATTTCGAAATTGTTGATACAAGTTTGCATTGTGACCTACAAATATGTGTAATTTATTCTGTATCTAAAAGATACATTTTCTGGAATCCTACAATATGGATGATTCTGACTTTATACTTTTACACAGCAAACTGATACAAATGTAAATAGAGATGATACGGATTGGCCAAAAAGCGACGTGCTGCTGGTAGTCTTCAGAACATTACTTTCTCTATTCTTATATAATAATAATAACTCATGGTGCAACATCCCTCGAAGGGCCTTGACCTATCTCCCGATTGCCAGTCTTCCTCCCACAATCCTATCTACAGGTGTGGAGATCTTCAACCAGTAATGGGGTGATGTGGGGTCAGCACGTCAAACCCTCAGCCATTTATAAGAGATATCTGAGACCGGATTATGCTACACACTCATAACTCCCCAATTTCCTCACGATGGTGGGTTGCCACAGGTCCTATACACAGGCCGAGAACCTGGAGACTGAACCCAGGCAGACTCAAACTCATGCCATCCCATAGTCGGATTCTTATATATAGCTACAGATTTTACAACATAATTATAATGTTAAGATCTGGACTAATTCAGTCGACTTTTATAACCAACCTAATATGTTCTTAGTTAACATATTTTTCTTTTTAAAAATTGAAATCTATACAGTGTAAATTCTATTCATAACTCAACCAATACTTCTTTTTTTTTCAATAACAGCTTGAATTTTTGACGTGGTTGCTAAGAATTTCCACATCAAAGTTCCACTGTTTCTTGATCTTGTGTGATACGCAAAGTAAGAACTGTATGTCTCGTTCACATGCGTTTCCACATTTTTTAAGAAGTTTACTATGAAAACCGTCAGATTTTTATTGAAAATAACAGTCGTGCTGATATGTGTAATTAATTCCATACTAGGTATACACTAGTTGGCACTGCACTGAAGAAAAAAAAGAAGGAAAAAAAACTTCCTTTGATGAGAGGCGAACTCAGGACCATTGGTATGTTGGGAAGTTATCATACCGACTTGATCAAGGACTTTATTTGCCCACTTAGGCTTCTGCAAAAAATATATTATAAGATTGATTGAGTTGGTGTTTTAAGTCCACTTTATGCACAGTAAGGCTAATTGGGGCTGGACCTACAGTTTAAAGTGGAATCTGAAACACTATGTGCCTCCACCAGGTATCAAACTCAGGACCCCTTGATTACAAGGCAACGACGCAACCACTGTGCCATCGTGGAGGCCGTAAAATATTATACGACTTTATATGTTATTTGACAAAAAATATAAGTTTAGGTATTAAAGGGAAGTGTAGGAAAGTAGATCGTGCACAGAAAAGCCTATTTTGCCCGGGATACAATTCACACCCAGGAAGCTAGTTCCTTGTTGCTCTGCAATAGGCTCGTGGAAGTGTGATCTTCTTTGCCTCAGTCAATGTGTAGCCTCCACGATATGACTATATGACATCACACTTTGGTTCAATCACTTGGTTCCACGAACGAAACCTCCATGCAGTGGAGCCCGGTAATTTTGTAAACAAGGGATGTGGTTGTTGGGGGGGGGGGGGGGTCATGATGTTCTTTCAATTTTTAAGTAACGTTTGTATGTAGATAGGGCAGTGATACAAAGTCGATATCTTCATCGCTCACTGCATGTATACAATGGCTAAAACTACATAACTTTTCAAGGTATTAAGCAACATAAATAATTTATTATTTTATTGGAAACTGAAGAAATAGAAATGGAAAACTGCAACAGCTTGCCACGTGGCTACTAACAAATCCAACATTAATGTTTGCATCCGTTTATGGATTTAGAGACAAGATATAATAGCATAGCTACATCAGTAAACCCATGATGCATAAGCAAATGATATAGTTACATCAATTCTATGCAAAAACTAGATTTGAATAACACACTATCTGTAATTTTTTATTACTATATTTATTTTATTCATGTCTCTTTTTATGGTTTCAACTTTATTAAAGTAGTTTTGTATTGAGCAGTTTCAAAACTATTTGCAGTTTCTATTAAAAAATAAACACATTTGACATGAAATTCAAAATAAAAATCTTTACAGGCTTGCAACAGTTGGCATTCTATCCTTTAAAAATACAGTGCTATAAGGGAGGATCGAACCAGAGAACCTTCGTGTGGTGAGCAGGTATCATAGTGACCGGGCCACACCGTCCTTCTTGTTTCATCGCCTATATGCTGCTACCCATGTGTTGAAACCATATGGCACTATTTTATCTACTATTCATAGGAAGTATTTCAAAGAGTATATTACAATTAAATTAGTGTTTGTCAAAACTATGAAATTTTATGTTTTCTTGTTAACTCTACATATTGTAAACGAGGAAATTTATAATTCCGTCATAGATAGAATAGTCCCACGTCCTGTATGATTCAACAGTCTACCTAAGAAGAGCTCTGTCTGAGCTCACAATTCATACAGTGAATGCAAAGTTTTTCTCAGCAGTATGACATCATCCTTGGTTGTTTTGCAGTGGAGTGCCCAGGAATTTGTAAAGGAGGTATATGCAGGGGAGTAGCACGGAGTAGATGAAGTGGGCGACCACCTGAGGCCTCGTGCCTGAATGAGCCTCGCGTCTCTTGGGGTTGATACAAAAAATGTATAACATAAAGTGAGGGGAAAAAAGATGGAAAAGACTAATTTTTGTATGTAATAAAATTAAACATTCTGTTTTTATCTGACTTTAAATTCTAATTAGAAGTTATAATACGTCAAATCAGGGGCGTAACATACAGGCGGGCAGCCAATAAGCCCAGGTCTGGAAAAATGAAAATTATTGTCATATTTCTCATGTGAAACATTTTTTCGCAAAAATTCACGATAACTTGCATGGACATTTTCACCCATTTATTCATTTCTCGAATAAAAAGCAATTTGTCTTGTCTTTTCTTATTTCTCTCAACCTTGCACTCCCGATTTTAATACATTAATAATAAAGCACCTCCAACTGGCACGAAGCCAGTGTGAGGCATTTAAATGCTTGAGTTGTTTGCAACTCAAGAAGGCAATGGATAATATAAGCAGTTCTTATTTACTTCCTACAGCTTCATACTTCAGCTTCCAGAAAACAAAGAAAGACATTTTTAGGGTGAGTGAAATTATTAAATATAATTTTCTTCAATAATTTATTGTTATTTAAATATGATAATTTGCTGACGAATCTCTGAAAATTTTGTATCGATTCACATTGAGATTTCAAATTTAAAAACGGATGGGGCCTTGCATTCTAATCTTACCCAGGGCTTCACGATATGTTCCTACGCCACTGGGTATATGGGTTGTCATGACTTCTTCTATCTTTTTTAAAATCATCAACTCATATTTTACCTCACAGTTGGGCCACAAAGGGTTAAGATTTTCACTGTCTCACTGTCGATGCTATTGTCTCCTGTAAGAAGTAATTTAATATATGGGGAAACTACATGAAAAGCACATCCTAAGTGGCATCGACGAGGAATTCGATTTATTGTATTTTGCTTCTTATAAATGTTGACAATACACAAATTCTACTTAATAAAAAAATGCTCTAAAAGAGATTCGAACCTGCGATCTTCAGACAACTGGGCCAGACCGTTACCACTTTATCAATCCAACAAACTAACTTGAAATTGTGTCTTAAGAGCAGTTAGTAATTTTGCAAACTAACCAAACACTGTCTTATTTTTACAAGCTGAAATAGACTTGAGGTTTGCAACTCAGAACTAGACTTCTGTGGCAAATTCTCTCCCGTCTACATTAATGTGACGAAGCTCACGTATTGTAAATGTGAAGTGGCATTATTACATCTTGCAAATAATTTCTCATACCATCATTAGTTCCAGATTTGGCCACAGCCACCAAGCATTTACTATCTGGACATGTAGTATATGAAATATTAAAAACACATATATACATGAAAACAGCAATCAATTTGTTTTCAATGAAAAAAAAACAATGAAGTATACTATATCTTCAATTTATTTTTAATTCATGAGCCAGGAAGTGTAAAGAAAAAAAGGACTAATGAAAAATACAAAAAATTTTGCTTTCCTTGAACAAAACGAGGTACATTTCTATTATATTACTCATCCTATTCAAATATATTAAAGCAATGCTTTAGACTCTACAAAATATTCAAGTAAATGTGCATGAACATTAGAAAAACATATGTATTTTAAATGTATATGTATTGTAATATGCCTGGTTACAAGTTGAAAAATCACAAACACAATAAAACATTTGAATTTAGAAAGATATGTGTGTGCATAAAATTAAAAAAGAAAAAGAAAATATAGCATATTGATTATTCAATTAAATGCACATTTAACAACTGGCATATAGCATAACACTGTACTAAATTGTGCTGTATCATCCCCATGATTTTCTTATCATACATGTGGGAGAAGGGAATGCCTATTTAAATCATCTTCTGTAGAAAAAGCTCTGGAACATAAACTGCACACATAGGGCTTCACAGCATGCATTGCTATATGTCTTTTGGAATTTGAGAGTTGATTGAATTCCTTGTCACATACAGGGCAAGTATATGGTTTCAGTCCAGTGTGGATTCTTGAATGTCTTTTCAGATCTGACTTCCATTTAAATGCTTTGTTACATGTTGGACATGAGTATGGTTTCTCTCCAGTATGTACTCGCATGTGGGTTACAAAGTGGGATCTATGAGCGATCACGTTGTTGCATACATTGCAATGAAAACCACCTTGTGGTGTATGTGAGCTATCAGATTCTCCCTGTCCAATTGGTGGTTTCAAATTACTTGCATTATCCTCCATTCCAGATGTAACTGTTGTTGACTCTTCTGAGTTGCAAAGTGTAGCTCTTGTTTGTGAGATAGTGAAGTTGCGGAGACCTTCATTTGAAATTATATTAACTTCTCTGGTTGGTGAATATTCCTCTAATACAATACTTCCCCTCCTTGTATTTTGGAATAGGTACCTGTGAACAGAGTCGTTAATTTTAAAAATGTATATTTCATGATACTTCTAAATTATACAAATATATTAATTTTCTGTATACCATACTTAGTTTATCATCAGTTTAAAATACACACATCAAGACAATGAAAGAAAATATACTTTACATTGCAAACCTTAAATCAAGAAATTAATTCTATAGAAACATGAATCTTATCACCCACAAACATCAGATGAAGATAGCGGGGAACAAATTTTTGACTGCAACTTGAAAAATCAATCATGTAATAACTTGTTCATAATTATGTGTTAAATCAACACTTAAATTAAATAAAAAACTTAAAGCAAAATAAAATTCATGATAAGAGCATTTCTAAGTCTCTGTGAAAATCTGTTTCAAGAGGAAGACATATGTTGAAAAAGTAGAAAAAGACACATGAAAAGAGCCATGTAGAAAATTTCATCTGCAATTCTGTGCCCTCAAATTAAATAATGCTTGTTTTCTAAATTTTGGAGACAAGTCCCAGCATTATTTCCATCACAGAGACAGAATATATCACAGAAATCAATGGAAATGTTATTTCTATTATGATAATAAACATAACTACAATTCACAAGCAGCATCAAGTAAATTACGCATATCCTCATTTTCTGTTTGGTATCTCCATGATGGAGTCATCTATTTTGTACCTCTTTATGTACACATTTTCATACTCATACGACATTCACTGTATCAAGACAAAATACGGGAAGGTTGGAGTTCTTTCATTGATTGATTTGTTGTAGTATGTCCACTGTATGCAGAGGAAGGCCAATCTGGACTTTATCTGTAGTTTAAATTTGGTTCCAAAAAAATGTGCCATGTGCCTCCACTGGGTATCAAACAAACCTGAGATCCCTTGATTGATGAATGACGATGATATCACTACACCATCGGGGAAGCCTGGGTGTTGTTTCATGAATAAGATGAGTACACAATTCATAAATTTTCTCATGACTCTTAACAGGGGTGTAGAGAGACTCATATGGGCCCTGGGGCAGATTACTCAACTCTATGTGCCTACAATTGCTTTCATGCCTTTAAAACGATTGTCCAGTTGTGAGCAAATTGTATCTATCATCGGGTCGTGATAAGACAGACATATTTCTCTGTCGTGTTAGTCAAAGTAGATGAAGAACAAAACATATTTGAAACTTAATTACCACTGCTACAGAAAAGCATGAGCCACGGTAGCTCAGCCATTAGGGTGTATGACTGTCATGCAAGAGACCCACGTTCGATCCCCGGCAGGAAAGAAGCAGGATTTTTTCCAACTCTTTAAGTGGCTCTGGCACCCAAGCAGCATCGTATAAAGTGAGTACCTGGAGGAAACTGTTGGGGGTAAAGGCAGCCAGGAGCATGGAGCTGATCACATCACAATCCAAACGTAAAGTGAATTAAAATAAATTCCTAATTCTCTGTGAAAACCTGTTGCAAATTACATCTGCATTTCTGTACCTTCTAATTACACAACATGAAAAGCTTCAACAAAGTGTGTGGCTATTGTGTTGATGCATTAACACTTTCCGGTCGGGAATCAGATGTGATGCGACCAGAGTAAAACACCTGTTCCGGTCGCCAATCAGCTAGGATACGATCGCCGTATTTTCGTTGCATTTAAATTTATTTGCCTGAACCTTATGCGATTATCGTTGCACACGCTTGGAGATAGTTCTATTTTTTGCCACCAGAGAGCATCTTATGCTGGTTGGGTAAAGGCTTACCATTATTTCGTTGTGAAGTTGGTTTGTGTTTCCCACAGTGCTTCATTGATTATAACACACAAGTGAACTACGCTTGACCTGTTGTTGCAAAATTACAGCAGTGCAAAGACATTTTCAAGACAAATAATGAAAAAAGAACTGAAATTTTTTTCAAAATACAAAAATTACATAAATATTGCAATGTGCAAATTAAATGTAATATCTAATTGAATTATCTATTACAACAGAATCTAAGCTTTCATTTGATATTTAATACATTGTGATACTATTAATAGTGCATTTTCTGGATTTTTTAAAAATGCCCTAAAATGTCCGTCCACAGGTAAAAGATGCATGAAAACCGTCAGACTGGAAAGTGTTAACTTGTTTTCTAAATTCTGGAGACAGTTCTATCATCTAGGCAGACTACATCACATGAATCAATGGAAATGTTATTATGAAGAAAATATGCTTTTTCAGTAGGAAGAATAAAATAACAAAAAGTGATGAGCAAAAAATGTAATACCTGAAGAAAAAGGTAAGCATGCAAATCCATTACAGTAATATACATAACTACAATTCACAAGCACCATTAAGAAAATTACGCATATCCTCACTTTCTGTTTGGTATCTCCAGGGTGGTATTTATAAAATTTCCAGTGGGGGGGGGGGGAATTATACTGACTGTATAGAGACAGCATGAGATAATATAATACATACATACATACATGTGTGTGTATATACCTTTGTGGCCGCTAGAGAAGAGGAGTTGACACCCACCCACAGAAATCTAGTCTGGGACATACTACCTTTTCGGGATATGAATTGAACTTGAGCATAACTTTGGGAGGTGTGCAGAATCAAAAAGTTTTCTACCCCATAAAATTTGAACCCAAGTCTACTTTGCTAAATTACTCTTACATTTGCGAGATCATAAAAATTACAAAATAACTTGAATCTCAGGTCCCAGGATCTTAACAAAAGTTCCATTACCTTGTTAATTCTGAAAATTTGTTAGGTGGACAAGTGCCCCTGCCAAGTTACGCCTAATTAGTCCATGACTTCTGCAATACAAGACAAAATAGCGGTTACCGCTACTACATATTAACGTCCATCATTGCGTACGTAATTTCAAAAATTCCATGTAGCTATCTTCGTGGACTATTGTTCCACTCATTTAAATACACTTTCTGTAGTGACAAGTTCGCGTCACGTAACAACTCATTTCACATTCATTGGGGTGGCATTTTCCTACCAAATTCCATGTACAAATGAAAGGGAAGAGGGGAGGTGGCCTTCAACCCTGGCCACTTGTTTGACACCAGGAATATGGATGCGCTTGAGGCCACATCTCCTTTCGCCAAATGGGGCTTTGAGTTGTCTGACAGAAAAGTGTTGCAATTGGATGGCAAAGTGGGAAAAACTAACTAAATTGCCAATAATATGTTGTTTCCCCCTCAAATATCATTCCGCCCCAGGGATAACATTTGACAAGCAGAGAGGGGGACACAAGTATCCAGTGGGGCAAATTCCCCCTCATCCCCCCCTACAAATACCACCCTGGGTATCTCCGTGGTGAGGTCATCTATTTTGTACCTCTACGTGTGCACATTTTCACACTCATATCATATTCACTGTATGGAGACAAAAAAAAAGGGAAAGTGACAGTTGTTTCACTGACTTGTTGTCTTAAGTCCACTTTATGTACAGGAAGGCTAATTGCATTTCGAACCACTCTGACATGTGCTTCCACTGGGTATCGAAACTGGGACCCCTTGATTAAAAGTCGACAACATAACCACTATGCAATCTGAGAGGCTCAGCAATTGTTTCATGAATAAGATGAGTATGCAATTCATAAATTTTGTTACGACTCTTCAGCTGGTAAGATTGAGATTATGGTTCAAAAAGTAAGTGAATATTGATCTAATTGGTGCTAGTTAAAATTGTTGCAAAAACAAAACATATTTGAAACTTAAGTACCACTACTACAGACAAACTTGCATGTGTAATAAATATTACAGAATTGGACTTCAGACAAACTTTATTATTTATTATTAATCTACACGGAATATTAAAAATACAAATGAATGGCTTATTGCAGAAAGGGACCTGAGTCACATTTTTGAGGTATTGGAGTTAATTTTTTCATCTCCACTGTGTCTAGCAGCATACTGCAGGGGGGGTGCATTGAGGGTTGCAAAATTAACTATTCATTATGTTGAATATTTGAGCCAACAACGGCACATTTCTTTCTTACACTATTAATATTATACGATTTTTCATTGTTTTTCTCAGAATTGTGCAAAAGTGACTCAGGTCCCTTTCTGCAATAAGCCATTCAAATGTACATGAAGACAACAGTCAATTTATTTACAATGAGAAAACCATAAATCATTTTTTTTGTCAACAATATCCTCAATTTTAACTCAAAAGACAGCATTGTTGTATATACAGGAGAAAAACCTCAAGAGGGTAGTAATCGCCACTGATTCAGCATCAGTCTTACACTCCCTGGGGTCGATAACAGCTGATACTATGTAGACTGGTACATTGTTATCATAAAAATTTTATATAACAAACTAACCAACTCAGGTTACAGTATTTCTTTTGTATAGACTCCTGGGCATACATCCATACAAGGAAACCACGTAGCAGATGCATTAGCCAAGTACGTAGCTGAAGAATCAAGTTACCGATCACTTCGGATTAAATTTTCTGCAGAAGCACTAGAGTCACATACTAAAACAGAATTGTTGAAAAGTTGGCAGAAACAATGGACAATTACAGGGAAGACTAATGGGAAAAAATATTATTCAATTCAACCAATTATACCTAAAGAACCTTGGTATTTCTTAAGAGATCTAAAAGAAGCAGGATATAATGAAGCATATGCCTTGTCAACACTTTTGAGGAATCTGACTAAGAAAATAATATATGTACTTACCAACTATATTGTAAGAGAAAATATTGTATTATAAAATTATGAAATTGTAAAATTATGAAATGTAAAACAAATGTAACTGGTGCATAAATGAAAAGCTACAACCAAATATACATTTCTCGTATATATAAAAAAAGACAGATTTCTATTATGTTACACTTGCTATGGAAATTTGTTCGAGGTATGTTAATAACTATTTACAAAATATATGAGCAAATATGTATGACTGGCAGAAAAACACGAGTATGTTCAACACTCATGTATTGTAATATGCAGGTTAAAGCTGAAAAACTACATATGGAATAAAAAATTGAATTTAGAAACAAATGTATTTATAATACTGGAAAATAGAAAAAGAAATAAAAGGCTATTCAAATTAAATGCAGATTTAACAATTACTATATAGCATAACACTACACTAAATGACATTTATCTTTCCCATGATATTCTCATCATACATGTGAGAGAAGTGAATGCCTATTTAAGTCATCTTCTGTAGCAAAAGCCCTGGAACACAATCTGCACATGTATGGTTTCACAGCATGTATTGCCATATGCCTCTTTCTACTTGAGATATCATTAAACTCCTTGTCACATACTGGACAAGTATATGGTTTCAGTCCAGAGTGGATTCTTGAATGTCTATTCAGAGTTCCCTTGTGATTAAATGCTTTGTTACATGTAAGACAGGAGTATGGCTTCTCTCCAGTATGTATACGCATGTGGGTTTTAAAGTTTGATCTATGAGCGATCACCCTGTTGCATATTTTGCAATGAAAGCCACTTTGTAGGGTAGGTGAGCTACCAGATTCTCCCTGTCCAATTGGTGGTGTCAAATTACTTGCATTAACCTCCATTCCAGATGCAACTATTGTTTTGTGTTCTGAGATGCAAAGCTTGGCTCTTGTTTGTGAGATACTGAAGTTGCGGAGACCTTTATTTGAAATTGCATTCTTTCTGGTTGGTGAATGCCCTTCTAATGCAGCAAGTCTTCCCCGAGGATTTTGGAATAAGTACCTGTAAGAAGAGTTGTCAATTTTTAAAATGTGTATTCTAAACTATACATATATATTAATTTTCTATAATTCTACTTTATGAGGTTAAAATACACATCTAGACAATGAAAGAAAATATATTTTACATTCTGTGAAACATAAATGAAGATATTAGTTCTACAGGTAGAAAACTGGAAAATCAAACACGTAATAACATGTTCATAATTATGTCTTAAATCCAAAATTAACGTAAACCAAAAATTTAGAACAAAATAAAAAAAAAATCCTAATAAGAACATTCCTAATTTTCTGTGAAAGTCTGTTGCAAGAGGAACACAAATGTTGAAACAAAATTAAAATAAAAAATATGAACTTAACTGATAAGAACGATGTTGCAAATTGCATCTCCATTTCTGTAACCTCCATTAAATAATATGAAAAGCTTCTTCAACAAAATGTGTGGCTATTGTGTTAATGCATTAACACAATTTTGGAGACAGTTTATGCATCATTTCCATCACAGAGACAGAATATATCACACGAACCAACGCAGATGTTATTATGAAGAAAATATGTCATTTCGGTATGAAGAATAAAATAACAAACAATGATAAACAAAAAATGCATTACCTGAAGAAAAACGTAAGCATTCAATTCCATTACGATAATAAACATAACAACAATTCACAAGCAGCATCAAGTAAGTTATGCATATCCTCACTTTCTGTTTGGTATCTCTATGGTGAGGTAATCTATTTTGTACCTCATATGATACATTACCTCACCATGGAGATACCAAACAGAAAGTGAGGATATGCATAACTTACTTGATGTTTATATGATGTATGCTGGGTATAAACATCCATATGTTCAGCTGTAAATCCAATAAAACTTTGTTGAGTTGAGTTGACCTCATATGATATTCACTGTATCACTAGAAAATATAGGGAAGTGGAAGTAGTTTCATTGATTTGTTGTTGAAGTCTACTTTAACAAAACAAAACCTATTTGAAATTTAAGTAGCACTTCTACAGAAAAATTTGCATACGTAATAAATATTACAGAATTAGACATCAAACAAACTTTATTATTTATTATGAATCTACATGAAATATTAAAAATACAAATGTACATGAAAGGCGTGACTTGAACCTAGGACCCCGGACATAATAAATTAATAAGCTAATCACGTCATAAAAGGGGTCCCGCTGAAGCATTGGAAAAGAGCTTCTTAAAAGCAAATCACACCATCGACCGTCAGTGGAGTTGTAAAACGCCGCTGATGCTGCACTAGGTCGGATGAATATGAAATACAGTAAATCAGCATTATCCACAGAAATCACGGTTAGCGAGGGACGCACTCGAGTCAACGGATTTGCAGATCGAATGTTCAAATTCCAAATAAATAGCTTGAGAGAATATTTCTTGCCCCAGTCATTATTCAAAATCTATCGCGAAAACAGTTCTTGTCTTTCCCAGTTATGGGCTGAGTACGATTATTACGTAAAGTGTTACCGCGGGGAGCGGGTGCTAGCAAAGTTTTATTTCAGGACCGTGTCGTCAGTTGTCATAACTGGATCTACAGATTCTACTAGATATTCAAGCTACAGGAAACCAGAGATAATGAACATTCCTTTATCCCGTATTCTTACATTCTCATAACCCTGCCAGACCAGTCGTTATTGAAAAATAAGTCAGCGACGAGGATGGGATTCGAACCCACGTGGGCAGAGCCCATTGGATTAGCAGTCCATCGCCTTAAACACTCGGCCACCTCGACGTACGCTATTTGGTTTAGACCGCAGCATTGAAGAATCATTTTCTTTCACATGATCGTTATTGACCACCATCGAAGTGTTTAACTCTGAAGTTAAGTGATGTTCTTATTTCACAGGGGCTAACCCCTTTTCTTTTACTTGGTTAAGAGTTAACGTTGTTTCTTTACGTTCACCTCTCGCTGCTAATCCCCCTAGCCCCAAGCTCTCGCATAGCCTGAGGTTTGATTCCCTGAATCTTTAGATTTTGTACGTGGTGGAGATGCGGGAGAGATTAGACGTGGTGGAGTTTGCTTGGCTTTTTCTCATACATTCTCGAAATGCATGAACAATTTTATTTTCTTATTTTTGCCCCCTGAGCTTTAACCCCTTCACTCCGTTTAGGAGCTAACTTAAACTTCTATTATTTTACCGCTACCCGTTAACTTCAATTTTATTCTTGCACTTTTTGTGCCATCTTACGATACACCCTGTATGTGCAAAATGTTCATGTAAAGTAGAAGGTAATCTATCGGACTTCCCACCAACAGTCAAACTTTGCTTTACATCCACTCTCTGCTCATAGAGGCTAACAAGGGTTGGATTAAAGAGTTCTAATAGGGATACAACTTGTCTCCGAACCCTCCTGTAAAGGCTGAGGGTTCGACGTGCTGACTCCACATCAACCCATTACTGGTTGAAGATCTCCACATCTCTAGGTAGGATTGTGGGAGGGAGACTGTAGTCGAGAGTGTAACATTCTACTTGGTTATTTTATGAACAATAATCCTATTATTTATCTGGAAGACATACTGGGCAGGATTATTGTTCATCGGTTACATAAAAAAATGTAACAATTGCTTGTTACTGCTTCATTCTTACTACGCAAGTAAACTACAGTATCGTAGCCATAATCAAACGAGCAATAATGAAGCAGAGCCCTATTCATAATTTATGCAGTTAGGGTCCGATATGGATTACAATTTTACATCCATATAAAATGCACAAAAAGCTTAAGTTTCCCAGTTTGGTTCATAATATGGTTCACCTAACGTTGCTTGGGATATTCAAGAACACATTAATCACCTAGACACTAAACTTATTTATTATTTTGTTAGTAAGACAGCATACACAACTTCTTTACTACCACAAATTAATATTCTATATTCTACTGGCAGTTCCCTGGTAGTTTTTCATTTATTTTTAAGTTAGGAAATATATATGAAAACAAAGTGTTCATTCAACAACATGCTTTTTTTATTCCCTTTCTTTACGACGACAACTAATATTTCACGAACATACAATTCAAAACAACAGTTGTAACAACCAATTATGTGGTCACCACTCAATGGTACTAACCTACTAACAGCGGATAGATACACTTGTATGAGTGTTTCCAAATAAATATATTTATAATTAAGAATGGTGCTTGCCCAGCGAATGCAAAAAACACGTACAATTTCTTATGGTACAAACGACTCGACAAAATTTTACCTTTACAGTGTATCTGTGTTTGTTACGTAACACAAAAAGGACTTGTACTAATTTCTCATTATCATACGCTTACTATTTAACAAGTAGGTCAGATCAGATATTTAAATTGACACTTCAGGATAAGAGTTTAGAGATTAGTTTCTAAAAACAGTTAGACAGTGCTAGTGAATGATGTCGCGTAAATGAAGCACCATTTTGATTTCTTTTGTCTTCTGCACTTTCGTTCAACGAAATATCACACGTGCCTGAAACGCTACAAAAAGGTTTCCTGATTCACTACAACAGTACCACTTGTGTCATAACAAAGTTTTAGATTGCATATGTGAAGTAATCTTTGTGTTGGGAGTTGATAATCATGCAAAGTCAAAATTGTCATTCAAGTTTTTATTGTGTGATTCCTATATTTAATTGCATAATTTATTCGTGCTAGATTTACGAATAGTATTCACGTAATTTATTCTCGTTGCAAGCTGTTCAAGTAGTGAAGATATAAATTATTCTTGGGAATTTCAAATGTTCAAATTGAGCAAACTTTTCACTTATCTTATAATCAATCACAGTGGAGTTCTACATACACCTTTAACAACATGATTTAGTTTGTTGTTTTACTGACCATTGTAGAAATGCAAGTCTCAATACATGTGGCCTTCGTGTAAGGAGAATGATGTCTCCTTTAAGCAACGAAGAACAAGGTTCGTTCCATTTCGTACGTGACCTCGACTGGATGTAGTTAGTAAGGTGGTGGAAGAGAAGCGAAGTTTACCGCACAATGTCTGCACCCGAAGTATAGGTCAAAACTATGACAGAGTATGCCAAGCTGACGTTTCTAAACGGAGCTGTCAGATGGCAGCAGGAACTCAGGCTGTCTTCTGCTGTTCAAGCAGATTGTTCATTTATATGCTGTAACATTGCACGTATTTTTATAAATACGTCGCAGACGTTACAAGAGATAGGCCAAAGCCCTTCAAGGGTTGTCGAGCCATGGGTTATGATTAATAGGGATACAAACATCTGTGCATTGTGACACAAGCCGAGATCAAACTTGGGGCCACTTCATTACAAGGTCATAAAATTACCACAATGCCATCTGGAAAGCCTACTAATGCATTTACACACTCACATGTTACTAATATATGGATTACCAGTACATTGAAAATTCATGAGAAAGTGAGTGATAAATAAATTGCATTTCCTGAAAAATAAGATAAGCAAGCAAAACCATTATGATAATAAACATAACTTAAATCCACAAGAACCAATCAACTAAGTTATGCATATCCTTTCTTTCTGTGCTATATCTGCATGGTGAATTCATCTATTTTGTACCTGTCATGTATTAATTTTCACATTCATAAGATATTCACGGTATGGAGACAAATTGTGGAAAATGGGTGGTTCTTGTCTATAAGATGATTATAGAATTCATAAATTTTGTTATGGATCTTCAGCTGATGTAAATGGAGATTATGGTTAAAAAAAATTAAGAGAAATTATTGATGCTAATTAATTATAATAAGTTGAAAATGTGGTGCTAGTCGACGTAGTTGAAAAACAAAACATACTTGAAACTTAAGTACCACTAAACTCACGGCCATGAAGTTAGGTAGGTGGCAGAAGTTTGTGTGGGTTCGGAGGTTTAAGGGAGTGCAAGGTCTCATTGTAATCCATGTGATACAAACTAACAGTATTTGCTCAAAAGGTCAGGGATGACAACTGTATGCCCCGGAGAGAGGTCAGCCTGATGTTCGAAATAGGCAATGCAGCCCGGTTTACGTTGCCACACAGTGAGCGGGAACCAGAGACTTTTGTCCTGCTCTTGCTTTGCTTTTCGCATATGTGGCACCAGTGCAATTCTGTAAAGCCTCCTATTTTCATAGCTGTGGATTTAGTACAGATAAATTGGCACACGTGAAAAATATTACAGGATTGGACTTCAGACAAACTTTATTATTTATTATTAATCTACATGAAATTGTAAAAATGCAAATGTACATCAAAACAGCAATCAACTAATTTAAAATGAAAAAGAAAACAATGAAGCATTTATTTGTCAACAATATCCTCAATTTTGTTTTTAATTCAAAAGACAGAAAGTGCAAAGGAAAAAAAGGACTAACGAAAAAGATAACAAAATTATTTTTCTTTCCTTAAACGAAAGAAAGAAGAATTCTATTATGTTACACTTGCAATGCAAATTTATTCAAGCTACGTTAATAACTATTTACAAAATACTTGACTAAATATGTATGAGTGGTAGAAAAACACGAGTATGTTCAACACTCATGTATTGTAATATGCCAGGTTAAAGCTGAAAACCCACATATGGAATAAAAAAAATAAAATGGAAAATTAAAATAGAAAAAAAAAGAAAAGGCTATTCAAATTAAATGCTGATTTAACAATTGATATATAGCATAACACTATACTGAATTATATTAAATCTTCCCCATGATTTTCTTTTAATTCATGTGGGAGAACTAAATGAATATTTAAATCATATTCAGTAGCAAAAGCCCTAGAACAAATACTACACATGTAAGGTTTTGAAGCATGAATTGCTTTATGTTGGTTTCTGTTTGAGAGATCATTAAATCCCTTGTTACATACAGGACAAGTATATGGTTTCAGTCCAGAGTGGATTCTGGAATGTCTTTTCAGACTTCCCTTCTGATTAAATGTCTTGTCACATATTGGACATGAGTATGGTTTCTCTCCAGTATGTATACGCATGTGGGTTTCAAATTTTGATTTATTATCGATCACCTTGTTGCATACTTTGCAAAGAAAGCCACCTGGTGGGATAAATGTGCTACCAGATTCTCCCTCTCCAATTGGTGGTGTCAAATTACTTGCATTATCTTCCATTCCAGATGTAACTTTTGTTGAGTCTTCATTTGAAATCACATCAACTTCTCTGGTTGGTGGATGTTCTTCTGATACAACACCTCCTCTCCTAGTATCTTGGAATGAGCACCTGTAAATAGAGTTGTTAATTTTAAAAATGTATATTTTATGAGATTTCTAAATAATACATATTCATTTTTTACAATTCTTAGTTTATGATCAGGTTAAAATACATGCATCGAGAGTATGAAAGAAAATATACTTTACATTTAGTGAAACCTAAGTCAAGAAATTAGTTTTATAAATAGAAAATGAATTCTATCACACACAAATAAAAGTAAAACCTGTCTATCCTGAAACATGATGGTTCCGAGCAAAATTTTCCATCTTAACAGTTTTCCTTCTTATACAGGGTTGACTTTAAATACAGTATAGAGCGCTGCAGGAAATAAAGACAGATTTACATTTCACATTACTTATAGAGTACTAATGCACGTACGTACATGAATAAAAATGCGATACAGTCATAATAAGCATAGCAGAGATTACAAATATGTAACTACACCACATGTAAGTAAGAACGTACAGTACGTACTTGCGTACGTACTGGCATCGTAGCACGATGTGCATAGAGAGAAAGAGAAAGATTGAGAGATGGAATAACAGAGGTGAAGAAAGATTGAGACAAAAGTGAAGAAAAAAGAAAGAAGCAAAGAGAAATAACAAGAAAAATAGAAAGATGATGAAAGAACAGAGGAGAAATATACAAAGAAATGTGGAGAAAGAGGGTAAGAGATGAAAGAAAGAAACGGAATCATAAAAGCACATTCTTTCACATCGACAATGTTACCGATAAGCGAGTGGCAACAGAGGCATGTTCCACTTACAGTATTGCATTGTTTTCTTGTGAGCGAAAAAAATCAAGGAAGAAATGTCCATCTTACTAAGAATAAAAACATCTCGTTGATCTGTAAATGGTGTTCAGTTTCCACGTTAAGGAGGTTTCTGCCTTAAGCAGGTCATTTTCAGGAATAAAATCGGTCCGTTCTGGGGACTTTTTTCCGAATTTACAGGTTTCCTTCTTATAGAGATTCCGGGATATGCAGTTTTTAATGTATTACATGAAAATAGTGTGGAACAAGTTTTAGACTGCCAATGGAAATATCAATCATGTAAGAACATATTTGTAATTAGGTGTTAAATCGAAAACTTAGAGCAAAATAAAAAATCCTAAAAAAAGCATTCCTAATTCTCTGCAAAAATCTGTTGCAAGGAGAAGTCAGGTGTCGAAAAAGGATCAAGGAAACAAGAGACACATGATAAGAACCATGTTGCAAATTACATCTGCATTTCTATATCCTCTAATTAAACAATATGAAAAGCTTCAATAAAATGTGTGGCTTTGGTGTTCATGTATCAACTTGCTTTCTAAATTTTCGAGATGGGTCCATGCATCATTACCATTACCAAGACAGAATATATTAGGGTGGATCAAATGAAAACTGAACACAGAATGAAATCAACAAGTTTTATTTCAAACATAATCTCCAAAGTTACAAAAGCACTTGTCCCACTGTTCCTTCAAACGGTGAATACCCTGCTCTTAAAACTCCTTTGACTGAGATCGGAACCAGTTGCGAACATTGTACATGACTTCATTGTCCGAGTGGAAGCATGGACACTTCAATGCCTTATTCAAAGGACCAAAGATATGGCAGTCGCTTTGCGATAGATAAGGGCTCCATGGTGGGTGTTCCCACACTGTCATCTCAAATGTCGCCAAACGTGTTCTTTGCAACAGGTGACGTATGTGGACACGCATTGTCATGCAGCAAAACCACTCCAGAGGACAACAGGCCGGGCATTTTGGCCTTGATTGCTGCATTCAAACGTTGGAGGGTACTGCACTAACAAACAGCATTCATCATTTGACCATGGCCCAGGAAAACCTCCTTCTGCCACTAAGAAACAAATAACACCACATTGCTCTTCTTTGCTGGCAAGCATTTCGCCACTGCAAGTGAAGCACTGACTGCCCGCCTGCCTGCTCACCTTCTCGGATGATACTGCTGCCCAACCACCTACGCATATCACATGCTCACGTGCGACTATCTAGGATGAGTCCATTATGTAGTAGTAGTTCTCTTCCTTACTTCCCACTCTCCCTCTACACAGAGTACACATACATAAAGATAAGCCAATACCCAATACTGTTCCATTTTCATTTGACCACCCTCATATCACAGAAACCAATGGAGTATGAAGAAAATATGTCCCTTCTGTATGAAGAGTAAAATAACAGAAAGTGATGAATAAAAAAATGCATTACCTAAAGAAAAAGGAAAGCATGCAAATTGAATACAATGATAAACATAACTAAAATTTACAAGCACCATCAAGTTAATTACGCATACCCTCACTTCCCAATTGGTACCTCCATGGTGAGGTAATCTATTTATTACCTCTATATGTGTCCATTTTCACACTAAAATGATATTCACTGTATGAAGACAAAGTAAGGGGAAGTGGGAGTTGTTTCATTACTTGATTTGTTGTTTTAAGTTCACTTTACGTGCAAGAAGGCTAATCAAGACCCAACCTACAGTTTAAAGTGGGTTCCAAACCACTGTACCATGTGCTTCCACCGGGTATCGGACCTGGGATTCCTTGATTACAAGGTGACAACGTTACCTTACCCTTATGCCATCGGGGAAGTCCAGGAGTTGTCTCATGAAAGAGTACAAATTCATAAATTTTGTTAGGACTCTTTGCTGATCAGACAGAGATTATGGTGCAAAAAAGGAAGAGAATATAGTTCTGAGTGGAGATAGTTAAAGTAGTTGAAAAACAAAACATATTTGAAACAAAAGTACCACTATTACAGAAAAATTTGCAAACATAATAAATATTACAGTATTAGGCATCAGACAAACTTTATTATCTATTATGAATCTACATGAAATATTAAAAATACAAATGTACATGAAACAGCAATCAATTTATTTACAATGAAAAAAACAATGAAGCACTTCTATGTCAACAATATTTTCATTATTATTTTTATTCAAAAGTCAGAAAATGCAAAGAGAAAGAGGACTAATAAAAACTATAACAAAACATTTTTGCTTATCTTTAACAAAAACAGCAACATTTCTATTACATTACTCTTCCGATACAAACTTTATCCAGCCATGTTAATGACACTTTACAGTAAATATCCATGAATGGTAGAAATGTTTAAGTAAAACCTGATTGCAAGTTGAAATAGTGGAAATCAAGTTTTCAACTAATTACAAATAAATGCACATTTACCACTTGGTACATAACAAAAAACTATACTAAATGAGATTAAATCTTCCTCATTATTTTATCATACGTGTGGGAGAAGTGAATGAATATTTAAATCATCTTCAGTAGCAAAAGCTCTACAACATAATTTGCACATGTATGGTTTCACAGCATGCATTGTTACATGTTTCTTTAAAACTGAATTATGATTAAATTGCTTGTCACATACAGGACAAGTATATGGTTTCAGTCCGGAGTGGATTCTTGAATGAACCATCAGATGTCCTTTCTGATTAAATGCTTTGTGACATGTTGGACATGAGTATGGTTTCTCTCCAGTATGTATACGCATGTGGGTTTCAAACTTTGATCTAAAAGCGATAATCTTGTTGCATACTTTGAAATGAAAGCCACTTTGTGGGGTAGGAGAACTATCAAATTCTCTCTGTCCAATTGGTGGCTTCAAATTACTTGCATTATCATCCATTCCAGATGTAACTAATGTTGAGTCTTTCTTGTGAGGTGGAGAATTTGCAGAGACGTATATTGGTTGGTGAAGGTTCTTCTAATACAATACTTTCTCTCCTAGTATTTTGAAATAAGCACCTGGAAACAGAGATGTTAATTTTAAGAATAATACTTTATAAGAGTTCTAAACTACACAAATAAACTCATTTTCTACAATTCTTAGTTTATCATCAGATTAAAATACACACATCGAGACAATGAAGGAAAACATACCTTACATTTTGTGAAACATAAATCAAGAAATTAGTTCTATAAATTGAAAAACAAATTTCATCACACATAAACATTACATGAAAATTGCATGGAACAAGTTTTAGACTGCCACTGGAAAAATCAATCATGTAATGAAGTGTTTTTAATAATGTGTTAAATACATAATTAACGTAAATCAAAAACTTAGAGCAAAATTAAAAATTCCTAATGAGAGCATCATAATTCTGTGTGAAAAGCTGTTGAAAGAGGAAGCCAAGTGTTGGGAGAGAGAAAAAAAAAGACTCCTGAACTTAACTGACAACAGCCATGTTACAAATTGCATCCTAATTTCTGTAACCTCCATTAAATAATATGAAAAGCTGCTTCAACAAAATGTGTGCTTTTTGTTCACGCATTAACTTGTTTTGTATGTTTTGGAGACAGGTCCATGCATCATTTCCATCACCAAGACAGAATATATCACAGGAAATAATGGAAATGTTATTATGAAGAAAATATGTCCTTTCAGAAGGAAGAATAAAATAACAAAAACTGATAAATAAATAAAGTATTACCTAAAGAAAAATGTATGCATTCAAATTCATTATGACAATAAACATAACTACGATTCACAAGCAGAATCAATTTAACTAAGAATATCCTCACTTTCTATTTGGTATCTCCATGGTGAGGTATTCTATTTACTACCTCTTTATGTGCCCATTTTCACACTCATATGATAATTACCGCATGAAGACAAAAAAAGGGAAAATGGAAATTGTTTCATTGATTGATTTGTTGTTTTAAGTCCACGTTGTGCACAGGAAGACTAATCATAGCTTGACCTACACTCTAAAGTGGGCACCGAACCTCTGTGCCATGTGCCTCCACAAGGTATCGAAACTGGGACCCTTGATTAGAAGGGGTCAATGTTACCACGATATCAACAGGGAGGCCCCGGTGTTGTTTCATGAATAAGATGAACATACAATTCATAAATTTTGTTACAACCCTTCAGCTGATAAGACAGAAATTATGGTTTCAAAAGGAAGAAAATATAGCTCTAAATGGAGCTAGTCGAAGTAGTTGAAAAATATTACAATATTGGACATCAGACAAACTTTATTATTTATTATCAATGTACATGAAATGTTAAAAATACAAATGTACACAAAAACAGCAATCAATTTATTTAGAATGAAACACCAATGAAACATTTCCTTGCCAACAATATTCTCAATCTTATTTTTCATTAAAAAATCAGAAAGCACAAAGAGAAGAAGAACTAATGAAAAAGATAACCAAATATTTTATCTTTCCTTTAATAAAAATACCTTTCTATTATATTACTCTTCCTACGAAAATTTATTCGAGCCATGATAATGATACTTTACAAAACAATTCGAATTCAGTAAGAATGGCAGAAAAACATGTGATTGTTCAATGTTTAAGTATTATGCCTGATGACAAGTTCAAAAATTACAAACAATAAAAGATTTGAAATTAGAAATACATGTATTTATAAAAATGGAAAAATAGAAAAAGATAAAACAAGCTATTCAAATTAAATGCACATGTTATATACATAGCACAAGACAATACTAAATCAGGATGAATCTTCTCCACAATTTTCTTATCATACATGTGGGACAAGTGAATGCCTATTTAAATCATCTTCAGTAGCAAAAGATCTAGAACACAATTTGCACATGTACGGTTTAACAGAATGTATTACTATATGTCTCTTTAAACCTGAATTTTGTCTAAATTGTTTGTCACACACAGGACAAGTATATGGTTTCAGTCCAGAGTGGATTCTTGAATGTCTTTCCAGATTTTGCTTCCGATTAAATGCTTTGTTACATGTTGGGCACGAATATGGTTTCTCTCCAGTGTGTATGCGCATGTGGATATTAAACTGTGCTCTACGAATGATCACCTTCTTGCATACACTGCAATGAAAGCCACCTAGTGAGTTATGAGAACTATTGGATTCTCCATGTTCAATTGGTGGTGTGAAATTACTTGCATTATCCTCCATTCCAGGTGTAACTAAGGCTGACCCTTCTGAGTTGCAAAGTGTGGCTCTCGTTTGGGAGATGGTGAAGTTGTGGAGACCTTTATTTGAAATCATATTAACTTCTTTTGTTGGTGAGTGTTCATGCAGTACAACACTTCCTCTTCTGGTATTCTGAAGTAAGTACCTGGAAACAGAGTATGTTTTTTTATGAGAGATCTAAATGATAAAAATATATTATTTTGCTACAATTCTAAGTTTATCATGAGATTAAAATACACAAATGGAGAGAATGAAAAAAAAACATTTTTACATTTTCTGAATACTTAAATTTAAAATAAAAAATAAAAATACATTGAAAAGCTACATTTTATACACAAACATTTCTTGAAAATAGCATGGCACAAGTTTCAGACTGTCACTAAAAATCAGTCATGTATTCCTCTTTATGTTTTAAATGCACACTTAAAGTAGATAAAAAATTAGCACAAAATCAAAATTTCCAAATAAAAGCACCATGCTTCTCTGCAAAAATATGTTGCAAGAGGAAGACTAGCGGTAAAAAGACACATCACTGATAAGAACAATGCTGGATCTACATTTCTGTGCCCACTATTTAATTTTTACCAGACAGGCAGGAATAGGTCTTACCACTGGGTATAACACCCTTCTGGATGGCTGGGATGTCTTCCCAGCACTACGTAGCAGCAATTAAAATAACATTTCTTGAAAATCAGACATGATATATCAGTTCTACCTATTGTGTTCATTTGTATACATGTGAAGGTATAACACACTCCAATTACAAAACAATATATCCATTCTGACTATCAAGGGTGCCCACAGGAGGGTTTTATGATGCGCCTGCATCATGGGAATTTGGGGGGGACAACATTTTATACCTATTCTATATATCTTCACACAAAAATGAAGGAGGGAATCGTAAAGTTTGATTGACTTGTTATTGATTTCTTTTAGTTTTGGTCATTATGTATAGTTTTTCTACCTACCTGTGGATGATTGCAGCAATAGGGTTGAAATGAAATACCACCTCTTATGCCTTTAGAATCTGTTTGGATGGAGGAGGGGGGGGGGTGGTATTCGCATTAATACAAGGCTAGTCGAGCAGACAAACTGTGCAGAATAAAGTTGACTAACAATGGCAGTGAGCCTAAAGTATCTAAAGTAAACATATATTGCTTAAATATGTCTGCATTATACAGTGACGCAACAACAGGGAGGGCAGGGGTCATTTCCTCCTCCCCAACCTTCGACGGAAGTCAATTCTAGGGGGGCAAGGGGGGACAAACATTGACGGCCAAGGGCACCTGCAGGAGACGCACAGAGGAACAATTAATTACCCCTTCGATTTCAAATTCTATGCAAATAAAAATTCATTTTGTAAAATTCTCTTGCTTGCATCGCTCGCATTATCTGCTTTTCTCGTTTTCATCAAGTTCAGAGCTGTAACTAGGGGGGGCGGGAGTCGTCCATGGGCTCCGAATGATCTAAAAAAAGTTGTAAAAGAGAGAATGCCATGGCGTCCAGTGAAATTATTTGCGCCCTACTAAATCAATATTATTTTCAATTGCAAAAATTGGATCAGAAAATTTTCTTGTTCGCTTCGTTCGCAATCTACTTGTTTTCTGTAATGCAATGTATTTAAATAATGTGTGTTGTATATTTGTATTGAATAAGCTTTGAATAAGTATGCAATTTAGTGTTAGTTTGTTGCATATGTATCAGTTGGGCTGAAAAGTTCGTAGGCTAACATAGTAAAAAATATTTTTTTGACAAAATTCGATTTTATTATTCAATATAGTTGCCTTCGAGGGCGATACAACGATTATAGCGGTCATACAATTTTTCGATGCCATTTTTATAGTACGATTTCTCTTTAGCCTCAAAATAGGCCTCAGTTTCGGCGATTATCTCTTCATCAGTGATAAATTTCTTTCCAGCGAGCATTCTTTTAAGGTCTGCAAACAGGAAAAAGTCATTGGGGGCCAGATCTGGAGAATATGGTTGATGGGGAAGCATATCGTAGTCTAATTCATATAATTTTGCCATCGTTTTCATTGATTTGTGACACGGTGCATTGTCTTGATGAAACAGCACTCTTTTCTTCTTCAAATGAGGCCATTCTTTCGTGATTTCATCCTTTAAACGCTCCAACAACGCTATGTAATAATCGTTGTTGATGGTCTGGCCGTTTTTTAAGGTAATCGATGAATATAATACCATGCGCATCCCAGAATACTGATGCCATAACCTTGCCAGCCGACTGTTGCATCTTTCCACGCTTTGGATTCGGTTCATCACGTGCAGTCCACTCGGCTGACTGTCGATTGGACTCTGGAGTGTAGTTATGAAGCCATGTTTCATCCATTGTAATATATCGATGGAAAAATTCGTGTTTATTACGGTTGAATATCGCTAAACATTGCTCCGAATCATCAAAACGTTGTTGCTTTTGATCGATTTGTGAGCACGTGTGGCACCCATTTTGCACACAGCTTTCGCATGTTCAAATATTCATGCACAATATGTCCAACACGTTCCTTTGATATTTTTAAAGTCTCAGCTATCTCGATCAACTTCACTTTACGATCATTTAAAATTATTTTGTGGACTTTTTTGATGTTTTCGTCGGTAACAGCCTCTTTGGGGCATCCACTGCGTGCATCGTCTTCGATGCTCATTTTGCCTCGTTTAAATTTAGCAAACCACTTCTCAACGGTTGATTTTCCTGGTGCAGAGTCCGAATAATGTTTATCAAGCCAAACCTTGGCTTCAACAGTATTTTTTTTCGCCAAAAAGCAATGCTTTATTAACACACAAAATTATTTTTTATCCATTTTTTCACAATAACAAAAGCTGCTTCACTCACAATGCTATATCTCACGAACTAATTATCCGGCAGCTGTGAAATTTATACACGTATCTTTTGAAGATTAGTACTAAGTAAAAATCACATGGTTTAATTCTAGTAACGCCATCTATGAGTCAGCCTACGAACTTTTCAGCCCACCCGATATTTTCTTATTTTATGTCGCTCCATGTTGCATAGGTATTTGTAAAACATACGTTATACAATACACATGTATCTTCGGAATGCATTTATCATTCATTTTCTGCCATTCAAAAATACAGATTGTGCTTGATTTCCACTATTAGCGAATGTGAAATTGGCGGTGTTGAAAAAATATTTCAAATTGTTTGTTCCAAACAAATGCTTTAGCACAGACTTCTACCCCCTTTTTGTGTAATTTATGAGGATAATAACATCTTTGATACTACTACTACTACTAGTAGAAGTAGTAGTAATAAAGCCATTATTAATGTTATTATTACTATTGGTGCGTTTATCTACTGGTACTTGCCCCCCCCCAAATTCATGGTTGCACCTCTGGTATTATATTTTTCCGCAAATTTTGTCCGACAAAAATAATTTGAGTAATTCATTCGGCATAAACGGGGGGGCAAATGGTCTACCATTTTGGGGGGGAGTGCATCATGGGCCTTGGGGGGATGGGCACCCCTGACTATTGACTATTATTAACAAGCAGAGTTTGAAAAAGTTATATGTTCCCCTCTGAGTGTTATGGGATAGATTTTATAAAATGGGCAAAAATTTCTCAACCACCGTATTTTGCAGATATATTTCACTCTTACATGTAAGAACAAGAACACATTTGTGGTGACCTCAGGGGTACTCCAAATACCATTTTTTCCCCTCAATTGCAAATTTGTTCTTCTTCCTTAACTTTCAATATTTGGAGGTACAATGTGTACACTCCTCTAAAGACCCTGTCATTCTGAAAGAAAACAAACACAATTTAATCTCTCTATGACAATTAGTTCTCGAGCCATGATTCTTTTTTGTGCATCACAGCAAGTTTAAAAAGCACATGCTTGAAAGGTCTAATCTAGAGAGGCTATCCACATGCACGAGACCCTGTCTGCTGAAGGTTAAGCAACATGAAAAGCTTCTTCAACTACATGGTGAAGTATTCTTTGCCTGTGGCTATTTTCAATTCTCATTTTGTCTTCTAAATTATGAATACAGGTCCATGCAACATTTTCAACCTTGAACCAGCATACATCACAGAAACAACTGCATGTAATATTACGAAGAAAATTAGTTCTTTCAACCTGAAAAAAGAGAAAAAAAGAGAGAGAGAGAGAGAGAGAGAGAGAGAGAGAGAGAGAGAGAGAGAGAGAGAGAGAGAGAGAGAGAGAGAGAGAGAGAGAGAGAGTGAGTGAGTGAGTGAGTGAGTGAGTGAGTGAGTGTGAGTGTGTGTGTGTGTGAGTGTGTGTGTGTGTGTGTGTGTGTGTGTGTGTGTGTGTGTCACACACACACTCACACTTTACGACGAGCCTGGTGACGAAACAGTGTTTTTTTGTTCTACGCACCGCTTCTTCTTCGATGGGGACCTGGCAACTCTGCAGTGCTCCAACTTTCGGTTCCGTCTATTTCTTCTCACACGGATGATGCTATGAAATTAGCGAAAATTTTGAATTTTTCTACTGTCCGGTGAGTGTTTCCTTTTACCTTCTTTGATTTATATATATATGCTGTGTGGCAAAATGGCTCCAACATCAATGTCCATAATACAAATAATGTTTATGCTATGAAGCATATATTCTTTGGAAACCAAAGTACATGTGAAATATATTCGTGGAAAGTAGAAGAGAATGTATCTTAGTTACCCCCTAACAAGAGTTGGATTTAAGAGTTTTAATTGGGATAAAAACATCCCTGCATTGTGCCACAATCAGGGATCAAACTTGGGGCCACTTCATTACAAGGTCATAAAATTGCCAGAATGCCATCTGGAAAGCCTGCTAATGCATTTACCCTAATATATGGATTTACAGTACATTTGAATTTTTTGAAAAAGTGAGAAATAAATAAAAAATGTATTTCATTACTTGAAAAATAAGGTAAGCATGCCAATCCATTATGCTAATAAACATAACTACAATTCACAAGCACCATCAAGCAAGTTATGCATATACTCTCTTTCTGAACTATATCTCCATGGCGAGTCCATCTATTTTCTACCTGTTACATATTAATATTCACACTCATAAGATAATACCTATGTAGAGACAAATTGTGAAAAATGGGTGTTCTTTGTGTATAAGATGATATACAATGCATAAAGTTAGTTACGGATCTTCAGGTGATGAGACCGAGATTATGGTACAAAAATTAAGAGAATATACCTCTAAGTGGTGCTAGTCAAAGTAGTTGAAAAACAAAACATATCTGAAACTTAAGTACCATTACTACAGAAAAATTTGCGTATGTAATAAATATTACAGAATTGGACTTCACACAAACTCTATTTATTATTAATCTACATGAAATTTTAAAAATGCAAATGTACATGTAAACAGCAATCAATTTACTTAAAATGAAAAAGAAAACAATGAAGCATTTATTTGTCAACAATATCCTCAATTTTATTTTTCCTTCACAAGAGAGAAAGTGCAAAGAAAAAGGACTAATGAAAAAGATAACACAATATTCTTGCTATCCTTTAACAAAAAGAGGAAGATTTCTATTATGTTACACTTGCTATGCTATGCTATGCTAATCACTATTTGCAAAATATTTGAGCAAATATGCATGAATGGTAGAAAAACATAAGTATGTTCAACATTCATGTGTTGTAATATGCCAGGTTACAAGCTAAAAAATAACAAATGAATAAAAAATTTGAATTTAGAAATAATTGTATTTATCAGAAAGAAAAAATAGAAAAACAAACAAGCTATTTATAATAAATGCAGATTTTACAATTGATATAGAGTATAACTATAGTGAATGAGGCTAACTCTACCCAATGATATTCCTATCATACATGTGAGAAAAGTGAATGCCTATTTAAGTCATCTACTGTAGCAAAAGCCCTGGAACACAATCTGCACATGTATGGTTTCACAGCATGCATTGCAATATGTCTCTTTAAAATTGAACTTTGATTAAATTGTTTGTCACATACAGGACAAGAATATGGTTTGAGTCCAGAGTGGATTCTTGAATGTCTTTTGAGATTTGAGATGCTATTAAATGCTTTGTTACATGTTGGACACGAGTATGGTTTCTCTCCAGTATGTATACGCATGTGGGTTTCTAACTGTGATCTAAACGCCATCACCTTGTTGCACACACTGCAACGAAGGCCACCTGGTGGGGTAGGTGAGCTATCAGATTCTCCCTGTCCAATTGGTGGTTTCAAATTACTTGTATTTTCATCCATTCCAGATCTAACTAATGTTGACTCTTCTGAGTTGCAAAGCTTGGTTCTTGTTTGTGAGATAGTGAATTTGCGAAGACTTTGATTTGAAATCATATCAACCTCTCTGGTTGGTGAATGTTCTTGTAATACAATACTTCCTCTTCTGGTATTCTGGAGTAAGTACCTGTAAGGAGAGTTGTGAATTTTAAAAATGTATTATATTATAAGTGCTCAATTATGCAGAAATATTAATTTATTACAATTTTTAGTTTGTCATCAGTCTAAAGTCCTGCATGTAGAGAATACTGATTATAACAAAAATAATTTTATAAATAGAAAAAACAAATTTTTACCCACCCAAGCATCACTTGACAATATCATTGCGTATGTATGTATTTTCATTTAGCATCACTTTTGATGAATCATGACAATGGGAATAACCGATTACTAGATAAGATTAATGAAGGTTAACTCATGAATAACATGCATGCAGAGGTTTGGACTTGAAGGTATTAATGTCGGAAGCAAGTCAAAATTGAACTGCTTATTGTACTTAATCACCTAGCTGGCATGGGACAGGTTTCTGCATGTCACAGGTAAAAAATCAGCCATGAACACATGGGAACATATCAATTTATGGCTGATATATAATTATATATATATATATATATATATATATATATATATATATATATATATATATATATATATATATATATATATCAACAAATTAGCACAAAATGGAAATTAATAAGTAAAAATTTGTTGAAGGAGAAATTCGAACAGTGAAAAAAAAACATGAACAAAACTGAAGAAAAACATGATGCAAATTACAACTCTTCCCTCTATTTAAACAATATGAAAAGCTTCTTCAACTACATGGTGCAGTACTCTTTCCATATGTCATTCATGAGTTCTCCTTTTGCCTTCTGTATTTTGGTGACAGGCCCAGGCAATATTTTCATCCCTAAGTCTGCATAAATCACAGGAACCGATGGAAATTCTATTATGAAGAAAAATGTGCTTTCAGCCTAAAGTATAAAATAACCAACTCATTGTGTATTGAATAACATAATAGCTCCGACATACATGTCCAAAATATGAATGTGTTATGTTATGAATAACATATTCTTTGGTGACACATGCACGTGTGCAATATGTTCAAGTAAATTGCAATAGGATCAATCAGATTTCCAACACAGCATCAAAGTTTGTTTTATCTTGACTTAGAGCATAAGGATGATACTAACGCCTGTGCATTATGCCACAACCGGAGATCAAAACCTGGAGCTTCTTGATTACAAGGAGACAGAAGTACCACAATACCACCACGAAATTAATGCAATGTTAAAAGTGATAAATGAAAATGCATTTCACTACCTTCAAAATAATGTAAGCTTGCCAATCCATTCATAATGAACATAAATAAAATTAACAAGCACCATCAAGTATTAGGTGTCCAAATTATTTCTTGGCACTTTTTAGAGAAAGAAAATACCTATTCATAGAAATTAGACTAGCATTTTAATTGTAGACATAATCTTAACTGGAATTTATACACTTTTGCCATCTTTCAGGCAGCCGGCAAATCCCGTTTAAATATATAACGATGGGGGTTTAGAGTCTATAAACATAACAATTCTATTTTCCACCTCTTGAAAGTTTCAGAAGTGAGAATCCATTAGGTGCTCCTGCAGGAACCAGAACTGGTGGTAGTCTGAAGGAACCAGGTCAGGGAAATAAGTCACATGACGAAGAAGTCTCTAACTCAATGAACAGAGCATTTCCTTAGTTCTATTGCTGTGTGTGGCCTGGCATTAACATGCAGCAGTATCTGTACCTAGTCTCACTTCCAGTCAACACTGCATTTTCACCCAAATCTTCTGAAAAAATATTTTCTTTTGCCTCAGTATCATGTTTCTTCAAGTGATATGAGAAAACGCATGCAGTGCCTGACATGCTGCTACTCGAACAACACTGTGCTCGTGACATGTTACCTCATCTGTTAGTCAGGTATTTCACCTTTTTAGGTTGGTATTGGAGTGCCCAATTCTGACAGGGAAAGCTCAAATTTGAACAATCACAACAATAGAGTAAGTATTGTGGGTACATAATCCGAGGTCAGAAATTTTTCGGCCTCATCCCTGCATAATGCAGCTCTGGGGCTCCCACAGCTTCAAATCTGTGGGTACCTTGGGGCAACCCTGGGTGGGTAAAAGCAGCCAGAGCATGTGTGCTGATCAAATTACCTCCAAAATGGCTGAGATGGAGAATGTATGGAGCCCTACCCCCACATCCTCTAAATGTGCCTTCATGGCACAGTGCACAGTGCTATATACATGGGGAAATTTACCTTTTAATAGGTTAATTAATTTAAGGACTGAGAATTCATTTGACATCTAATGTAATAAGTTATACATATCCTATCCTTCTGATCTATATCTCCATGCTGAGGTTATCTATCTATTTTGTACCTTCCTTGTACCCATATTCATATTCGCACAATATTAACTGTAAGGAGACAAATAGTGGGATGGGAAGTGGGAGTTTTTCATGTAGAAGATGAATATACAACTCATATTTTTTCTACAGCTGATGAGATGGGAAGAGATGATCCAAAATTGGAGACAATATAGAAACTAGGTGGTGATAATTAGAAAAGTTGAAAAATGAAACTCAGTTGAAATGTAACTAGCACTACTAGATAGAGAGAATTATGCAAGTAATAAATATTACACAATTGAATTTCAGACTGAATTTATTATTTATAAATTTACATAGAATTTTTAAAATAAAGATTAAGATATCAACACCATTCAATTTATTTGAACTGAAGAAAATAAAGCATGTATTTGTCAACAAATATCCTAAATTTTATTTTTAGTTCAAAAGACAGAAAATGCAAAGAAAAAAGGATTAATGAAAGAGAGAATACAATGTTCTTGCTTTCCTTTACCCAAAAGAGGAAGATTTCTATTATATATTACTTGCTATGCAAATTCATTCCAGCTACGTTAATGACTCTTTGCAAAATCTTTGAGTTAATATGCACAAATAGTAGAAAAACATAAGCATGATCAACATTCATATATAGTAATATGACTGGTTAGAAGTTGAAAAATCATATATGCAATAAAAAAAAAATGAATTTAGAAATAAATATGCTCATGAAAATGGAAAAATAGAAAAAGAAAGAACAGGCTAGTAGTATAAGTGGCCGGGTTCAAGAACCGAAAATGAGGCTCGGTGAGGCTCGCAGTGTTGCCAACCCCTTACTCGAAAAAATCACCAAGGTTTTTATCTCGGTCTAACCTAATTTAAAGCAAAAAGCTGGCAATACTGCGAATCTCACCGAGCCTCATTTTCTTGCAGTGTTGCCAGCTCGAGCGAGGCGTAGCCTTTTACGGTGTATGTTAACGGTTTGCTCTCGTAAGGCATGAGCCTTATTTTCTCGCAGTGTTGCCAACTTAGGGGGCGAGGCGTAGCCTTTTACGGTGTATGTTAACGGTTTGCTCTCGTAAGGCATGAGCCCTATTTTTTTGCAGTGTTGCCAACACCTCACTCGAAAAAATCACCAAGGTTTTTGTTTTTGGGTATAAACTAACCTACAATGAGAGAAAAATGGACAGAAAAAGCTCTGATATTACTTTTTAAGCTATTTTTTACCCTATTTCAAAATGTTGCTTTTATGCTAACTTGCTTTTTGACCTACATTTGAAATGACTTACGATATTTTCCTATAAGGAGGCTGTTTTTTTTTACTGTAAGCTCTCTTAGTGTAATCTACTACGACCTGCTAATAGGCTTCTGCTCTCAGCGTAATCTGTTTTACGTACTAAACTAATCTACAATGAGAGAAAAAATGGACAGAAAAAGCTCTGACATTACTTTTTAAGCTATTTTTTACCTTCTGCAAATGTTGCTCTTATGCTAACTTATTTTTTGATCTATTTTTTATTTTATGATGTTTTACGCACTAAACTAGCCTACAATGAGAGAAAAATGGACAGAAAAAGCTCTGGCATTACTTTTTAAACTATTTTTTATTCTATTTTAAATGTTGCTCTTATGCTAACTTATTTTTTTTATTTTTTTTTATTTTACGATGTTTTATGCACTAAACTAACCTACAATGAGAGAAAAAATGAACAGAAAAAACTCTGATATTATTTTTTAAGCTATTTTTTATCTTCTGCAAATTTTGCTCTTATGCTAACTTGTTTTTTGACCTACTTTTGAAATGACTTATGATATTTTCCTATAAGGAGGCTGTTTTTTTTACTGTAAGCCCCCTCAGTGTAATCTACCACGACCTTGTGCTCTCAGCGTAATCTGCCACGATGTGTTTTGTTTTTTAAAACTCTCATGTGTGATCTTCTACAATGTGTGTGTGTGTGTGATAATCAAAATTTATTTTTGTTAAGGAAATCCCTGGCCCCTGCTACGACCTAACGGGACCTCTTCTATGATGTTTTGGGCCTTCTGCTATAATGTTTTTCTCCTCATGTTGCAAAAATTGTATTGTAGCGGTATTTGAAATCGACTGTACTGTGTAGTAGACCAATCAACTCGGTTCTAAGCTCGAAAAGTGGGGCTCAGTGGGGCTCAACCCACCCCAAGAAAATTTCACCATGTGATTTTTCACAGGCGAAACTAACCTACCAATAGGAGTTGGCAACACTGACTAGTTGCTTCACAAACCTCTTGTTTTTTAAACATATGATATTTTCACAGGCGAGGCTAACCTACAAGTTACAAGTTGACGGCGTAATCTTCTATAAGATGATAAGTATGCAATAAGATGAAGAAGATACTAACTGGCAATAGCGGTGTTAATGTTTCCAGCTTTCTACCCCCACCCTCTTCTTACCGGACCTTCTCCCTTATGGTGCAGTGGTATTCAAGGATTCGATACTTGCACAAGTGGTTTTTGAAACTGTAGGTTTAGCCCCGATTAGTCTTACTTACAGGGGGCTCTTGTAAATGCCACGGGTGAAAAAACATGCATACTTTTGTTTTTTCCACATGTATGTATGTATGTAATGCGATTTGTGTGGAGGCCAAAATTTTGAATTTACGGCTTAATTAATCTGCATGAATGCTTAATGTTTGATTTTTTTATTTCTAGTTTGACATGAGATACACACAATTTTATTTTTTGAAGTACAGTTAATATTACCTAGTTCGGGTTAAGCTGTAACATACAACTAGCGATCGACACGACACACAGACAGAGAGAGTGTGAGCAAATTTAAAGTGCGATCTATTGTGAACTAAACTAACCTCACACACCCACCCACATATAGTTTTACAGGTAACTCAAAAAGCAGAAAATAGTACATAGCATGACAGGTTGATCTATCGTAAACTAAACTAACCTTACTTGCCCACCTACATATAGCCTTACAGGTGACTCAAAGGCAGAAAGGCAGCTATATTACTTGTAAGGGCCAACACACAAGATTTATTGCAAACTAAATTAACCTACGACATAAGCCATGGACACATCTTCCAGATAGGGTATAAGCAACTCACCTCTTGTAATTGTATAACGGGGGAAAATTAACCTACAGCTGGCAACACTGTTTGAGTTGCTTTCGACGAGCCAAACTTACACTTTGCAAATAGGCTAAAGCTAATTTTTTACAGCTAGAAGCTTGAAACATATACCTTCGCAGAGTATGCCAACTTACCTTATGTAAAAATATTACCTAGTACAGTTAAGCTGTGACATACAACTAACGATCGACACGACTACCTGACACACATACGGAGAGAGTGAGACAGCTTATATGCAATATATTCCTACACATGTACTGGGTTTAAAAGGTAACTTGCAACAACTATTTCACTCACCCTCCTATCAAAATCTTCTAACCACATGTTTTTGATACTTGCTGCCAGAACATGGTGGTTTTAGACTGTAAATTCAACCTGATTATTCTATTTGTGCATGATGCCTGCATTTGGAATATTTTATTCTTAGCATACGGTATTTTGCGTGCTCCAGTAATCTTGCGCTCGATTCACGGAAGCTATGACGTGTATTTCCTGTTTCGCGAACATGCGAGAATTTTTCACAATAGATAATATATTGCAAGAGCGAGTTGTTTGTGTATATAAATCTAGCTTTGGAAATGGACATGAATATAATGTCAAAAATTATTGCATAACTTAAAAATATTGATATTTATTGCACTAGCAAAGGTAAATGTGGAATGCCCTCGCCCCCCTCAGCTGTTAGGTTAAACACCATAAAAATTTTATTACTGATAGCAAGCATTCTTATATTGACAAAACAGATCTAGTAATGAGCTGTCTTGCAAATCTCCCGAGTGAAGGAATATGATACTATTATAAACTGTAAACAAGATATGCAGTTCCTCGCATGAGATGTACGAGGCTTATGAACCTCGACCTATAGAGTTGTACAATGGATGTTTTTTTGTTAAGCATAGCGGTGTGTTTTTGTTTATTTCAATGTCATCGAGCGTGCATGTAAAGAAGGGGTGAGAAAAAAAGAGGAGGGGGGGTTATAACGGATAATTCATATTTCGATTTCAATATTTTTGCTAGTCACGATTCACCTGCTATCTAAAAGAACACTGGACGATAGCTAAAAGCGAGTGAAGGAGAGAAATGTTATTTTTTTTTATTTTTGTGATTGTGTGTGATGAAATAGTTTTAGATAATAATAGTAGGCTAATAGAATTGTAGAAAACGGCTGTATCGTGATGCGAGGCTGAAAGCAATTTCGAAAGCAGTCTCGGGCATCTTCGCGTTCAGCCAACAAGGAAAATGCACATGGAGGGCGCAACGGTATTGTCCATGGATAGTTTTTCTGAATAAACATACATATTAGTTTTTGCAGTCTCCAGATAGGACCGGAGTTTTTGTTTTGGTTGGACAAGAGGGTTCAGATAAATACATGGACATCAAAATAAAAGAAAAAAAATTTACTCCACTGCTTACATGTATTGAGTTTTCCAATAACACACCTCGCGGGGCGTACCTACATGTATGCAAAATATAGTTAATGTCTTATTTCTCAAACCTGTGGTCTGTAGATTTGCTTTTGTTGGCAACAGAAACAGAAAAATGGCGCCATGTTATTGTATACTGATAAGGGTGTACTGTAATCATAACAATTTTCTAGTTAAAAATCTATGTTGAAAAGCAATGTTGGGTGATTTGTCTGTGTTGGGTATTATTAACAACTTCACAGCTGTACCTGCACAACTCATCGACTACAAGCCAACAATGTTAGGAAATGTGTGCATGGCTCCGAGAATACAATTTAAAATCACTAATGTGGCATGAACCCCTCTTCACTTGTGTGTATTTGAATATGCGAAAATTAGATATTTTGAATAATCGAGGAGAACAATCACAAAAACAGCTTGCACCGGTATGACGTGTTCAAACTTCAGACGATTTTTGTTAATCTACAAAAGCCAATTGCGAACGGAGATCACTACGAAAATTGTGGAAAAAAAAGAAGCGAGGCTATTTTGGCTAATGGTAACGATGAGGATGAATAATGGTTGTTTTAATAAAATTGACGAAGTGGGGCATGTTGAATATACCTAGCCTAAAATAAAATTCAACAATTAATGTTAAACATTTGCCACTCTGAAATGGCAACGGCTATCATCATAACATCACTTGTTTCTAACCTATCCATATTGGCCCTCTCTCTACCCCTCCATAAATTCGATTCGAAAGGTACAATTATTCCAGTTTTTGAATAATCAATCAAATCAAATTTGACGTAATCAAATATTTTTTTGAAAAGATGGTTGAAGAGGTTGAGACTATTGGCAGCCTCTTACGCGAATCGAAACCAAATGCTTCTATTATCCAGCGATGAACTTCAATCTCACAATAACATTGAAACGTGTCCGGTGTGCGATCAAAGGTTTCCACCGACGAGAACCGGAAAGTTATTTCATCATAATCACTTCACCGGAAACTACATCGGTGGAATCTGTAACATAATGTATTCATGTATGTGTTTGACAATCATATATCACTTATTAGAACAATTTTCATATTGTTTTTACTATGTGAGATGATATTTTATTTATATTTACGATAAAATAGAGGTTTGGGTGTAATAACAGTTTTTTATTAATTAATTTAGAGATGCTTTTTTTATTTGTTGAGTTAATGATTAGGTTAATTTGTTATTTCTCGCGAAAAAGAGGGAACCACAGCTGAAAGAAAATACACAACTTGTATTATTGAGGTCAAGAGTTTGTTTTAATATTACTTTTTGCACACATAGGCTAATCACGACTCGGGATATGTTTAAAATGGAATCTGAAACATTATGCGACCTGACTGGAACTCGGAATAGGACACACTGATTACAAGACGTCGATACATTACCACTTGGTCGGTTCGTATCTTATTTTAAACTGTAGGTCCACGCTCTATTAGCCTATCTGTGTATAACGTGGATTTAGAATTCAGTAGAAAATAACGTCGATCTAGCATTTTTTTTTTTGGATTTTAGATGTGTTGAGACCACTAAAATTACCAATTCTTATAATAAAAAACTTTTCCTCATATTACTATTTTGAAAGAGAGAATTAATTGTATAATATTTTGTTGTTAATTTCAAAGAAGACTAATTCAAATAGTAACAACGGGAACGAATAAAGCTTACGAAAAGTTTTTGCCACTGTGAGAATTTGAACCTACGACCATTAGAGTGACAACCCAGTGCGATAACCACTAGCCCACGAGTTTGTTTCTTCTTACGGCATGATTATGAGTTAAGACCAATTTGTTCAATATGCATAAGAAATATAATCCCCCCACTCGCTTTTTTTATAAACAACGCACCCAAATACTTCTTTATAACAAATAAAATAAAGGTGGTATGAATGTCACAAGATATTTAAGCAAAATCTACTATATTTACGTCGCAATTGTTTTACATGGAGAGGCCACATCTTCGAGAATTGAGGTTGTGGTTTGACTGTAATTGTAGGATACCCCATAGGTATTGATAAGCCAAGGCTCTAGTGTGCACTAGATTTGTTTATTTGTAGTGATGTGCTCAGGAATTTTTGTAAAGAGGTATGTGAATATAAAAATTGTGTTAATGCTTATTTTTTTAAACAGTGAACTCATATTTTAATATCTCTCTGTCTATTTTATTATTCTACTTAGGAACTAATTAGTATTACAGAAGTTATATTGAAAAGAAATCTCACGTGACAATGACGAGAAATTAGATTTGTGGAATGAATAGTTTTCATATTTTAAAACCTCGAAGGGTTATGGACTATCTCCCGATTCCCTTTTTCCACAATCCTACCTAGAGTTATTTTTAACTAGCAACGAGGTGACGTTTGGTCAGCACGACGAACCCTCAGCTGTTATAGAAGATATCTGAAACCAGCTTACACCAGTCATTTGTAGCTCCCCCAATTTTTTTGATATTGGGTTGCTACCGGCCTTATACGTAGCCCGAATAAATTCCGACCAGAACCGGATTCGAACCTATGCCGTCTCGCAGCGAACATTCTCAAGACGAGTGAACGCCGTAACTCGCTCAGCTACGGAGGAGGACTCTCTCTCTTTTTTTCTCCCTCTCTATTTTTTCTCTAATTTTCATCATCATAGTTAAAATTAATCCAAGAGAAAATATATATTTTGTGTTGACATAGGAAATATGCAATAAAAATGCATGATCAATAGTTAAGGTCAAAATCTGAATAAACAGTGAGGGTGATACACGCAAGCTTCCAGGCATGTGATTTGCACAGAATTAAATATAAAAAATGAGAGATGGAAGGTTTTTGTTACTATTAGAATTTAAGGACGGAAAATATGTACAGTGAATGAATACTACGTTTGACTAATCGTGAAGATGAGTATCACAGTACGTTTTTTATCGTTCTTATATAAACGTTGAAACGTTTAAGAACGTATAAGAATGTTTACCGAAACGTTTCAACGCTGTTTTCACGCAACGTTGAAACGTTTCGGTAAACATTCTTATACGTTCTTAAACGTTTCAACGTTTATATAAGAACGATAAAAAACGTACTGTGATACTCATCTTCACGATTAGTCAAACGTAGTATTCATTCACTGTACATATTTTCCGTCCTTAAATTCTAATAGTAACAAAAACCTTCCATCTCTCATTTTTTATATTTAATTCTGTGCAAATCACATGCCTGGAAGCTTGCGTGTATCACCCTCACTGTTTATTCAGATTTTGACCTTAACTATTGATCATGCATTTTTATTGCATATTTCCTATGTCAACACAAAATATATATTTTCTCTTGGATTAATTTTAACTATGATGATGAAAATTAGAGAAAAAATAGAGAGGGAGAAAAAAAGAGAGAGAGTCCTCCTCCGTAGCTGAGCGAGTTACGGCGTTCACTCGTCTTGAGAATGTTCGCTGCGAGACGGCATAGGTTCGAATCCGGTTCTGGTCGGAATTTATTCGGGCTACGTATAAGGCCGGTAGCAACCCACCATCAAAAAAATTGGGGGAGCTACAAATGACTGGTGTAAGCTGGTTTCAGATATCTTCTATAACAGCTGAGGGTTCGTCGTGCTGACCAAACGTCACCTCGTTGCTAGTTAAAAATAACTCTAGGTAGGATTGTGGAAAAAGGGAATCGGGAGATAGTCCATAACCCTTCGAGGTTTTAAAATATGAAAACTATTCATTCCACAAATCTAATTTCTCGTCATTGTCACGTGAGATTTCTTTTCAATATAACTTCTGTAATACTAATTAGTTCCTAAGTAGAATAATAAAATAGACAGAGAGATATTAAAATATGAGTTCACTGTTTAAAAAAATAAGCATTAACACAATTTTTATATTCACATACCTCTTTACAAAAATTCCTGAGCACATCACTACAAATAAACAAATCTAGTGCACACTAGAGCCTTGGCTTATCAATACCTATGGGGTATCCTACAATTACAGTCAAACCACAACCTCAATTCTCGAAGATGTGGCCTCTCCATGTAAAACAATTGCGACGTAAATATAGTAGATTTTGCTTAAATATCTTGTGACATTCATACCACCTTTATTTTATTTGTTATAAAGAAGTATTTGGGTGCGTTGTTTATAAAAAAAGCGAGTGGGGGGATTATATTTCTTATGCATATTGAACAAATTGGTCTTAACTCATAATCATGCCGTAAGAAGAAACAAACTCGTGGGCTAGTGGTTATCGCACTGGGTTGTCACTCTAATGGTCGTAGGTTCAAATTCTCACAGTGGCAAAAACTTTTCGTAAGCTTTATTCGTTCCCGTTGTTACTATTTGAATTAGTCTTCTTTGAAATTAACAACAAAATATTATACAATTAATTCTCTCTTTCAAAATAGTAATATGAGGAAAAGTTTTTTATTATAAGAATTGGTAATTTTAGTGGTCTCAACACATCTAAAATCCAAAAAAAAAAATGCTAGATCGACGTTATTTTCTACTGAATTCTAAATCCACGTTATACACAGATAGGCTAATAGAGCGTGGACCTACAGTTTAAAATAAGATACGAACCGACCAAGTGGTAATGTATCGACGTCTTGTAATCAGTGTGTCCTATTCCGAGTTCCAGTCAGGTCGCATAATGTTTCAGATTCCATTTTAAACATATCCCGAGTCGTGATTAGCCTATGTGTGCAAAAAGTAATATTAAAACAAACTCTTGACCTCAATAATACAAGTTGTGTATTTTCTTTCAGCTGTGGTTCCCTCTTTTTCGCGAGAAATAACAAATTAACCTAATCATTAACTCAACAAATAAAAAAAGCATCTCTAAATTAATTAATAAAAAACTGTTATTACACCCAAACCTCTATTTTATCGTAAATATAAATAAAATATCATCTCACATAGTAAAAACAATATGAAAATTGTTCTAATAAGTGATATATGATTGTCAAACACATACATGAATACATTATGTTACAGATTCCACCGATGTAGTTTCCGGTGAAGTGATTATGATGAAATAACTTTCCGGTTCTCGTCGGTGGAAACCTTTGATCGCACACCGGACACGTTTCAATGTTATTGTGAGATTGAAGTTCATCGCTGGATAATAGAAGCATTTGGTTTCGATTCGCGTAAGAGGCTGCCAATAGTCTCAACCTCTTCAACCATCTTTTCAAAAAAATATTTGATTACGTCAAATTTGATTTGATTGATTATTCAAAAACTGGAATAATTGTACCTTTCGAATCGAATTTATGGAGGGGTAGAGAGAGGGCCAATATGGATAGGTTAGAAACAAGTGATGTTATGATGATAGCCGTTGCCATTTCAGAGTGGCAAATGTTTAACATTAATTGTTGAATTTTATTTTAGGCTAGGTATATTCAACATGCCCCACTTCGTCAATTTTATTAAAACAACCATTATTCATCCTCATCGTTACCATTAGCCAAAATAGCCTCGCTTCTTTTTTTTCCACAATTTTCGTAGTGATCTCCGTTCGCAATTGGCTTTTGTAGATTAACAAAAATCGTCTGAAGTTTGAACACGTCATACCGGTGCAAGCTGTTTTTGTGATTGTTCTCCTCGATTATTCAAAATATCTAATTTTCGCATATTCAAATACACACAAGTGAAGAGGGGTTCATGCCACATTAGTGATTTTAAATTGTATTCTCGGAGCCATGCACACATTTCCTAACATTGTTGGCTTGTAGTCGATGAGTTGTGCAGGTACAGCTGTGAAGTTGTTAATAATACCCAACACAGACAAATCACCCAACATTGCTTTTCAACATAGATTTTTAACTAGAAAATTGTTATGATTACAGTACACCCTTATCAGTATACAATAACATGGCGCCATTTTTCTGTTTCTGTTGCCAACAAAAGCAAATCTACAGACCACAGGTTTGAGAAATAAGACATTAACTATATTTTGCATACATGTAGGTACGCCCCGCGAGGTGTGTTATTGGAAAACTCAATACATGTAAGCAGTGGAGTAAATTTTTTTTCTTTTATTTTGATGTCCATGTATTTATCTGAACCCTCTTGTCCAACCAAAACAAAAACTCCGGTCCTATCTGGAGACTGCAAAAACTAATATGTATGTTTATTCAGAAAAACTATCCATGGACAATACCGTTGCGCCCTCCATGTGCATTTTCCTTGTTGGCTGAACGCGAAGATGCCCGAGACTGCTTTCGAAATTGCTTTCAGCCTCGCATCACGATACAGCCGTTTTCTACAATTCTATTAGCCTACTATTATTATCTAAAACTATTTCATCACACACAATCACAAAAATAAAAAAAAATAACATTTCTCTCCTTCACTCGCTTTTAGCTATCGTCCAGTGTTCTTTTAGATAGCAGGTGAATCATGACTAGCAAAAATATTGAAATCGAAATATGAATTATCCGTTATAACCCCTCCTCCTTTTTTTTCTCTCCTCTTCTTTACATGCACGCTCGATGACATTGAAATAAGCAAAAACACACCGCTATGCTTAAAAAAAAATATCCATTGTACAACTCTATAGGTCAAGGTTCATAAGCTTCGTACATCTCATGCGAGGAACTGCATATCTTGTTTACAGTTTATAATAGTATCATATTCCTTCACTCGGGAGATTTGCAAGACAGCTCATTACTAGATCTGTTTTGTCAATATAAGAATGCTTGCTATCAGTAATAAAATTTTTATGGTGTTTAACCTAACAGCTGAGGGGCCGGGGCATTCCACATTTACCTTTGCTAGTGCAATAAATATCAATATTTTTAAGTTATGCAATAATTTTTGACATTATATTCATGTCCATTTCCAAAACTAGATTTATATACACAAACAACTCGCTCTTGCAATATATTATCTATTGTGAAAAATTCTTGCAT
>NC_139237.1:59112272-59379272 GCF_977018435.1 Lepisma saccharinum
TTGACGTAATCAAATATTTTTTTGAAAAGATGGTTGAAGAGGTTGAGACTATTGGCAGCCTCTTACGCGAATCGAAACGCTGCGTGAAAACAACGTTGAAACGTTTCGGTAAACATTCTTATACGTTCTTAAACGTTTCAACGTTTATATAAGAACGATAAAAAACGTACTGTGATACTCATCTTCACGATTAGTCAAACGTAGTATTTATTCACTGTACATATTTTCCGTTCTTAAATTCTAATAGTAACAAAAACCTTCCATCTCTTATTTTTTATATTTAATTCTGTGCAAATCACATGCCTGGAAGCTTGCGTGTATCACCCTCACTGTTTATTCAGATTTTGACCTTAACTATTGATCATGCATTTTTATTGCATATTTCCTATGTCAACACAAAATATATATTTTCTCTTGGATTAATTTTAACTATGATGATGAAAATTAGAGAAAAAATAGAGAGGGAGAAAAAAAGAGAGAGAGTCCTCCTCCGTAGCTGAGCGAGTTACGGCGTTCACTCGTCTTGAGAATGTTCGCTGCGAGACGGCATAGGTTCGAATCCGGTTCTGGTCGGAATTTATTCGGGCTACGTATAAGGCCGGTAGCAACCCACCATCAAAAAAATTGGGGGAGCTACAAATGACTGGTGTAAGCTGGTTTCAGATATCTTCTATAACAGCTGAGGGTTCGTCGTGCTGACCAAACGTCACCTCGTTGCTAGTTAAAAATAACTCTAGGTAGGATTGTGGAAAAAGGGAATCGGGAGATAGTCCATAACCCTTCGAGGTTTTAAAATATGAAAACTATTCATTCCACAAATCTAATTTCTCGTCATTGTCACGTGAGATTTCTTTTCAATATAACTTCTGTAATACTAATTAGTTCCTAAGTAGAATAATAAAATAGACAGAGAGATATTAAAATATGAGTTCACTGTTTAAAAAAATAAGCATTAACACAATTTTTATATTCACATACCTCTTTACAAAAATTCCTGAGCACATCACTACAAATAAACAAATCTAGTGCACACTAGAGCCTTGGCTTATCAATACCTATGGGGTATCCTACAATTACAGTCAAACCACAACCTCAATTCTCGAAGATGTGGCCTCTCCATGTAAAACAATTGCGACGTAAATATAGTAGATTTTGCTTAAATATCTTGTGACATTCATACCACCTTTATTTTATTTGTTATAAAGAAGTATTTGGGTGCGTTGTTTATAAAAAAAGCGAGTGGGGGGATTATATTTCTTATGCATATTGAACAAATTGGTCTTAACTCATAATCATGCCGTAAGAAGAAACAAACTCGTGGGCTAGTGGTTATCGCACTGGGTTGTCACTCTAATGGTCGTAGGTTCAAATTCTCACAGTGGCAAAAACTTTTCGTAAGCTTTATTCGTTCCCGTTGTTACTATTTGAATTAGTCTTCTTTGAAATTAACAACAAAATATTATACAATTAATTCTCTCTTTCAAAATAGTAATATGAGGAAAAGTTTTTTATTATAAGAATTGGTAATTTTAGTGGTCTCAACACATCTAAAATCCAAAAAAAAAAATGCTAGATCGACGTTATTTTCTACTGAATTCTAAATCCACGTTATACACAGATAGGCTAATAGAGCGTGGACCTACAGTTTAAAATAAGATACGAACCGACCAAGTGGTAATGTATCGACGTCTTGTAATCAGTGTGTCCTATTCCGAGTTCCAGTCAGGTCGCATAATGTTTCAGATTCCATTTTAAACATATCCCGAGTCGTGATTAGCCTATGTGTGCAAAAAGTAATATTAAAACAAACTCTTGACCTCAATAATACAAGTTGTGTATTTTCTTTCAGCTGTGGTTCCCTCTTTTTCGCGAGAAATAACAAATTAACCTAATCATTAACTCAACAAATAAAAAAAGCATCTCTAAATTAATTAATAAAAAACTGTTATTACACCCAAACCTCTATTTTATCGTAAATATAAATAAAATATCATCTCACATAGTAAAAACAATATGAAAATTGTTCTAATAAGTGATATATGATTGTCAAACACATACATGAATACATTATGTTACAGATTCCACCGATGTAGTTTCCGGTGAAGTGATTATGATGAAATAACTTTCCGGTTCTCGTCGGTGGAAACCTTTGATCGCACACCGGACACGTTTCAATGTTATTGTGAGATTGAAGTTCATCGCTGGATAATAGAAGCATTTGGTTTCGATTCGCGTAAGAGGCTGCCAATAGTCTCAACCTCTTCAACCATCTTTTCAAAAAAATATTTGATTACGTCAAATTTGATTTGATTGATTATTCAAAAACTGGAATAATTGTACCTTTCGAATCGAATTTATGGAGGGGTAGAGAGAGGGCCAATATGGATAGGTTAGAAACAAGTGATGTTATGATGATAGCCGTTGCCATTTCAGAGTGGCAAATGTTTAACATTAATTGTTGAATTTTATTTTAGGCTAGGTATATTCAACATGCCCCACTTCGTCAATTTTATTAAAACAACCATTATTCATCCTCATCGTTACCATTAGCCAAAATAGCCTCGCTTCTTTTTTTTCCACAATTTTCGTAGTGATCTCCGTTCGCAATTGGCTTTTGTAGATTAACAAAAATCGTCTGAAGTTTGAACACGTCATACCGGTGCAAGCTGTTTTTGTGATTGTTCTCCTCGATTATTCAAAATATCTAATTTTCGCATATTCAAATACACACAAGTGAAGAGGGGTTCATGCCACATTAGTGATTTTAAATTGTATTCTCGGAGCCATGCACACATTTCCTAACATTGTTGGCTTGTAGTCGATGAGTTGTGCAGGTACAGCTGTGAAGTTGTTAATAATACCCAACACAGACAAATCACCCAACATTGCTTTTCAACATAGATTTTTAACTAGAAAATTGTTATGATTACAGTACACCCTTATCAGTATACAATAACATGGCGCCATTTTTCTGTTTCTGTTGCCAACAAAAGCAAATCTACAGACCACAGGTTTGAGAAATAAGACATTAACTATATTTTGCATACATGTAGGTACGCCCCGCGAGGTGTGTTATTGGAAAACTCAATACATGTAAGCAGTGGAGTAAATTTTTTTTCTTTTATTTTGATGTCCATGTATTTATCTGAACCCTCTTGTCCAACCAAAACAAAAACTCCGGTCCTATCTGGAGACTGCAAAAACTAATATGTATGTTTATTCAGAAAAACTATCCATGGACAATACCGTTGCGCCCTCCATGTGCATTTTCCTTGTTGGCTGAACGCGAAGATGCCCGAGACTGCTTTCGAAATTGCTTTCAGCCTCGCATCACGATACAGCCGTTTTCTACAATTCTATTAGCCTACTATTATTATCTAAAACTATTTCATCACACACAATCACAAAAATAAAAAAAAATAACATTTCTCTCCTTCACTCGCTTTTAGCTATCGTCCAGTGTTCTTTTAGATAGCAGGTGAATCGTGACTAGCAAAAATATTGAAATCGAAATATGAATTATCCGTTATAACCCCCCCTCCTCTTTTTTTCTCACCCCTTCTTTACATGCACGCTCGATGACATTGAAATAAACAAAAACACACCGCTATGCTTAACAAAAAAACATCCATTGTACAACTCTATAGGTCGAGGTTCATAAGCCTCGTACATCTCATGCGAGGAACTGCATATCTTGTTTACAGTTTATAATAGTATCATATTCCTTCACTCGGGAGATTTGCAAGACAGCTCATTACTAGATCTGTTTTGTCAATATAAGAATGCTTGCTATCAGTAATAAAATTTTTATGGTGTTTAACCTAACAGCTGAGGGGGGCGAGGGCATTCCACATTTACCTTTGCTAGTGCAATAAATATCAATATTTTTAAGTTATGCAATAATTTTTGACATTATATTCATGTCCATTTCCAAAGCTAGATTTATATACACAAACAACTCGCTCTTGCAATATATTATCTATTGTGAAAAATTCTCGCATGTTCGCGAAACAGGAAATACACGTCATAGCTTCCGTGAATCGAGCGCAAGATTACTGGAGCACGCAAAATACCGTATGCTAAGAATAAAATATTCCAAATGCAGGCATCATGCACAAATAGAATAATCAGGTTGAATTTACAGTCTAAAACCACCATGTTCTGGCAGCAAGTATCAAAAACATGTGGTTAGAAGATTTTGATAGGAGGGTGAGTGAAATAGTTGTTGCAAGTTACCTTTTAAACCCAGTACATGTGTAGGAATATATTGCATATAAGCTGTCTCACTCTCTCCGTATGTGTGTCAGGTAGTCGTGTCGATCGTTAGTTGTATGTCACAGCTTAACTGTACTAGGTAATATTTTTACATAAGGTAAGTTGGCATACTCTGCGAAGGTATATGTTTCAAGCTTCTAGCTGTAAAAAATTAGCTTTAGCCTATTTGCAAAGTGTAAGTTTGGCTCGTCGAAAGCAACTCAAACAGTGTTGCCAGCTGTAGGTTAATTTTCCCCCGTTATACAATTACAAGAGGTGAGTTGCTTATACCCTATCTGGAAGATGTGTCCATGGCTTATGTCGTAGGTTAATTTAGTTTGCAATAAATCTTGTGTGTTGGCCCTTACAAGTAATATAGCTGCCTTTCTGCCTTTGAGTCACCTGTAAGGCTATATGTAGGTGGGCAAGTAAGGTTAGTTTAGTTTACGATAGATCAACCTGTCATGCTATGTACTATTTTCTGCTTTTTGAGTTACCTGTAAAACTATATGTGGGTGGGTGTGTGAGGTTAGTTTAGTTCACAATAGATCGCACTTTAAATTTGCTCACACTCTCTCTGTCTGTGTGTCGTGTCGATCGCTAGTTGTATGTTACAGCTTAACCCGAACTAGGTAATATTAACTGTACTTCAAAAAATAAAATTGTGTGTATCTCATGTCAAACTAGAAATAAAAAAATCAAACATTAAGCATTCATGCAGATTAATTAAGCCGTAAATTCAAAATTTTGGCCTCCACACAAATCGCATTACATACATACATACATGTGGAAAAAACAAAAGTATGCATGTTTTTTCACCCGTGGCATTTACAAGAGCCCCCTGTAAGTAAGACTAATCGGGGCTAAACCTACAGTTTCAAAAACCACTTGTGCAAGTATCGAATCCTTGAATACCACTGCACCATAAGGGAGAAGGTCCGGTAAGAAGAGGGTGGGGGTAGAAAGCTGGAAACATTAACACCGCTATTGCCAGTTAGTATCTTCTTCATCTTATTGCATACTTATCATCTTATAGAAGATTACGCCGTCAACTTGTAACTTGTAGGTTAGCCTCGCCTGTGAAAATATCATATGTTTAAAAAACAAGAGGTTTGTGAAGCAACTAGTCAGTGTTGCCAACTCCTATTGGTAGGTTAGTTTCGCCTGTGAAAAATCACATGGTGAAATTTTCTTGGGGTGGGTTGAGCCCCACTGAGCCCCACTTTTCGAGCTTAGAACCGAGTTGATTGGTCTACTACACAGTACAGTCGATTTCAAATACCGCTACAATACAATTTTTGCAACATGAGGAGAAAAACATTATAGCAGAAGGCCCAAAACATCATAGAAGAGGTCCCGTTAGGTCGTAGCAGGGGCCAGGGATTTCCTTAACAAAAATAAATTTTGATTATCACACACACACACACATTGTAGAAGATCACACATGAGAGTTTTAAAAAACAAAACACATCGTGGCAGATTACGCTGAGAGCACAAGGTCGTGGTAGATTACACTGAGGGGGCTTACAGTAAAAAAAACAGCCTCCTTATAGGAAAATATCATAAGTCATTTCAAAAGTAGGTCAAAAAACAAGTTAGCATAAGAGCAAAATTTGCAGAAGATAAAAAATAGCTTAAAAAATAATATCAGAGTTTTTTCTGTTCATTTTTTCTCTCATTGTAGGTTAGTTTAGTGCATAAAACATCGTAAAATAAAAAAAAATAAAAAAAATAAGTTAGCATAAGAGCAACATTTAAAATAGAATAAAAAATAGTTTAAAAAGTAATGCCAGAGCTTTTTCTGTCCATTTTTCTCTCATTGTAGGCTAGTTTAGTGCGTAAAACATCATAAAATAAAAAATAGATCAAAAAATAAGTTAGCATAAGAGCAACATTTGCAGAAGGTAAAAAATAGCTTAAAAAGTAATGTCAGAGCTTTTTCTGTCCATTTTTTCTCTCATTGTAGATTAGTTTAGTACGTAAAACAGATTACGCTGAGAGCAGAAGCCTATTAGCAGGTCGTAGTAGATTACACTAAGAGAGCTTACAGTAAAAAAAAACAGCCTCCTTATAGGAAAATATCGTAAGTCATTTCAAATGTAGGTCAAAAAGCAAGTTAGCATAAAAGCAACATTTTGAAATAGGGTAAAAAATAGCTTAAAAAGTAATATCAGAGCTTTTTCTGTCCATTTTTCTCTCATTGTAGGTTAGTTTATACCCAAAAACAAAAACCTTGGTGATTTTTTCGAGTGAGGTGTTGGCAACACTGCAAAAAAATAGGGCTCATGCCTTACGAGAGCAAACCGTTAACATACACCGTAAAAGGCTACGCCTCGCCCCCTAAGTTGGCAACACTGCGAGAAAATAAGGCTCATGCCTTACGAGAGCAAACCGTTAACATACACCGTAAAAGGCTACGCCTCGCTCGAGCTGGCAACACTGCAAGAAAATGAGGCTCGGTGAGATTCGCAGTATTGCCAGCTTTTTGCTTTAAATTAGGTTAGACCGAGATAAAAACCTTGGTGATTTTTTCGAGTAAGGGGTTGGCAACACTGCGAGCCTCACCGAGCCTCATTTTCGGTTCTTGAACCCGGCCACTTATACTACTCAGGCTATTTAAATTAAATGCATATTGCTATACAGCATAACACCATAACATCTTCCCCATGGTTTTCTCATCATACATGTGGGAGAAGTGAATGCTTATTTAAATCATCTTCAGTAGCAAAACCTCTACAACACAATCTGCACAAGTAAGGTTTCGCAGCATGCATTGCTACATGCTTCTTTAAGATTGAACTTTGATTAAATTGCTTGTCACACACAGGGCAAGTATATGGTTTCAGTCCAGAGTGGATTCTTGAATGTCTTTTCAGATCTGACTTCCAATTAAATGCTTTGTTACATGATGGACATGAGTATGGTTTCTCTCCAGTATGTATACGCATGTGGTTTACAAAGTGGGATCTATGAGCGATCACCTTGTTGCACACACTGCAATGAAAGCCACCTTGTGGTGTATGTGAGCTATAAGATTCTCCCTGTCCAATTGGTGGTGTCAAATTACTTGCATCTTTATCCATTCCAGATCTAACTAATGTTGACTCTTCTGAGTTGCAAAGCTTGGATGTTGTTTTAGAGATAGTGAAGTTGCGAAGACCTTTACTTGCAATCATGTTAACTTCCCTGGTTGGTGAATGTCCTTCTAATACAACACTTCCTCTCCCAGTATTTTGGAATAAGTACCTGGAAGCAGAGTTCTTAATTATAAAAATGTATTGTTTCATTAGAGTTCTAAATTATACAAAAATATTAATTTACTACAATTCCTAGTTTATCATCAGAATAAAGTACATGCACAGAGAGAAAAGAAAATGCTGATTACATTTACTGAATACATGTATTAAAAATAGTGGCCGCGATGGCTCAGTCGGTAACGCGTCTGACTACCATGCTAAAGGTCCCGGGTTCGATCCCCGGCCGGTTCAAATCCGGGAACTTTTCTAACGTTGGAAGCGGGCCCCGGTGCCCACCCAGCATCGAATAACATGGGTACCTGGGGGAAACCCTGGGGGGTAAAGGCGGTCAGGGGCGTGTTGCTGATCACATCACCCCCACCCACGACTGGATCAAGAAAGTGTGGGGCGTTACCCCCACACCCCCTATACACCTTCATGGCGTGGTGCTATGCACAGGGGAGCACTTTACTTTTTTACCTTTTTTTACGTGTATTCAAAATACAATTTTTAGATAGAAAAAGAAATTTTACCCACATCAGCATCACTTGACATTGACATGAAATATGTATGTATCTTCATTTAGCATCAATTTTCTGCACTTTTGAGAATTATGACATGACAATGAGCATAACCGATTATTAGACAATATTCATAAATAACATGCATGCACAGGTTGGGATTTGAAGCTACGAAATTCGGAAGCATGATCGAAAATCGACTCCTTATTGCACTTGGTCACCAAGCTGGCACGGGACAGGTTTTTTGCCTGTCAAAAAATAACATGATAGCTCCAGCATACATGTCCAAAATGTTATGAATAACATATTCTTTGGAGACGAATGTGTGTGTGCATTTATGAATGTATGAAAATTCATTTCACTACCTTGAAAATAATGTAAGCTTGCCAATTCATTAACTACAATTCAGAAGCACCATCAAGTATTGGGTGTAAAAATACTTCTCGGCACATTTTAAAGCAATAAAATGCTTATTCATGGAAAATAGGACTTACATTTTAATTGTCAACGTAACCTCCAATGGAATTTACACACTATTGCCATCTTTCGGTCAGCTTACATATCCCCTGGCAATAGAACAATGGGGTTTAGAGTCAATAAACACAACAATTCTATTTTCCACCTCTTGAACGTTTCCGAAGTGAAAATGTATTAGGTGCAGCTGGAGGGACCAGAACAGATGGCAGTCTGAAGGGGCCAGGTCAGGTAAAAGTCACATGAGGCAGAAGTCCCTAATTCAATTAATAGAGCATCTCCTTAGTTCCTTTTCCTGTGTGTGGTCTGGTGTTATCATGCAGCAATATCATGTGACTAGTCCCATTTCTGTAATTAGTATTTTCCTCTCAAGTTCATTACTCTAACAAATCAGTTGACTTTCATTTTTCGATTTTCGATCAACAGTAGCTCCAGTTCTCCATCTTCCATTTTCTTTGGCTGACTTCCAAATTAAAATTCTTATTTCTGAATCACTGAAACAACTTCTTGCAATTGTAGTGATACGGCATTTTCACCCAAGGCTGAAAAAATCTTATCCTTTGCCTCAATGGCACTTTTCTTCATTTCATACAAAAAACAAAGCATGCGGTGGCTGATATGCTGCTTCTTGAATGACATTGTGTTCATGACATGTTACCTCATCTGCTAGTTGGGTATTTTACCTTCTTAGGTTGGTATTGGAGTGACCAAATCTTGCAGGGAAAGTTCAAATTTGAACAATCGCAACAATAAAGTACTGTATAATAGGTTAATTCATTTAGGGCCAAGAATACATTTGATAAGTTATGCTTATCTTCTCTTTCTGTTTTATATCTCCATTGTGAGGTCATCTATTTTGTACCTTCCTTGTACCCATATTCATAATTCCACGATATTAACTGCAAGGAGACAAATGATGGGAAGTTGGAGTTTTTCACATACAAGCACAAAGGCATGAATAATACTCTGGTAACTACATAAATATGCTATTAGACAGGATATTTTTATTTTCTGAAATAAGAAATTGCGATCCAATTTTTCACTGAATACAGTTTTGAACCTGAAATTGACTTGTTTTTGTACAGAAATTTTGCTTTTTTTATTTACCAAACATATGTCTCTCTCTCAATTCATAATTTTCATTAGAGATCTACAGCTGATGAGACATAGATGATGAAATAAAGTAGGAGACAATAGGGAAACTAGGTGGTGACAATCAGAGGAGTTGAAAAACAAAATTCATTTCAAGTGTAAGCGCCACTACTACAGAGACATTTACACAGGTAAAAAATATTACACAATTTAATTTCAGACTGAATTTATTATTTATACATTTACATAGAATTTTAAAAATACACATTAAGAGAACAACAGCAATAAATTTATTTGCATTGAAAAAATAAACACATATTTGTAAACAATATCATTAATTTTATTTTTTATTAATAAGACAGGAAGGTAAAGAAAATGAATAAATGAAAAAGATACCTATTTTTACCTTCCATGAACAAAAAGGGATCATTTCTATTGTGTTACACTTGATATACAAATTCATCAAAGCCAAGTTGGTGACAAGAATGATAGAAAAAGGAAAACAATATCCACACTGAAGTTTTGTCTACCCAATATTTTGTTGTTCTATATGTATATAAATTCTTAATTTAGTATGATTTAAAGGAAAGTTTGTATTAAGATCTGTTGGCTGAAAATCATCTCTTTTGTCTCCTTTCACTAATACAGGAATATGTTCAATACTATATATTGTAATATACTTGGTTTCATGTTGCAAAAACACAAAGACAATAAAACATTTCAATTTAAAAAAAAGTGTATGTAATAGTGGGAAATTACATAAAAAACTAACATTCAAACTAAATGTACACTTAACAATTGGTATAGAGTATAACACAGTACCAAATGAGGCTGAATATTCCTCATGACACACACGTACATATATATATGCACTCTCCTCCTTCCACTCCCACCCCAATTCACTCCCAAATCCACATGCCCTCTACTGCCTGACCCTCCCTTTCCACTACCCCCCTCCTCCAGTACCACTAAAAAAACACAAACACCAAAGCTGCACCCACAATTCTCGCACCTTGGTAAACAACCAGTCCACAGACAAACCCACCCCCACCAGACCCATGGTCACCAATGAACCTAACCTACCCCAATACAACCAAAGTATACTAAATTTGTCCAACCACAATCTCACCCTTACCGAAATTGATATTTTATCCAAAGGCCTCACCTTCTCCCCCACAACCAATTCAGTCTCCTCTTCGATATCCACACCTTTGCCAGACATCTCAGATGACAACACTTCTGGGCAAAAAAAAAACTCCCCCCAGACCACGACCAATGAAACCGACTCAAGCCTCCTTCAATTTTGTCCACCATCCTCCCAAGACCCACCCCCTGCCCACCAACCACCCCCTGGAAAGGTACATCACTGCCAGCTCATTTCTTGTTAACCTCCACAACAAACCCAACCTGAATCCCTCTCAAGATAAAGCCCTTCAAGATTTCCGCCAGAACCACCACATCAAAATCCTCCCAGCTGACAAGGGGTCCACCACGGTGGTCTTGAACTCTCAAGATTACCTGGCGGAAGCCACTCGCCAGCTGGCTGACTCCTCCATCTGCAAAACCACCACGGTCGACCTTTCAGCCACACACCTCAACAGAATCCAGGACTTTATCCACATCCGAAGTCCCCCAGAGGGCCTGACAGCCTCCACCGTATCCATGTTCATCCCAGACAACCCCCGCACACCCACTTTTTACATGCTGCCCAAAATCCATAAACCTGGCAACCCTGGTATACACATTGTGTCCAGTTACAATTCACCTTCTGAAAGAATCTCAGCCTTTGTCGTCTCCCACCTCCAGCCTCTTGTTAAAGCTCTGCCCTCCTACCTCCGGGACACCAGCCACTTCCTTCAGAAAATCAACACTCTCCCACTATTACCTGCCAACACCATCCTTGCCACTATCGATCCTACTTCTCTCTACACCAACATATCTCACTCTCATGGCCTCTGCTCCATAGACTCCTTCCTCAACAACAGACCAAAACCCCAGCACTAATTTCCTGACCCATCTAGCTCACCTTGTCCTCACGTGCAACAACTTCACCTTCGAGGACAAGCACTATCTCCAAATCCGGGGCACAGCCATGGGTACCAGAATGGGCCCATCCTATGCCAACCTGTTCATGGGCAAACTTGAAAGAGTTCCTGGAGACCCAATCCCTCAAACCTCTCCTCTGGCTCTGTTTCATCAATGACATCTTCATGCTGTGGACACATGAAGAACCTTTACTGACCACCTTCCTAGACAAACTTAACCACTTCAGCTCCATCAATTTCACCTGGACTCACTCCACCAACCAAATCACCTTCCTGGATGTGGATGTGGATGTGCACAAGAAGGAAGGACATTTGGAAACCTCCATCCACATCAAACCTACCAACCATATGCAATACCTACACTTCTCCAGCTCCCATCCCTTCCACACCAAGAAAGCCATCCCCTTCTCCCTGGCCCTCAGAGGTCAACGCCTCAACACCTCACCCACCTCCCGACAGAACTATAACCTCCGCTTACACCAAGCCTTGACCAACCGTGGATATCCTTCCACCCTGGTTACTAAACAAATATCCCGAGCTGCTTCATACACTACCACCAAGAAACCTGCCACCAATCCCCCTGCACTTGTCACCCACTATCACCCCCACCTAAACAAAATCACATACACTCTATGTTCCCTCCTTCCCATCCTGCACAGTGATCCTGACACCAGAAATATCTTCCCCGATAAGCCCAGAGTGATTTTCAAATGCCCTCCCAATCTCCAAAACATCCTGGTCCACCACAATCCACCTACTCACAATCAACTCGCACCCGCCCAAGGTGCAAAATCTGCCCCATATTTGTCACTTCCTGCACCCTCCAGATCCACACTGCAACCAGAAAATTCATCCTCTACTCCAAAGGAACCTGCTACAGCTCTAACCTAATTTATATCCTCACCTGCAACATCTGTGGGAGCTTCTACCTGGGGGAAACATCCACAGCCCTGAACCTCCACATCAACAACCACCGCTCCTCCACCCAAAACCTGGACTTTGCTGTTGCCATTCACACCAATCACCATAATATTCCTTTTAATGACTGCTTCCAGATAGCGATCGTCCACTCCTTGCCCCAATCCACCAACACCTCAATACGTAGAAGATGGGAGAGGGCCTACATATCGACCATGAATGCAACCACACCTCCAGGCCTGAACAAGGCCACCCAGTAACGCCCCTCATCCCCTATCCTCACCCTCGCCACCACCTTTCCCCAATCCCCCCCACCACCACTCACAGTTTTCGACAAGCCTGGCAAAAGACCCACCTATACTTTTTGTGGCACTGTTAACACTTTTTTTCGGGACCTGGCAACCCTGCAGGTCATGGTAACTCTTCGTTTTTGTCACAAAGTTCTACAACGTCTCTCTACTCTTGAAGATGTGACACACCGTCACGAAAATTCAAAGTTTTTCTGCGTCCGGTGAGTGTTTCCTCTCTCCTCTTTCACTTTTTATTTAGCCCTTGTGGCCCATATATATACACGAGGGTTGGGGAGTAAGGCATGGCAACCCAGTAATAATTCGACAATCGAAGGATGTATTAAAAATTTGTTATATACAATTGAAAGAGTATCCATTATGGATATGTGCACATGTTACAAAAACTTGTCTGATTATGATCTCCCGCATTGTCCACAGCACGCCGCCATCGATGTGGAAGACGTTGAATACCATCGGCAGAACCATCCTCTTCACCACGCCTGAAGTTTTTGTGATTTATGACGTGCCGTTAGGGAGAAGCATCCAGACCTACTGCATAATGCAATCATACTCCACGATAATGCAAGGCCACATAAGGCAGCTTGTGTACGGGACCTACTATGCCGATGGGGATGCGAAGAGTTGGAGCACCCAGCGTATTCACCAGATTTGTCACCGTGTGATTTTGACCTCATCCCCAAGGTGAAGGAACCACTGCGTGGTACACGATATGCGACTCGCATGGACATTGAAAATGCTGTGCGACGACAGATCACCCGCTTCAGACATGGTAAAGAGGATGGTGCTGCCAAAGGTATTCGACGTCTTTCACATCGATGGCAGCGTGCTGTGGACAATGCAGGAGATTATTTTGAAGGTTTGTCATAATCAGACAAGTTTTTGTAACATGTGCACATGTGTATGTCACAGGGTTGCTTGGGATTTCTTTCATGATTCCTACCAACAAAATATCCATAATGGATACTCTTTCAGTTGTATATAACAAATTTTTAATACATCCTTCGATTGTCGAATTATAACTGGGTTGCCATTACTTACTCCCAAACCTTGTATACTATATATGTGGGTGTGAGTGTGGAAATTTTCTCATCATGTATGTGGAAGAAGTGAATGCTTATTTAAATCATCTTCTGTAGCAAAAGCTCTACAACACATATTGCACAAGAAAGGTTTCGCAGCATGAATTGCTATGTGTCTCTTTAAATCTGAATTTTGATTAAATTGCTTGTCACACACACGACAAGTATATGGTTTCAGTCCGGAGTGGATTGTTGAATGTCTTTTCAGATTTGATATGTCATTAAATGATTTGTTACATGTTGGACATGAGTATGGCTTCTCTCCAGTATGTATACGCATGTGGGTTTCAAACTTTGATCTAAAAGCGATCACCTTGTTGCACACTTTGCAATGATAGCCACTTTGTGGGGTGGGGGAGTTATCAGATTCTCCCTGTCTAATTGGTAGCTTCAAATAACATGCATTATCCTCCATTTCAGATGTAACTACTGTTGACTCTTCTGAATTGCAAAGCTTGACTCTTGTTTGTGACATAGTGAAGTTGCGGAGACCTTTACTTGAAATCATATTAACTTCTCTGGTTGGTAATTGTTCTTGTAATACAATACTTCCTCTTCTGGTATTCTGGAGTAAGTACCTGGAAACAGAGTTGTTAATTTTAAAAATGTATTATTTTATCAGAGTTCTAATTTATACAAATATACTCATTTAATACAATTCTTACTTCATCATCAGACTAAAGTACATGCATGGAGAGAAAAAAAGAAAATACTCAATACATTTTCTGAATACACATTTTTTTTTAAAAAAAATATAGATAGAAAAAGAAATTTTACCTATACAAGCATCAATTGTTGATAACATGGAATTTGTTTGTAATTTTCTTTAGGATTAATTTTTTTGCCCTTTTCGATGAATCACGACAATGAGGATAACAGATCATTAGATAAGATTGATGAAGGGCAATGGAGAATGTGCATGCCCAGGTAGGAACTTCAAGTTGGGTACTTTGGAGGCAACATAAAAAATCAGCCGTTTATTGTACTTAGTCATCCAGCTGCCATGGAACAGATTTAAGACAGTTTCTACGGAAAATTTAGACATGTTCCTAACTATGCCTTAAATCAAAAGAATAAAGTAAATCAACAAATTGATACAAAATGGAAACTGACAAGTGAAAATCTCTTGAAGGAGAAAGTCGAGCCATGCAAAAAAACACTTGAATATAGTTTATGATTGATAACCATCATGCAAATTGCAACTAGAGAGAGTAACTTTCCCCTAAATTTAAGCAATATTAAAAGCTTCCTCAAATACATGGTGCAGGACTCATTCCAAATAGCGTTCATGAATTTCTCTTCTTGTCTTCTGTATTTTCGTGACAGTCACACACAACATTTCCATTCCCAAGTCAGTATAAATCACAGTAACCAGCATCAATTCAATTATGAAGAAAAAAATGTACTTTAAGCCTAAAGTTTAAAATAACAAACTCGTTGTGTATTGAATAACATGATAGCTTCAACACACATGTCCAAAATACGAGAGCAAATCAAAAACTAAAGGCAATTTTGTGATTTCGCAGGAATAAACGAAGACTGGATGTGTCTGACGTCACCACGTGTATACTTGGAGTGACGTGGAAGTAGGAGTATCCATAACTGCCCCATTCAGTCAAGTATCGCGAAGCAAAAAGGTCACATGTATGGACACATCACTCAACAAATGCACCATCGAGGAACAGCATGCTGTAGTGAATTTTCTGAGGTCGGAGGGAGTCAAACTGGCAGACATCCACCGTCGGTTGTTAGCACAGTATGGAGCAAGCACCATAACTCAACGAAAGGTGAATGAGTGGATGGACCACCTGGATGCACAGGTGTAATGGACTTTAGATGACGAGGTCCAGCAGACGGTGCAGACGTGGTTTCGTGAGCAACAAAATACCTTCTTCGTGGACAGGATACAGAAGCTGATTGCATGATACCAAAAGTGGATTGCCATGCAGGGGGCATATGTGGAAAAGTGATATGTGTAGTTCTTCTTCTTGTGTGGAAATAAAGATGTTATGTGAAAATTGCCTTTATTTTTTATTTACCCTCGTATAAGTGTGTTATGTTATGAATAACATATTCTTTGGTGACAAATTTATGTGTGCAATACACTCACGTAAACTGCAATAGGATCAATCAGCGTTTCCACTTACAGTGAAAGTATGTTTTAAGTTCACTTAGAGTATAGGTATGATAATAACCCCTGTGCATTGTGCCAAAACCAGGGATCAAAACTGAGGCTTCTTGATTACAATGAGGTAGATGTAACAGAACACCATCAGGAAAGATTGCTAATGTATTTACCTACTAGCAACTTACTAATATAAGAATTAACATTACATTGGAGATTAATTCAATATTAAAAGTGATAAATGAAAATGCATTTCATTGCCTTCATTAAAACTTAAACTTTCCAATCCACTCTTAACAGACACAATGAAAATTCCCAAGAACCATCAAGTATTAGGTGTACAAATTACTTCCTGGCACTTTTTAAAGAAAGAAAATGCTTACTCATGGAAAATAGATACATTTTAATTGTCGACGTAATCCATTGGAATTTATACACCTTTGCCATCTTTTGGGAAGCTGGGAAATCCCCTGGCAATAGAACGACAGGGCTTTAAGTCTATAAACTCAATAATTCAATTCTCTTAAGTGAGAAGCTATTAGGTGTTGTTGCAGGGACCAGAACAGGCAGTAGTCAAAAGGGGCAAGGTCAGGGGAATAAGTCACATGAGGCAGAAGCCCCTAATTCAATGAATAGAGCATCTCCTTAGATCCTTTTGCAATGTGTGACCTGGCGTTATCATGTAGCAATATCACATGACTAGTCCCACTACCGGTAAAGAATCTTTTAATCTCAAGTTCATTACTCTAATAAATCAGTTGACTTTCATTTATGGATTTCCGATCAACAGTTGCTCTATTTATTTGGATATACAGCCTGTCATCGTCTAGATTAAAATTCCCATTTCTGAATCACTGAAATCACTTCTTGAATGTGCTGTATGATACGGCATTTTCACACACGGTTGAAAAAATCTTATCCTTTGCCTTAGCGGCACTGACATGCTGCTTCTCAAATGACATTGTGTTCACATCTTACCTCACCAGCTATTCGGGTATTTTGCCTTTTTAGGTTGGCATTGGAGTGCCTGAATCATGCAGGAAAAGTTCAAATTTGAACAATCGCAACAATAAAATACAGTATAATAGGTTAATTCATTTAGGGGCACGGAATACATTTGATAGCTAATAAGTTATGCATATCCTCTCCTGTTGTATATCACCATGGTGAGGTCATCTATTTTATATCTTCCATTTACCAATATTCATAGTCACACGATGATAACTGTAAGGAGACAAATAGTGGAAAGTGGGAGTTTTTCCATGTGAATATACAATTCATTTTTTTAATTAGAGATCTACAGCTTATGAGACAGAGATTATGAAATAAAGTAGGAGACAATATAAAAACTAGGTGGTGATAATCAGAGAAGTTGAAAAACAAAATTAATTTGAAATGTAAGCGGCACTACTACAGAGATATTTACATAGGTAATAAATATTACACAATTTCATTTCAGACTGAATTTATTATTTATAAACTTACATAGAATTTTAAAAATACACATTAAGATGACAACAGCACTCAATATATTTGCACTGAAGAAAATAAAGCATATACTCTAACGAAATATCTTCTAAATTTTTTTTCAATCAGACAGGAAGGTAAAGAAAATTAACAAATGAAAAAGATATAAATTTTTAGTTTCCTTGAACAAAAAGGGATAATTTCTATTGTATTACACTTTACAAAATCATCATAACCATGTTAGTGACCACAATAGTAGAAAAGATCACATGTAGATTCAATGATCCACACTAAAGTTTAGTTTACCAATATTTCACTCTTCTATACGTACATAATTCCTGAATTAATTTTCGATGAAAATTAAACATTATTATCTTAAGATCTGTTGCCTGCAAATCATCTTTGTTGTATCCTTTTACCAATAGAGGAGTATGGTAAATATCCATGCATTGTAATATCCCTCGTTTCAAGTTGCAAAATCACAAATGCAATAAAAGATTTGAATGTAAAAGTTGAAAATTACATAAAGAAAATAAAGAATTGTACACCTAACAATTGGTATAGAGTGTAACACTGTATTAAATGAGGCTGAATTTTTCTCATGATATATATATATGTATATGTATCTCTGTGTGTGTGTGTGTGTGTGTGTGTGTGCGTGTGCGTGTGTGTGTGTGTGTGCAAATTTTCTTATTATATATGTGGGAGAAGTGAATGCTCAATTAAATCATCTTCTGTAGCAAAAGCCCTGGAACATAGACTGCAGACATAAGGCTTCACAGCATGCATTGCTATATGTCTTTTTGAATTTGAGAGATCATTAAATTCCTTGTCACATACAGGACAAGTATATGGTTTCAGTCCAGAGTGGATTCTTGAATGCTTTTTCAGAGTTCCCTTCTGATTAAATGCTTTGTTACATGTTGGACATGAGTATGGTTTCTCTCCAGTATGTATGCGCATGTGGATTTCTAACTGTGATCTAAAAGCCATCACCTTGTTGCATACATTGCAATGAAAGCCAGCTTGCAAGGGAGGGGAGCTATCAGATTCTCCGTGTCCAATTGGTGGTGTCAAATTACTTGCATTATCCTCCATTCCAGATCTAACTAACGTTGTGTCTTCTGAATTGGAAAGCTTGACTCTTGTTTCTGAGTTAGTGAAGTTGCGGAGACCTTCATTTGAAATCATATTAACTTCTCTGGTTGGTGAGTGTTCTTCTAATACAACACTTCCTCTCCTAGTATTTTGGAGTAAGTACCTGTAAGCAGAGTTATTAATTTTAAAAATGTATTATTTCATTAGTGTTCTAAAATACACAAAATGTTCAATTACTGCAATTCCTAGTTTAACATGAGAGAGAATAAAAGAAATTGCTGATTACATTTTCTGAATACGTTCATTAAAAAATTAATTTTATAGATACCCAGATAAGCAACATTCGGCAACAACATGGGATATGTATGTATTTTCATTTAGCATCACTTTCTTGTACACTTATGATAAATCATGGCATTGGGGATTGTGGATAACCGATCATTAGATAAGATTCATGAAGGGTAACATTAAAGCTATGAATTTCGGAAGCAAGATAAAAAATCTACTGCTAATTACACTTGATCACTGAGCTTTCATAGGACAGGTTTCTACCTGGCACAGCTTAAAAATCAGCCATGTAATGACATGTTCCAATGTGTAAAATAAAAAAATAATAATGAAATTAACAAGTGGAAATCTGTTGAAGGAGAAAGTCGAGCAGTGAAAAAATAATAATAATAATAAAAAAATATGAACGTAAATTAAGAAAATCATGATGTAAATTGCAACTACAAAGTATCTTTCCCTTCCCTCTATTTAAACAATATTAAAAACTTCCTCAACTACAAGTGCAGTACTCATTCCATATGGCATTCATGACTTCTCTTCTTGTCTTCTATATTTTGGTGACAGGTCCACACATTTCCCTCACCAAGTCAGCATACATACATCACAATGACAATTCTATTATGAAGAAAAGCAATGTCCTTTCAGCCTAAAGTATAAAATAACAAACTCATTGTGTATTGCAGGGGTTCCCAAACTTTTTCGTTTCACGGTGCCTTTAGTGTTTCAAAATTTTTCCGCAGCGCCCAAGTCAGAATGTAGGCCACTTTAACACTTGCAACGTTCAGTTAGTGTGGTTAGGTTGCTTGCCTAAAATAAACATATGTTTTATATTGAGAAACCTTTTGTGTAGAAAGTAGTATATCAGCACATATTTGGAATAAAGTGACATTTCAGTGAAATTATTGGAACATTTCGCAGCACCCCTGTAAGCCAGCCACGGCACCCCCAGGGTGCTGCTGTGCACACTTTGGGAACCACTGGTGTGTTGAATAACATGATAGCTCCAACATACATGTCCAAAATATAAATATGTTATGTTATGAATTACATATTTTTTGGTGACAAATATGTGTGTGCAATATACTCATGCATACTACAATAGGATTAACCAGGGTGTTGCTTGTGTTTTAAGTTCACTTAAGAGTGTAGGCATCATATTAACCCCTGTGCATTGTGCCAAAACTAGGGATCAAACCTGGGGCTTTTTCATTACAAAGAGATGCAAGTACCAAAGCACCATCAGGAAACCATGCTAATGTATTTAGCTACTAACATGTTACTAATATACGAATTACCATTACATCGGAGATTAATGCAAGAGTAAAAGTGGGGCCACCCTGATGGCATAGTGGTAAGATCAAGGGGTTCCAGGATCAATACCTGGTGGAGGCTCATAAGATTTCGGATACCACTTAAAACTGTAGGTCCAGTCCCGATTAGCTTTATTGTGCATAAAGTGGACTTCAAACACAATAAATTATGAACAAAAGGGATAAATGAAAATGAATTTCACTATCACTACGCTTTCCAATTCATTCATAATAAACATAACTAAAATTCACAAGGACCATCAAGCATTAGGTGTACAAATTACTTCCTGGCACTTTTTAGAGTAAGAAAATGCTTACTCATGGAAAATAGACTTACATTTTAATTGTCGACATAATCTTAACTGGAATTTATACACCTTTGCCATCTTTCGGGCAGCTGGCAAATCCCCTGGCAATAGAACGTGGGGGTTTAGAGTCTACAAACTCAACAACTCTATTTTCCACCTCATCAAAGTTTCTAATGTGAGAATCCATTAGATGCTGTTGCAGGGGCCAAAACAGGGGAATAAGTCACATGAGGAAGAAGTCCCTAACTCAATGAATGGACTCCTTAGTTCCTTTTGTTGTGTGTGGCCTGGCGTTATCATTCAGTAATGTCACGTGACTAGTCCCATTTCCGGTAGAGAATATTTTCCTCTCAAGGTTATTACTCTAACAAATCATCAACTGACTTTCATTTTTGGATTTCCGATCAACAGTTTCCCACTTTCTTTGGCTATCCAGCCTGTCATCTTCTAGATTAAAATTCCCATTTCTCAATCGCTGAAAACACTTCTGGAGGTGCTGTACGATACGGCATTTTTACCCAAAGCTGAACAAATCTTTTCCTTTCCCTCAGTTGCACTCTGCTTCATTTGACATGAAAAAATCATGCAGTGCCTGACATGCTGCTTCTCAAATGACATTGTGATCACAACATCTTACCTCACCAGCTAGTCGGGGATTTTGCCTTTTTAGGTTGGTATTGGAGTGCCCAAATCATGCAGAAAAAGTTCAAATTTGAACAATCGCAACATTAAATTACAGTATAATAGGTTAATTCATTTAGGGGCAAGGAATACATTTGATAGCTAATATGTTATGCATATCCTCTCCTTCTGTTGTATATCTCCATAGTGAGGTCATCTATTTTATACCTTCCATGCACCAATATTCATAGTCACACGATGATAACTAGGGAAAGGAACTTTAGGTAAATAAATGTTTTTTCTGCGATAAGATACAGACCCTCATTTTTGCCAAAATTCTGATCATAGCCTTATATGTCAACACAGCAAATTTTATTTTACATAAAAACACATATTTTCCAGTTTTCCGTATGTAAATACATATTTTGCGTATTTTCATTTTAAATACATAAAATCGCTCATTCACTTCATCTACCTCGAAATCTTCGAAGGAAAAATGTTTATACTCTGCACCTCTTTCATATCGAGAGTGCTAGGTTTGTTTTGTCTTTGAACACGCTCGCTGGCAGACTTCTGGCACCTCGCCTACGATCCTATTGGGAGAAAATAGCTGTAAGTAGCTGGGGCTGGCTACACGTAACGATAGCAAGGCTTTTTAATGAAGCAATGCAGCTATTGTGGCCGGAAGGCATAAAATTTGACAATGTTCTTCTCCTCGTGACAGATGCTGCAGCTTACATGAAAAAAGCTGCAGTAGGCCTTGCCGTTAGCTACCCCAAAATGGTGCACGTTAAATGTGTGGCTCATGCGTTGCATAGAATATGTGAAAAGATAAGAGCTCTTTATCCCAATGTCGATAAACTGGTTTCAAATGGGAAGAAAGTTTTTATGAAGTCGCCTAGAAGAATAGACATTTTTAAACAAAAATGTTCTGAGGTTCCCCTTCCCCCTACACCTGTAGTTACGCGATGGGGCACTTGGTTGAATGCAGATGTTATGCCCAGAACTTTGAAAAAATTGCATCTGTTGTAAATGATCTCGACAAAGAAGAATTCTGCAAGAACTGTTGATGGAGCCCTCCTTAAAAGTCGAATTGGCATACATCTCAACAAAACCTGTCCATTCTCTCTAATTCCATATGAAAGCTTGAATCGTCCGCGAACACTTTGGCAGCTTCCATTGGTAAAGTCCGTATAGTAGAAACGAAACTGCAAGAACTCACTGGATCTAAATGTCTAAATGTACAGAATTTTTTGGGAAAAACCAAGGTTTTCAAACTTTGTGCCAAATTGCATGTGTTTTGGAAAGTGAAGTAGAGGAAGACGAAGCTTTGGAAAACTTAAGCGTTAGTGACATTTCGTGATTCAAATATGCAAGAATTGTTTCTTGTGACGTGGAGCGATCTTTCTCACAATATAAGATGCTTTTTAGAGATAATCGTCACAGATTTACAATGGAGAATTTGGAAAAAACTATGGTGATCCACTGTAACTCTTCCAAAAAATAGCTCGCTAAGAGGTAATCATTTAGAAACTAATTTCAGGTGTTTAAAATGCATGTTATAGTTTGTTTTTGTTAACAAATGTTTTTATTTTTGTCACATATTTTCCTGTTTTTATCACATATTTTCAACATTTATGACACATAAAAAATAAATATTTCTGAGTTTTTTAGCACATAAAGTTCCGTTCCCTAATGATAACAGTAAGGCGACAAATAGTGGAAAGTGGGAGTTTTTTTCATGTGAATATACAATTCATTTTCTAATTAGGGATCTACAGCTTATGAGACAGAGATTATGAAATAAAATGGGGGACAATATAGAAACTAGGTGGTGATAACCAGAGCAGTTGAAAAACAAAATTCATTTGAAATGTAAGCACCACTACTACAGAGACATTTACATAGGTAATAAATAGAGCCCGGATTTCTATGCAAAATGCATGTTTCATGTAGCAATCAAAAACTTATGGAAAATATTTTTTTCTTTCCGACGAACTTGTAAAGAGTCTTTTGAGACGCATATGATAGCGCATATAAGTGCATATTTTGAGTGAATTTTGTTTTGCATGCATATTTCTTCAACTTTGCAGGATAAGGCATATTTCGAATTTTATTGCTACATACTAGCATATTTCATAGTCTATCAAGAGATAATAGCGTTGAGTTTGTTGCCCACAATAGTTGGTAAATTCACTTTCGACTGCACGGCGATAACCGAATGGCGAACATACCAATTTAATATACAATATACACTATAATTTTTAAAGTTTTTTTCCAGCATTTTATGTAGTGCTTTTTAAACAACAGCGATATAGCACCTTCTGATGCTTTTACAACTGTCAACTAGCGCGAAGCCTTTCTCGCGACTTGGCAACTATGTGGAAAGGGTTTCTGCTGTTAGTATCAAAGGAGTTCACGAACGTCTAAGTGTTATTTTGTGTTGTGTTAAACATGCCATCTGAAAAATCAAGTAAGGCAGTATTGTTTGGTAAATACGTACAAGAATTTGGAAGTAGTGTATTTACAGAAGATGGGTCAGTTTTGTTCTGTGTGGTGTGCGAAAAAAGAGTTTCAGCAGAGAAGAAATTTCAAGCTACTCAACATGTCAATTCAGCAAGACACAGGGAAGCCCTTCAAAGAAGATATCGCAGTAAACAACAACTGCTTACTACCGCGTCCACTAATTCAACATCTGAATGCACAGTAAGTGATACATTCATTCTATGTAGATCTGTGTTCTGCGTTTGTGAGTGCTAATATTCCTTTGTGGAAACTGAGCAATGCCCATCTACGAGGTTTCCTTGAAAAGTACACGGGAAAGAAGGTGCCAGATGAATCAACGCTACGTAAAAACTATGTGCCTGTTTGTTTTAATGAGGTCATGGGAGAAATTCGGGAAGCGTTGAAGCACGAGAAAATATGGGTGTCTATCGATGAGACTATTGACGCGGCAGGACGTTGTGTTTGCAATGCTGTTGTTGGTGCAATGAAGGCGAGTGGTAAACCCTACTTACTGAATATCGAGGTGTTTGAGAAAGTGAATCATTCCACAATTGCGAAATTATTTAATGATTCGTTAACTTTGTTGTGGCCAGATCACATCCAGTATGACAATGTGTTACTGCTTGTTACTGACGCGGCCCCGTACATTGTCAAAGCAACATCTGGTTTGAAAGTGTTGTATCCTAAATTAGTCCATCTGACTTGTCTTTCACACGGTCTTCATCGCGTAGCAGAAATAATCAGATACCAATACCCGGAAGTAGATGCACTTGTATCAAATGTAAAGAAAGTATTTGTGAAAGCTCCTTCGCGAGTACGTCTCTTTCGCGAACTGGCGAAAAATGTTCCGTTACCTCCGCAACCGGTATTAACACGATGGGGCTCGTGGCTAGAAGCTGTGTCGTATTATGCAGAAAATTTCAATGAAGTGAAGGCAGTCATAGACTCACGAAAACCAGAAGACGCAGCCGCTATTTGTGTGTCACAGAAATGTTTCTCTAGAAGTGGGATTGAGAACGAATTAAATTACATACACAACCACTTCTCGAGTATACCTGCAATTATTACACAGTTAAGAGTCCCGTAATAATCCTTTGCAGCATTCACTCTCCTTGTTGGGCGAAGTATCGCAATCTTTCTCCAGTGAAACTCACGGTGTCGCCAAAATAGTGTCAGAAAAACTTCACCAAGTATTAGACAAAAATCCCGGGTACAGAACAATCTGTGACATTGCAAATGTACTGAATGGTGAAAATGTGGACTTGGAAGAGGACCTAATACAGGAGGAAGTTTGGTGTTTCTCACATGCACCAGTGACTTCTGCTGATGTAGAAAGGAACTTCTCGATCTACAAAACGTTTCTCACTGATAAGCGCAGAGGGTTTACAGAAGAAAACCTAAGGAAGACGTTCATAGTTCATTGCAACAAAGGTCATTAAGGTAAGATGTTTGGAAAAAAAATAATTGTTCATGCATATCTTAGTGCATATTTTTTATATTTTTCGTGCATATTTGCATGCATATTTTGCTGTTTGTTTGTGCATGGAAATCCGGGCTCTAGTAATAAATATTACACAATTTAATTTCCGACTGAATTTATTATTTATAAATTTACATAGAATTTTAAAAATACACATAAAGATGACAACAGCACTCAATATATTTGCACTGAAAAAAATAAAGCATACTATAACGAAATATCTCATAATCTTTTTTTCATCAGACAGGAAGGTAAAGAAAATTAACAAATGAAAAAGATATGAATTTTTACTTTCATTGAACAAAAAGGGATCATTTCCATTGTATTACACTTAACATACAAAATCATCCCTGTCATGTTAGGGACCACAATAGTAGAAAAATAAAAACAATATCACATATTCCATGATCCACACTATAGTTTATAGTTTATAAATTTTATTTTATATGTATATAAATCTTGAGCTAATTATCTATCTTGAAAATGAAAGTTTGTCTTAAGATCTGTTGGCCATCTTTCTTGCCTCTTTTCACTAATATAGGAGTAAGTTCAATATCTATGCACTGTATTACACCTATTCTCATGTTGCATATCACAAATGCAATAAAACATTTGAATTTAAAAAGAGGTGTATGTCAAGGAGGAAAATTACATAAAAAAGAATTGGCCATTCAAACTAAATGTACATTTAACAATTGTTATAAAGTATATGAATTAAATGAGGCTTGATCTTCATGATTAATTATATGTATGTATGTATGTATGCGAGTGTGCAAATTTCCTCATCATATATGTGGGAGAAGTGAATGAATATTTAAATCACCTTCCGTAGAAAAAGACCTGGAACATAAACTGCACACATAAGGCTTCACAGCATGCATTGCAATATGTCTTTTTGAATTTGAGAGTTGATTAAATTCCTTGTCACATACAGGGCAAGTATATGGTTTCAGTCCAGAGTGGATTCTTGCATGAACCTTCAGATTGACCTTGTGCTTAAATGCTTTGTTACATGTTGGACATGAGTATGGTTTCTCTCCAGTATGTATGCGCATGTGGGTTTCAAACCGTGATCTAAAAGCGATCACCTTGTTGCATACATTGCAATGAAAGCCACTTTGTGGGTTATGTGAGCTATCATATTCTCCAATTGGTGGTTTCAAATTACTTGCATTATCCTCCATTCCAGATGTAAATATTGGTGAGTCTTCTGAGTTGCAAAATGTGGATGTTGTTTGTGAGATAGTGAAGTTGCGGAGACCTTTATTTGAAATCATATTAACTTCTCTGTTTGGTGAATGTTCTTCTAATACAACACTTCCTCCCCTGGTATTTTGAAATAAGTACCTGGAAGGAGAGTTGATTATTTTAAAATTGCTTAATTTATGAGAATTCTAAATTATTCAAATATGTTAATTTACTACAATTCTTAGTTTATCATCAGATTAAAATACACATATCGAGAGAATGATGGAAAATATATTTTAAATTTTCTGAATTCTTAAACATAAAAAAAAATACTTTTGTAGATTGAAAAACAATTATTACACACATGCACCAGCATTGCCAGAAAGTATCGTTGGACAAGTTTTAGACTGTCAATGGAAAAGATGAGTCATGTAATAACATGCTCCTGTTTATGTATTAAATGCACACTTAAAGTAAATAAAAAATTAGTGCAAAATGAAAAATTGTTAATAAGAGCATCATGATTCTCTGCAAGAATCTAATGCAAGAGGAAGTCAAGTGCTGGAAAAAAAGAAAAAGAAAAACATACATGAACTTAACTGATAAGAACCATGTTGCAAATTGCTTCTACATTGATGTTCCCTCTATAAAAGCTTCTTCATCTACTTGGTGAGGTACTTTTTATCTATAGCTTTACAAATTCTCTTTTCTTCTACATTCAGGAGATAGGGCCATGCAACATGTCTAACACCACGACAATGTACAGCACAGGATATAGTGCACATCCGATCATGAAAAAAGTAATTGCAGTTTAAAGTACATAATTGTGTTGTATGCACGATGACTCCAACATAATATCCAAACTATAAATAGTATAGAAATATAAATAGTATATATATTGTGGAGTGACGTCGGACATGGTATTGACTGAAATTCCATCCGGAAGCAAGTGATAATGGCACAGGAGCTGAACATTTCACAACAATCAATGTTCAGGGTAGTTAATGAAGGCCTTGGAATTGGAGCTTACCGGTGGAGTACTGGAAATTTCCTTGACGACACAAGTGAAGAAGCAGAGGGAACTGAAATCGAGACTGCTCCTGCAGCGGTACGTTGCCAATGGGCATTGCAGGATTCTCTTCACTGATAAGAAATTGTTCACCACTGAATAAAGTTCTAACTGCCAAAATGAAAAGGTGTATGCCTTCCAAAAAATCAGAGATGCCACCAGCCCTCCTCAGTCATGGTTTGGTGGGGGGTGAGCTATGAGAGTTCCACCAGGCCTCATTTTTGAGAAAAGGGCTTAAAAGCCGTGCAAAAATGTATGTGGAAAGTGTCCTGGACCCTCTCGTGACACTGTTTAACCAAACAATGTTTCACAATGAATCCTGGATGATCAAGAAATATTCTGCCCCAACTCATAAGGCAAGGATGACGCGACGGTGACTGAAGATCAGTGTACTCGATTTCATCTCCACTTTTGATTGGCCATCTGATAGCCATGATCTCAGTACCTTGGACTAAAAACTGTGCCCAGAGCTAGAGAGGACTGCCTGCAAGAATAGGCACCCTATAATTGAAAGTTAAAAGTGCTCCTTGATAGCAGCAGGGGCGGACCTTCCCATCAAGCTCATCCGTGCTGCAATAGATGCCTGGCCAGGGAGACTTCGAGCCTGTGTGAGGGCGTATAGTGTACATTTTGAAAACTGATTGGTGCTATTTGTGTGTAATATATATAAGTATAACATACTAAAAGAACATTTAAAAATCTGAAACCATATTAAATTTATTCACAAAACAGTGAAGCACAATAGTGGTCAAAAGATGAAGCTGCAGGAGAGGGACTGCCGGGACTTGAAGCATATTGTGACGTCGCAGAAGAAAACAACGGCCGCCAAAGTGACTACAGAACTCAATCAGCACCTAAACACCCCAGTGTCATGCAAAATAGTGAGGTGGGAACTGCATAAAATGGGTGGCCCAACACCGTATTAATACATGATGTTCTGACTTCCACAGGTGTTTCCATTATTTTGTCCAATACCTGTATGTGGGTAATGCTTTAAACACACATTCTTTGGCGACACACAGATATGTGCAATATATGTTGGGTATCCAACCTAAGTCAAAGTTTGTTTGAAGTCCACTTTCTGTTCATAAAGGATAATGAGGATGTATTTAGTGTTTTAATTGGGATACAGACATCTGTGTATTCTGCCACAAGCAGGGATCAAACTTGGGACCACTTCCTTAGGAGGACATAGAATTACTACCATGCCATCAAGAAAGCCAGCTTGATGCATTCATAGGGTGACCCATAATATTTTTGCCCAAAAATGGTGTTAGTTCTACACTCAAGTATTTATCAGAACAACCATTCTTCTTGAGAAGAGCATTATTCCATGACTGTACTAAAACTACATGTATGCTTCTAGATCAAGCTTATTCACTGCTCTACAAAATTTGTTATTTAATAATGGAACACACAAAAACAGTACAACCCGCGACACGAGCTAACAGTGAAGTACTGTCTGCTAAACATTCTAAAAGACAATGAAACATTTTGATCGGTATGAAGTATTTGAAACATAGTTCAGCTGTTTTACCATGATGCTAGTTTAAAAATTGCATCAACATTTTTTTAGAATGAAATGTCTCAAATTTAGACTTGATTTTTCAAGCCTAACTCCTAGACTTTTATAAGATGGGACAAATAGTGATTTTTTACTAACATGAACGGAACAACTGGAACACGCTTGAAAAGGCACTGTCCTAGTCAAAACAGGACATATGGTCACCCTATGCATTAACGTACTGACATGTTACTAATATATGGATTATTGGTACATTAGAAATTAATGAGATAGTTAAAGTGATAAGTTAAAAATGCATTCCGTTATCTGAAAAATAAGGTAAGGATGCAATTCATTATAATAATAAAAATAACTACAATTCACAAGCATTTTCAAGCCACGTATATTCTTCTTTATCTCTTGAATCTCCATGGTGAGCTTATCTATTTTATACCTGTTATGTACCCATATTCAAACTCACATGATATTCACTATATGGAGGCAAATGGTGGGAAATGTGTGTTTTTTATGCATAATATGTGCATTCAATTCATAACTTCTGTTACTGGTCAGCTAATGAGAAATAGATAATAATTCAAAAGGGAGAGAATAAGTGGTGATATTTGAACTAGTTGAAAAACAGAACATATTTGTAACTTAAGTAAAACTCATTTAGAAAAAACTGCATAGGTAATAAATATAACAGATTTGAATTTCACAAAAACTTTATTATTATTATAAACCTACATGAAATCTTGAAAATGCCAATGCATACATTAAAACAATCAATTTATTTGCAATGGAGAAAACACTGAAGCACTTATTTGTCAACAATATAGTCAACTTGTAAAACAGTGCGTGCAAACAAATAAAAATAAATAAAATAACTAATGAAAAATACAGCAATATATTTTAACTTTCATTCAACATAAAATGGAACATTTCTAGACTATTACACTTGCTATGCAAATTTACTTCAGCCATATTTATGACTCAAAAATATTTCACTAAATATTCAGAAATTGTAGAAAAACATAAAAAAGTTATATGCAGATTCAATGTTATACACTATTTTAAGATTTATCCATTGAAATTCTATTTCCTGTCTTCTATTTCTTAATAATCAGTAGGCTCAATGTTTTTATGTATTGTAATATGTCTGGTTACAAGCTGAAAAATTACGAACACAAAAACTTTTCAATTTAGAAACACATGTGTTTAAAATTGGAAAAACAGGCCATCAAAATAAATGTACATTTAACCCCGTTCCACAAGCACGAGCACTTGTAACAGCATCAGACGCACGCAGTGTGTCACTCGCATCTGTACTTTCAATATTTTTGTTATATAATATGTTGTTAATATTCGTTCTATTACCTTTAAATATGTATCTAAATATTTTGTTACATATTTCACATGTTTGGACTGTACATTTTCCATTTACGAAGTCATTACATCTTGTATACAAAGTTATTGATTTAACTCTTTTAAGTAAATATTACACAGAAGTTTTTTTCTAAAATTGTTTATGTTTAAAATATAAATGAATAATTGGAAAGGACTAAATACCAGTAATACTACTAATAATTATCATAATGATAGTAATACTATTATAGTAATAGTACAAAATAAAACACACAGGATATTGACAAAAATGGACCAACTAATTTATTTTACTGATTATCTGAATGACAGTTTATTTTCACCTTTTGCATCTTAAAACATTCACTGCATACAAAACTAACAATGTGTCCCATACATACATATTTTTGACAGTCTTTATATGTAAAACGTGTAAGCCTATTCTCTTTTTGTTCTTTCTTCTTGGTTACTCCTATGTTCCGGATGATCTGCAGGAATTCCCAAATCTCAGCTAAACATAGCCTAATTGATGTTGGAATGTTCATCTTAGTAACTCTAACTTTCATATAATCATATAAGAATTCCTTACCAAGGATTTTCCAAAAATCTTTTCTTGGCGGTTCAGACTTTGTATTGGCCTTATGAATTACATATGCATTTATCCCAGAAATATTAAATACACAGATGCACGCGCGTGGAGTACCACTCCACTTTCAAACTAATCGACTCACTGCCAATTACGGACTGAATGTTTATTGCTGTCAGCTGCCCCAGTACCTTCCTAAGAGTGAAGAGGGAAGCTACTGAGAAGGTGCCCTCTCAAACCTGTTTTATTATACTTTATAAAACAAAATTTCCTAGTTTCGGAGTCTCACTCAACGGCACGTATGGTGGAGGGTTAACGACTGGTATATGGCATAACGCAATATTAAATGAGGCTGAATCTTCCCCATGATTCTCTTATTATATATGTGGGAGAAGTGAATGCCTATTTAAATCATCTTCAGTAGCAAAAGCTCTACAACATAATCTGCACATGTATGGTTTCACAGAATGCATTGTTATGTGATTTTTTAAAACTGAATTGTGTTTAAATTGCTTGTCACATACAGGACAAGTATATGGTTTCAGTCCCGAGTGGACTCTTGAATGAACCTTCAGATTTTCCTTCCGATTAAATGCTTTGTTACATGTTGGACATGAGTATGGCTTCTCTCCAGTATGTATACGCATGTGGGTTTCAAAGTGTGATCTACGAGTGATCACCTTGTTGCATACACTGCAATGAAAGCCACCTAGTAAGGTACGGGAACTATCAGATTCTCCATGTCCAATTGGTGGTTTCAAATTACTTGCATTATCCTCCATTCCAGATGTAACTAGTGTTGACTCTTTTGAGTTGCAAAGCTTGCCTCTTGTTTGTGAGATAGTGATGTTGCGGAGACCTTTCTTTGAAATTGTATTTCCTCTGGTTGGTGAGTGTCCTTCTAATACAATACTTCCTCTCAGAGTATTTTGGGATATGTACCTGTAAGCAGATTTGTCAACTTTAAAAATGTATATTTTATGATAGTTCTAAATAATACAAATACATTATTTTACTACAATTCTTAGTTTATCAAATTAAAATACATGCATTGATAGAACAAAATAAAATATACCTTACATTTTCTGAATACTTACATTTACATACGTAAGTACATATATACGTCCGTGCATCTGTGGATGTGCGTGTGTATTGAAAAACTAATTTGTACACACACAAACATTACCTGAAAGTAGCATTCGACAAGTTTCAGAGTGTCACTGGAAAAATCAGTCATGTTCCTCATTATGTGTTAAATGCACAGTTAAAGTAGGTAAAAAAACTGGCACAAAATCAAAATTTCCAAATAAAAGCATCATGCTTCTCTGCAAAAATATGTTGGAAGAGGAAGTCAAGCAGTAAAAACACACACAACTGACAAGAACGATGCATCTTTGCCGATATATTTCACTTTCACATGTAAAAATAAGAACACTTTTGTGGTGGCCACAAGCGTACTCCAAATACCATTTTCTTAAAATTTTAAATATATTCTTCCATTAACTTTCATTATTCAGAGGGAAAATGTGTACATTTCACCTCCTCTAAAGACTCTGTCATTCCGAAAGAAAACAAACATAATTTTATCTCTCTATGACAACTTGAGCTATGATTCTTTTTGTACATCACAGCAAGTTTGAAAAGCACATGCTTAAAAGGTCTCATCTAGCTGAAAGTTAAACAATATGAAAAGCTTCTTAAACTACATGGTAAAGTACTATTTGTCTGTGGCTTGAATTATCTTCTTGTCTTCTAAATTATGGTTACAGGTCCATGCAAAATTTCCCACCTTGAACACACATACCATTACGAAGAAAATTTGATCTAGCCTTAAGTATAAAATAACAAACTCACTGTGTGTTGTGTGGCAAGATGGCTCCAACATAAATGTCCAAAATATAAATAGTGTAAAGGTGTGTGTCATGCTTTGAAGCATATATTCTTTGGTGAGCGAAGTATTCGTGCAATACTTTCATGTAAAGTAGAAGAGAATCTACACGAGTTCCCACCAAAAGTCACAGTTTGTTTGAAGCCCACATTCTGCTAATAGAGGCTAATGAGGGATGGATTTAAAGAGTTTTAATTGGGATACAAACATCTGTGTATTGTGCCACAACCAGGGATCAAACATGGGACCACTTCATTACAAGAAAATGGAATTACCACAATGCCATAGGAAAGTTTGCCTATGCATTTACTCACTCACATGTTACTAATATATGTATAAACAGTACATTGGTATTTCTGAAAAAGTGAGTAATAAATAAAGAAATGCATTTCATTGCCTGAAAAATAAGGTAAACATGCCTCCCAACCCATCATGATAATAAACATAACGACAATCCACAAGCACCATCAATCAAGTTATGCATATACTCTTTTTCTGTTCTACATCTCTATGGTGAGTTCATCTACTTTGTACCTGTTATGTATAAATATTCCCACTCATAAGATATTCACTGTAAGGAGACAAATTCTGGAAAACACGTGTTTTTTTGTTTATAAGATAATAATGCAATTCATAAATTTGGTTACAGATCTTTAACAGATGAGGCATAGATTATGGTTCAAAAATGAAGAGAATTTAAAATTATGTGGTGTTAGTCGAAGTAGTTGAAAAATAAAACGTAGCTCAAACTTTAGTACTATACTACTGCAGAAAAATTTGCGTATGTAATAAATATTATAGAATTGGACTTCAGACAAACTTTATTATTTATTATTAATCTACATGAAATTTTAAAAATGGAAATGTACATGTAAACAGCAATCAATTTATTTAAAATGAAAAATAAAACAATGAAGCATTTATTTGTCAACAATATCCCCAATTTTATTTTCAATTCAAAAGGCAGAAAGTGTAAAGATAAAAAGAAATAATGAAAAAGGTAACAAAATATTCTTGCTTTCCTTTAACAAAAAAAAACTGATATGAAAATTTATCCTAACTATGTTAGTGACTCTTTACAAAATATTTGAGTAAATATGCATGAATGGTAGAAAAACATAAGTATGTTCAACATTCATGGATTGTAATATGCAAGGTTACAAGCTAAAAAATCACAAATGGAATAAAAATTTTGAATTTAGAAATAATTGTATTTATCAGAATGAAAAAATAGAAAAACAAAGAAGCTATTTATAATAAATGCAGATTTTACAATTGATATAGAGTATAACACTATAGTGAATGAGACTAACTCTATCCAATGATATTCCTTTCATACATGTGGGAGAAGTGAATGCCTATTTAAATCATCTTTTGTAACAAAAGCCCTGGAACACAATCTGCACATGTATGGTTTCACAGCATGCATTGCAATATGTCTGTTTAAAATTGAACTATGATTAAATTGTTTGTCACATACAGGACAAGAATATGGTTTGAGTCCAGAGTGTTCTTGAATGTCTTTTGAGATTTGAGATGCTATTAAATGCTTTGTTACATGTTGGACACGAGTATGGTTTCTCTCCAGTATGTATACGCATATGGGTTTCTAACTGTGATCTAAAAGCCATCACCTTGTTGCACACACTGCAACGAAGGCCACCTGGTGGGGTAGGTGAGCTATCAGATTCTCCCTGTCCAATTGGTGGTTTCAAATTACTTGTATTTTCATCCATTCCAGATCTAACTAATGTTGACTCTTCTGAGTTGCAAAGCTTGGTTCTTGTTTGTGAGATAGTGAATTTGCGAAGACTTTGATTTGAAATCATATCAACCTCTCTGGTTGTTGAATGTTCTTGTAATACAATACTTCCTCTTCTGGTATTCTGGAGTAAGCACCCATAAGCAGAGTTGTGAATTTTAAAAATGTATTATTTTATAAGTTCTCAATTATGCAGAAATATTAATTTATTACAATTTTAAGTTTAGCATCAGTCTAAGTCCATGCATGTAGAGAATACTGATTATATTAAAAAATTAATTTCATAAATTGAAAAACAAATTTTTACCCACCCAAGCATCACTTGACAATACCATTGCATATGTGTGTATTTTCATTTAGCATCACTTTTGATGAATTGTGACAATGAGGATAGCCGATCAGTAGATAAAATTCATGAAGGGTAACTCATAAATAACATGCATGAACAGGTTGAGACTTGAAGCTGAGAATTTTGGAACCAGGATCAAAAACCAACTGCTTATTGCACTTGGTTACAGCTGGCATGGGACAGGTTTCTGCCTGGCAAAAAATCAGCCACGTAATGACATGTGCCTGTGTGTTTAATAAACAAATAAAAAACTGAATAACAAATTAACACAAAATGGAAATTGAGAAGTGAAAACTTGTTGAAGCAGTAATTCGAACAGTGAAATTTTTTTTCAAAAAATGAAGAAAACTGAAGAAAACCATGGTGCAAATTGCAACTCTTCCCTCTATTTAAACAATATGAAAAGCTTCTTCAACATCATGATACCATAGAGGAAAAGTCTAAATATGGGCCCCCCTTTTTATGTTGTCATTTTCGGAGGGAAATAAGTAATATATCAAGCACCTGACTTTAAAATGCATATCTATGAAATATATACCTAGGTACTTAAATGTAATAGCATGCTAAAGTACAGAAGGTCTCATTTTTTTTTTTTTTAAAAAAAGCAATTTCCAAAAAAATGGTAAAATGATGTATTTCAAAATTGTGGTCAAAATATGGGCTACTAGTGGCAATATCACAAAAAGCAATTAAAATTTTAAAAAAACAGTTATATTTCGCTAAAACATTTTAAAATTCATATTTATGAATAATCTGTTGTTTTGAAAATCACACGGAATGGGAAAAATCGAAGTTAAGCAAAACATCCAAATATTTGTTGAAAATGTGATCTCAACATTAGACCTTATGTCATAGCCCATATTTAGATCATCACGCTATTTTTCTTCTTCAATTTATTTTCGCTCTCTGTGGTAGATATTTCACAAACAAATCAAGGCATTCCATGGGACATGATAGCTCCAATATACATGTCCAAAATATAAATGTGTTATGTTGTGAAGTTAACCGCACGTTTAGAAGTAAAAAAAGAGGTTACTTGAAAAGCAAAATTAACGAAATTGAAACAAACAGCAAAAATAAAAATATCAGAGATTTATATAAAGGTGTAAATGAGTTTAGAAAGGGGTGGCAACCTAAAGTAAACTTGATAAAAGATAAAGACGGTGATTTTCTAGCTGACCCAAATGATATTCTAAATAGATGGAAGAACTACTTTAATGACCTTTTAAATGTTCATGTAGGAGATAAATCAGAAGTAAATGAAGTCCACACAGCAGAACCTTTAGTTCCAGAACCTAACTTGACTGAAGTTAAAGATCCTATTAAAAGGCTAAAGAATAACAAAGCACCTGGCATTGATTTAATACCAGCTGAGTTAATTAAATATGGTGGAAATTCATTAATATGTCAAATTCATAAATTAATTTGTGTAATATGGAATAAAGAAGAAATCCCTCAACAGTGGAAAGAATCCATAATTGTTCCTGTGTTTAAAAAAGGTGATAAAATGAACTGCAATAATTACCGTGGAATTTCTCTACTCTCAACAACATATAAAATATTATCTAACATTCTTTTAACAAGACTAACCCCATATGCTAATGAAATTATAGGTGATTATCAATGTGGATTTAAACGTAACAGATCAACTACAGATCAAATTTTTCACATCAGACAGACACTTGAAAAAAAATGGGAATATAATCAAAATGTCCTTCAGCTATTCATTGATTTCAAAAAAGCATATGATTCGGTCAAAAGAGATAAATTATATAATATATTAGTAGAGTTTGGAATACCTAAGAAGCTTGTTAGTATGATAAAAATATGCACCAGTGAAACAGAAAGTAAAATTCGTGTGGGTATTAATATGTCTGACAAATTTACAATTCATGATGGGTTAAAACAAGGAGATGCATTATCTCCATTGCTCTTTAATTTTGCCTTAGAATATGCTGTTAGGAAGGTAAAAGAAACTAAAGAAGGACTAAAATTAAATGGTGTGACTCAGTTGTTAGCATATGCAGATGATGTAGACTTACTGGGGGATGATGTGAATACAATTAAGAATAATGCTAAAATATTTTTCAAAACTGCTAAAGAGATAGGTTTGGAAGTTATCAAAGAGAAAACTAAATATATGCTTACAGGCCGAAACCAAGTGTTAGGTAATAATCAAAATCTAATTATTGATAACAACTCGTTTGAACCAGTTTCCAAATTCAAATACTTAGGAGTAATATTAACAAATGAAAATTATATTACAGAGGAAATAAAAAGTAGGCTTAATTAAGGAAATGCATGTTACTTCTCTCTTCATAAACTTTTGTCTTCTCGTTTAATATCTAAGAAACTAAAAGTTAAAATATACAAAACAGTAATTTTGCCTGTAGTATTATATGGGAGTGAAACTTGGTCCCTTACATTGAAAGAGGAACATAAATTGAGAGTATTTGAAAATAAGATCCTTAGGAAAATATTTGGACCTAAAAGGGATGAGGAGACAGGTTAGTGGAGAAGGTTACATAATTTAGAACTACATAATTTGTATTCACGTCCAGATATTATTAGAATAATTAAATCAAGAAGACTTAGGTGGGCAGGCCATGTGGCACGAATGGGAGAGGAAAGAGGAGTTTACCGGATTCTTGTTGGGAAACCTGATGGTAAGAGACCTGTAGGAAGGCCAAGACAAAGATGGAGGGACAACGTTGAGATGGACCTAAGGGAAATCGGTAGGGATGGAAAAGAGTATATAGAACTTGCTCAAGATAGGGAAAGATGGAAGGCCTGTGTTGCTGCAGCCATGAACCTTCGGGTTTAAGAAGGCTAGGGAGTTAGTTAGTTAGTTGTGAATCAAATATTCCTTGGTGACAAATGAATGTGCGCAATATGTTTATTAAAACTGAATACAATAAATCAAGAGTTCCAACTTAACATCAAAGTTTGTTTTACCTTCACTTAGAGTATAGGTCTGATAATATCCTCTGTGCATTGTACCACAGCCGGGGATCAAACCTGGAGTTTCTTCATTACAAGGAGACAGAAGTGGTACACCACCATCAGGAAATCAGGAAAGTCTGCTAATGTATTTACTTACTAACACGTTACTAAAACATTAATTACCATTATGTTGGAAATCAATGCAAGAATAAAAGTGATAAACAAAAATGCATTTCACTACCTTCAAAATAACAAGCTTTCCAATCCCTTAATAATAAACATAACTAAAATTCACAAGCACCATCAAGTATTAGATGTACAAATTACTTCTCAGCACTTTCTAAAGAAAGAAAATGTCTAATCATGGAAAATAGGCTTTCATTTTAATTGTCGAGGTAATCTCCATTGAAATTTATACACTTTTTGCATCCCTCAGGCAGCTGGCAAATCCTGTGACAATAGAGCAATTGGATTTAGAGTCTATAAACTCGACAGTTCTATTTTCCACCTCTTGAAAGTTTCCAAAATGAGAATCTATTATGTGCTGCTGGAGGAACCAGAACAGGTGGTAGTCTGAAGGGGTCAGGTCAAGGGAATAAGCCACATGAGTCCCTAACTCAATGAATAAAGCATCTTCTTAGTTTCTTTGCTGTTTGTGATCTGGTGTTATCATGCGTAGTCCCACTTCCAATAGTCTTTTCCTCTCAAGTTCATTACTCTAACAAATTAGTTGACTTTGGTTTTTGGATTTTCAATCACCGTTGCTCCAATTCTTCATCCTCATGGATGACCGGAAAAGGGGGGGGGCATCCCCACTTAACCCCCTCCCTCATTTCCGGAAAATGAAAGTCAACCAAAAATTATATACTTCACCCATATAATTTCATTTCAGCCACAATACATGTTAATTATTGCATGAACATGATAAATTGAAATTGAAGTAATGTTTTTTGAGTGGACAACACTATTACTGGGGAAAATGTGCCTCGTTTGCTTCCCCCCTCCCTGGAAAAAATCCTGCCGATGCCCATGTTCATCCTGCACTTTTTTTTTGCCTGTCATCTTCTAGACTAAAATTCCTATTTCTGAATCACTGAAACCACTTCTTGCAGGTGGTACTGCATTTTCAGACAAGGCTGAACAAATCTTTTCCTTTGCCTCAGTATAACTTTTCTTCATTTGATATGAAAAAAACATGCAGTGCGTGACATGCTGCTTCTCGAATGACACTATGCTCGTGACATGTCACCTCATCTGTTAGTCAGGTATTTTACCTTTTTATGTTGGTATTGGATTGCTCAATTTTGGAAGTGAAAGCTCAAATTTGAACAATCACAACAATAGAGTATCGTGGGTAGGTGATCTAGGGCCAGAATTTTGCATAAAGCAGATCTGGGACTTACACAGCCTCAAATCAATGGGTACCTGGGGGCAACCCTGGGGGTAAACGTGACCAGATCATGGTGCTGATAACGTCACCTCCAAAATGGCCGAGCTAATGAATGTGTGGAACACTACCCCCACATCCCCTAAATGTGCCTTTATGCCAGATGCTATATGCATGGGGAACTTTACCTTTTAATAGGTTACTTACTTCAGGAGCCCAGAATTAATTTGGCAGCTAATGCATTACACATACCCTCTCCTTCTGTTGTATATCTCCACGGTGAGATCATCTATTTTGTACCTTCCATGTACTCACATTCATACTCACACAATATTAAGTGTAAGGAGACAAATAGTGGGATGGGAAGTGGGAGCTTTTCATGAAGAAGATTAATATACAACTCATATTTTTCTATAGCTGACGAGAGAGAAATGATGATGCCAAATGGGGGACAATATAGAAACTAGGTGGTGATGATCAGAGAAGTTGAAAAACAACACTCACTTGAAATGTGAGTACTACCACTAATGAGACATTTACACAGATAATAAATATTACATAATTGAAATTCAGAGTAAATTTATTACTTAAGTAAATTTACGTAGGATATTAAAAACACATGAAGATAACAACAGCAATCAATTTATTTGCATTGAAAAAAACAACAACATATATTTGTAAACAATATCTTCAATATTATTTTTTATCCATAAGACAGGAAAGTAAAGAAAACAAACAAATCAAAAATGATACAAATTATTACTTCCCATGAACAAAAAGGGATAATTTCTATTGTATTACAGTTAACATACAAAATCATCCTAGCCATGTTAGTGACCACAATGGTACAAAAATAAAAATAATATCACATGTAGATTCCACGATCCACACTAAAGTTTAGTCTACCCAAGATTTTTCTTCTATATGTATATAATTCTTGAATTAATTTTCTATCATGAAAATGAAAGTTTGTCTTAAGATCTGTTGGCTTAAAATTATATTTCCTGTCTCTCTTCACTAACATAAGAGTATGCTCAATATCTATGCATTCTATTACACCTATTTTCAAGTTGCAAAATCACAAATGCAATAAAATATTTGAATCTAAAAATAGGTGTATGTGAAAGTGGAAAATTACATAAAAAAGAATTTGCTATTCAACAAAATGTACACTTAAATAGAGTATAACACAGTATTAAATGAGGCTGAACTTTCCTCATGATATATATATCGTGGATATATATATATATTAGGGCTACCATATTTTGAAATGCTAAAAAGAGGACATTTTCTTCGAAAGCCACACACACCATCAATGTATTCACAAACACGAAAACATTACATAAATCACACAATTTACCACCATTAAATAAAATATTATTCTCCATTATATTATACTGCCACTAACCTAACCTGACTTTATAGTATTGACGTCCACCCTGTTATATTGAACTAACCTATTCTTATGATTGTGTATTCTGGATTAGTCTTTTTATATATAGAAACACAGTACCTCGTTATTTGTTTCGGTACTAGTTTACTATCCTTCGGACAGATTTCTTAATTTCTACAGAAGAAACTACTTACCGTAATAAGTTCCTGTAGTATTGTCTAACATCTGGAAGGTGTTTTGTGTGATGTGGGAATGTTTCATAGTGGAAATTCAACCATTGACGCATAGCCCCACAAACCATTCATACATAGCCTCACGAACCATTTCCGGTAAGGTTAGGTTAGGTAGGGTCACAATAGGTTACAATAGGTTCGAAAAAAATATGCGTAGCCCCACACACCATTCTCGCATAGCCCCACGAACCATTGACACATAGCCCCACAGACCATTTGCGGAAACGTACGTTCTTCAGTTACAAAAACACTTTTTTTAAAAAGAAATGATCAAAAAAACGTGAATACACGTTAAAAAATTATCCGCAAAGCAGATAGGTAAGTACAAATGTCAAAAATTGACGAAACTCAGAAGTTATAGGTGTCCGAAGGATAGTAAACATTTACCATTCTTTTTCATTCATCAGGTAGGCATGGAATTCTTTACAGCTGATGTCCTTGTAATTGTACTGCACTTGCAAAATTCCTTGAAGTGACTCCACAGACAAACTGTTTCTTTTGTCCACTGACTCTGCATTAGAGAGAAGAGTATTTCTACATTTGCATTGTGGGATGGAATTGTGAAGAAAAGCTGAGCAATTTTCAGCAGTTCCGAATGGCAGGAAGAATGTTTGGACTTCTCAAAATACACAGTCCACTTTTTATGAGCTTGAAGGTTAAGAAAATCATGGCCATGTTTAAGTTCTTCGCTCACAAATTTCTTGAGGTTGCATACTTGATCAAAATATTTTTCAACATCATGGGCTTAGTGCATCGTCCAGTACTGCCAACATCAGACGTTTGATGATTCAATAAGTTGTAACTTCGTGATCTCTGACCTATGATGATTGGATAAAAGTAAAAACCCGGACATTTTAAGAGATAGTAAAAACCCGCCGGGATGCAAATTTCAGGGTCCGAAAAGAGGACATGTCCGGGAAAACCAGGACGTATGGTAGCCCTAATATATATATATATATAATGGATAAAAGCAAGGAGGGCCAAAAGGGCTAAGTAAAAATCAAAGAAGGTAAAAGGAAACACTCACCGGACAGTAGAAAAATTCAAAATTTTCGCTAATTTCATAGCATCATCGCTGTGAGGAGAAATAGACGGTATATATATATATATATATATATATATATGAGTGTGCAAATTTCTCATCATATATGTGGAAGAAGTGAATGAATATTTAAATCATCTACTGTAGAAAAAGCCCTCGAACACAAACTGCACACATAAGGTTTCACAGCATGCATTGCTATGTGTCTTTTTAAATTTGAGAGTTGATTGAATTCCTTGTCACATACAGGACATGTATATGGTTTCAGTCCAGAGTGGATTCTTGAATGTCTCTTCAGAGTTCCCTTTTGATTAAATGCTTTGTTACATGTAAGACAGGAGTATGGCTTCTCTCCATTATGTATACGCATGTGGGTTTTAAAGTTTGATCTATGAGCGATCACCTTGTTGCATACTTTACAATGAAAGCCACTTTGTAAGGTAGTCAAGCTACCAGATTCTCCCTGTCCAATTGATGGCTTCAATTTACTTGCATTATCCTCCATTCCAGGTGTAACGATTGTTGAGTCTTCTGAATTGAAAAGCCTGACTCTTGTTTGAGAGAGAGCAAAGTTGCGGAGACCTTCATTTGAAATAATATTAACTTCTCTGGTTGGTGAATGTCCTTTGAATGCAATGTTTCCTCTCGTAGTATTTTGGAATAAGTACCTGTAAGCAGAGTTGTTAATTTTAAAATCATAAATGATTTATAAGAATTCTAAACTATACAAATATATTTATTTACTATAATTCTTAGATTATCATCATATTAAAATACACTCATTGAGAGAATGAAATAAATTATACTTTACATTTTTTGAATTCTTAAATGTAAAGAGATAGTTTTGTAGATAGGAAAAATATTTTTTTTTACGTATACACAAACATTACCAGAAAGTATAGTATTTGTTTGCTATAACCTGGGACAAGTTTTAGAGTGTCAATGGAAAAGATGAGTCATATTCCTTATTATGTGTTAAATGCTCACTTAAAAAAAAAAAAAAAAAAAAAACTAATAAGACCATCATGTTTCTCTGCAAAAATCAACTGATAAAACCATGATGCATATTGCATCTACATTTCTGTTGCCTCTAATTAAACAATATAAAAAGCACTCTTCTTCATGAATTCTCATGTCTTCTACATATAGGAGACAGGCTCGTGCAACATGTCTAACACCAAGACATCACAGGAACTCTTGCAAATGCTATCATGAAAAAAGTAATTTCAGCTTAAATTATAGAATAACAAACTCATTATGTGTTTTATGTATGATGGCTCCAACATAAATGCCCAAAATATAAATAGTATAGAATTGTGGGTAATGCTTTAAAAACATTTTGTAGTGAAATACACATGTGTGCAATATTCTCATGCAAGGTGCATTACAAGGACATATAATTACCACCAAGCCATCAGGAAAGTCTGTTTGATGCATTTACGTACTGGCATGTTACTAATTATGTGGTTTACCGGGATATTGGAATCTAGTGCAAAAGTGAAAGTGATAAATACATTTCATTACCTGAAAAATAAGGTAAGCATGCCATCCAATATGATAACAAACATTATGTAGCCATGTTCGTATTTATAATATTCATTGCATGGAGATAAATGGTGAAAGATGGGCATTTTTTATGTGTAAGATGAACATACAATTCATAAAATTCTTAAATTGTGTTACCAGTCTTCAGTTAATAAGACAGAGATGATTCAAAAAGGGAAAGAATATAGCTCTAAGTAGTGATAGTCGATGTTCTTGAAAAGCAAAACATATCTGAAACTTAGGTAAGATTCCCAGAGTGAAAAAAAATTGCATAGGTAATAAATACATACTACAAATTTTAATTTTTACAAAAAACTTTATTATTTATGATGAACATGCATGAAAATTAGAAATACCAATGTATTAATACATTAAAACAGAAATCAATTTATTTGGAATAGAAATAAAACACTGAAGCATTTGTCAATAATATATTCAACATTTCTAGTAAAACCGAGAGTGCAAAGAAAAAGAATTAATGAAAAATACAGCAACATACTTTTGCTTTTATTCAACATAGTTGTTGAACATTTCTAATGTATTACACTTGCTATGCAAATATACTCTAGCTATATTTATGATTCCATAAATATTTCACTAAATATTCAGGAAGGTGGTAAAAAAAAAAAAAAAAAAAAAAAAAAAAATGTTACATGAAGATTCAATGTTCTGGACTAAAGTTTAGTCTGTTTGATACTTTCCTGGTATATATGTACATAAATACTTGTGTATTTTTCCATGATCAAAATTAAAGTTTATATCAAGTTATATCCATTAAAATTCTATTTCCCATCTTCTGTACTTTATTAACACTTCAGTATGGTCAATGTTTATGTTATGTAATGTGTCTGGTTACAAGTTGAAAAATCACAAACCCAAAAACATTTTAATTTAAAAATATAATGCATAATGTTGGAAAAACAAACTGTTCAAAATAAATGCACATTTGACGATTGCTATATAGCATAACACTATACTAAATCAGGCTGAATCTTCTCCATGATTTTCTTATGTATGTGGGAGAAGTGAATGCATAATTAAATCGCTTTCAGTAGCAAAAGCTCTACAACACTGACTGCACATGTAAGGTTTCAAAGCATGCATTGCTGTATGTCTTTTTAAATCTGAATTTTGACTAAATTGCTTCTCACATACAGGACATGTATATGGTTTCAGTCCGGAGTGGATTCTTGAATGTCTATTCAGACTTTCCCTCCGACTAAATGCTTTGTTACATGTTGGACAGGAGTATGGTCTCTCTCCAGCATGTGCTCGCATGTGGATTTCAAACTGTGATCTTTGAGAAATCACCTTGTTGCACACACTGCAAGGAAAACCACTTTGTGGAATAGATGAGCTATCAGATTCTCCCTGTCCCATTGGTGGTTTCAAATTACTTGCATTCTCCTCTATTCCAGACGTAACTGTTGTTGACTCCTCTGAGTTGCAAAGTATGGCTTTTGTTTGGGAGATAGTGATGTTGTGGAGACCTTTATTTGAAATTATTTTTCCCCTGGTTGGTGAATGTTCTTCTGATACAACACTTCCTCTCCCAATATTTTGGAATGGGAACCTGTAAGCAGAGTTGTTAAATTTAAAAATATATCTTTTGTGTGAATTCTAAATGATATGTACTGTATATAAAAAATTCACTTACTTAAATTCTAAGCTTATCATCAGATTATAGTACACTCATAGAAAATATGCATTCACTGAAGACTTGAATCAAAATAAAATAAAAATACCTGTACAAGCATTACTTGAAAATAAAATGGGGACATGTTTCAATGTGTATTTGTATTTTTGTTATTTAGCATCGGTTTTCTGCAACTTCTGAATAATTTTGTACCTAGTTTGAACTGTGTTAATTACACAATTGAAAGTAGATACCAAAATATGATGTTGTATGATACAGCATATTCAGACAAGGCTGAACAAATCTTTTCCTTTGCCTCAGTATCACTCTTCTTCATTTGATATGAAAAAACTATGCAGTGCGCAACAAGCTGCTTCTCAAATGACACTGTGCTCCTGACATGCTACCTCACCAGATGTATTACAAAAGAAAAAAGAAAATATATATTTAAATCCTCAAATTACGGCAGTATACAAACTGATTAATTTACAATAACAGGTCAAATAAAACGTGGAATATCGATCACGGAACAGGTTCCTCTAAATAGAATAAAGCACTGCCAAATTCTTTTGAGTTTCAAGATCATAACTAATACTACTCAGACTAAATTTACAATGACTATAATAGGGTATCTAATCCTAGTTTAAATATATCACCTTTATAGAATTAATAAAAATAAAGAACAAATACATATTAAAAATTTCACCTAACAAATGAGGTTGGTATTGGAGTGCCCAAATCTGGCAGGGAAAGTTCTAACTTGAACAATCACAACAATAGAGTATCGTGGGTAGGTGATCTAGGGCCAGAATTTTTTTTGCTTCATCCCTGCATAAAGAACCTCTGGGGCTCCCAAGCCTCAAATCAATACGTACCTGGGGGCAACACTGGGGGTAAAGGTGACCAGATCATGGTGCTGAAAACATCACCTCCAATATGGCCGAGCTTGAGAATAAGTGGGACCCCACCCCAACATCCCCTAAAAGTGCCTTCATGTCACGATGCTATATGCACGGGAACATTAACTTTTAATAGGTTAATTAATTCAGGAGCCCAGAATTAATTTGGCAGCTAATAAGTTACACATACCCTCTCCTTCTGTTGTATATCTCCATGGTGAGATCATCTATTTTGTACCATGTACTCACATTCATACTCACATGATATTAATTGCAAGGAGACAAATAGTGGGAAATGGGAGTATTTAATTTAGAAGATGAATATACAACTCATACTTTTCTATAGCTGATGAGAGAGAAATGATGTTGCAAAATGGGGGATAATATAGAAACTAGGTGGTGATACAAACCCACTTGAAATGTAAGAACCACTACTATAGAGACCTTTACACAGGTAATGAAGATTACATAATTGAAATCCAGAGTAAATTTATTACTTATAAATTTACATAGAATATTAAAAACACATGAAGATGACAACAGCAATCAATTTATTTCCATAGAAAAAAATAAAACATATATTTGTAAACAATACCTTCAATATTATTTTTTTATCCATAAGACAGGGAAGTAAAGAAAACGAACAAATAAAAAAGATACAAATTTTTACTTTCCATGAACAAAAAGGGATCATTTCTATTGTATTACACTTAACATACAAAATCATCCTAGCCATGTTAGTGACCAGAATGGTACAAAAATAAAAACGATATCACATGTAGATTCCAAGATCCACACTAAAATTTAGAGTACCCAATATTTTTTTCTTCTATATGTATATAATTCTTGAATTAATTTTCTATTATGAAAATGTAAGTTTGTCTTAAGAACTGTTGGCTGAAAATCATATTCCTTGTCTCCTTTTGCTAATACAGGAGTATGTTCAATATCTATGTATTGTAATATACCTGGTTTCAAGTTGCAAAATCACAAATGCAATAAAACATTTGAATTTAAAAATAGGGTAAAAGTGGAAAATTACATACAAAAGAATTGGTTATTCAAACAAAATGTACACTTAACAATTGGTATAGAGTATAACACAGTGGCAGAATTTTCCTCATGATAGATATATGTTATGTGAGAGTGCAAATTTTCTCATCATATATGTGGGAGAAGTGAATGAATATTTAAATCATCTTCCGTAGAAAAAGCCCTGGAACATAAACTGCACACATAGTGCTTCACAGCATGCAGTGCTAAATGTCTTTTTGAATTTGAGAGTCGATTGAATTCCTTGTCACATATAGGACAAGTATATGGTTTCAGTCCAGAGTGGATTCTTAAATGTCTATTCAGAGTTCCCTTTTGATTAAAAGCTTTGTTACATGTAAGACAGGAGTATGGCTTCTCTCCATTATGTATATGCATGTGGGTTTTAAAGGTTGAACGATGAGCGATCATCTTGTTGCATACTTTGCAATGAAAGCCACTTTGTGAGGTAGGTGAGCTACCAGATTCTCCCTGCCCAATTGGTGGTGTCAAATTACTTGCATTAACCACCATTCCAGATGCAATTATTGTTGAGTCTTCCGAGATACAAAGCTTGGCTCTTGTTTTTGAGATACTGAAGTTGTGGAGACCTTCATTTGAAATCATATTAACTTCTCTGTTTGGTGAATGTCCTTCGAATACAATGCTTCCTTTCCTAATATTTTGGAATAAGTACCAGAAAACAGAGTTGTGAATTTTAAAATCACATATATATATATATATATATATATATATAATAAGAATTCTAAATTATACAGATATATAGATTATCAACAGATTAAAATACATGTACATTCAGTACACAGGGCCATGCAACATGTCTAACACCAAGACGTTATACATCACAGGAATTAGTGGAAATGCTATCATGAAAAAAACGACTTTACTACTTAACCTTTTGGGTCCCAAGCATCTCCGTCGAGATACCCATATGTAATCCTCGCGGTCCCAAGCATCTTGATCGAGATGCTGTGTCAAGGTCGTAGTTTTGCATTTTTTTTTTCTTCATGAAAATGGAGGGGAAAAGGTGGGAAAAGGGACTTCTCTTTTGCGTCTCTTTTCAAGGGAAAATTTTTGCCACCAATGGAAGACCGGCTTTGTTGTTCTAAAGCAATGCTTTTCACTCCCGCCATCAGTATCCCATATCAAAATGAAAGTTTTCCGTGCGGGCGCAAGCAGGGAGTGGGGGGAGCAGGGGCAGCGCCAGAAATTTTCGACCGGGTGGGCAGAAGCTTCATATTGATAGATTAGGGTGGGCAGTATGAATTTAAGACCATATATATGTGCATGTAAGACGTACAGTATATGTATCCCCCTCTCTCTTACACGCCCGATTTTCTTCTTGCTTATTTTCCCTTTAATTTCCTTGTTTTCCTCTTTATTCTTTTCTAATCTTTCTCGCAACTTGTTCCATTTCGTTTCACATTGTCTCTGATGGACACAATTATTTCAACGAAGTGTTTATCCATGCGCAGCCATACATTCACAGTCACATTCTTTCATGCATGTTAATATAATGAAATAAATGTGAATTAGCTTTAAGCTTGTGTTGCATCGCATTTTGCCCTTCGAAAAAAAAAAGTACAGCACATACTTGATTTTATGTATTTGGCAACAGTGATAGAAAGTGCGATGGTAGACAATCGTGATGTTTCTCGTAATTTAAATGCATGTTCCTGAGCATAGTATTTTCATCGTATGAGTTTTTGACTGAAAGAGTTCTCTTACTCTTTGGGGGTCACTTTTCTTAGCTTAGAAGGTTTGTACAACTGACAATCTATCTGAATGTTTGCAGTAGAGGCGATTGGGTTCCAACATTTGAGGGGCAAGGGCAATATACTTTATATTGGTAGAAAAGGCTTAGCAGAAAGAGGTCATAGTGCGGGGGCAAAAAGTGGCAAAATGTGGGAGGGGGATGCACTTCCCCTCCCGCTCGCCCTAATCGCCGCCACTGTATGTTTCGATTAAAATGAACGTCTTATTAGGAATGATTTAAAACACAGACGGAAAACCAATTCTTTGTTCATTGTCCATGAAGTATTCCTAGGCTAATGAAAGGCTATTTTGACAAAATATCACTCATAAGTAATAAACAAGTAAGATTGAAAAATCTGTTCAGAATTGAAGAGATTATTAGCTAAGTTGATATTCGTTTTCTGAACTAAGCCAGAATAAAACTTTAATTTAAATTAAAAAGAGAGGTGCATATTATTACATAAGATGAATATTAAATTAAATTATAATTAGGAACAATATGACGAAAATCCCCCTCCCCCCAATAATCTTTCCTTATATATGGGTTAAAAAGAATTGTTTATTATATTTTTGTTTTTATGTTTAACTAGAAATACTGGAAATAATACACAGGAAAGTCATGTGGATTTTATAAATGTTGATATTGTTAGGCAGGCAATAATAGTTTGTATAATTAGTATATTTCCTATAGATAGAGGATGTTTCATTTGTAACAATGTTACTCATGCGGGAGAAGCAATACATGTATGGTTACATGAATATATTTTTTGAGGTAACAAAATTATTTAGGACACAAGGAATTCATCGAAGTTGATCACCGTATCAGGAATAATTCATCTATATTTCATAAATGACTTGGGTTGTATGGCATGACCATTTTGAACACACTAGAATGTCAACCTCTGTCCTGTGTATAGCATACCCTGCAAACTTTATTCTTGCAGCTCAACGAGTCCCTGGTGCCTGGAACCACAGTCGAAGAAATAATTTATGGGGATTTGTATTTTGAGTGTCCGCGTGTGTTTGTTTTCGCCCCTTCGTCACTTTCATCTTATCACCATTGAACCTTTTCGTCGTCATTATCCAAATTAGCAGGAAAAGGACTTAAAATAAGACAAAATCATCCACAACTTTCTCTTCCAAAAATGTAGTTTCATTAGTACATACCACTTCGAAAGTTGAGGTGGTAGTTTCTACTAATGAAACACATTGCACAGCGTTCATTAGTAGATCAAGGCAGCTATTTCCGTGAACAATGACGTTGTTTTCCAAAAGTCTCAAATATTTGTCTCAGGCAATACACTTTCTTAAAATGGATGCATCTTCTGTGGTGGTAAAATGACATGTTGACATAATGACATAAAATGTTGTGAGTTCTTTCTGTATATTTTTTCTCCAATGGCATAACGCTATCGCATTATAATGAAGAGACTCTCCCCTCCTCTGGTGGAAGCACATTGCACGCTGGTTCAGACTACACGTTAAACTGTAGGTTTAGTCCCAATTAGCCTATCTGAGCATAAAAGTGGGCTTAAAAACAAACTCACAAAAACGTCTTCTGGATACTTCGTGACATAACTTTTTTCTTTACTTCAGCTGCATATACAGATTTTCGGCTGATTCATGTGGCAAAATTTATGTGTGGAACGAAGATTTCTAAATATGATGAGTCACTCGTTAGCAATTGAATAATTCTGTAACTTTTCCCATACATAACTGGTTTATCAAAATTTATTCAGTTCGGTATTGTTGTGATTATTGTGATTCTTTCTTATTAGTAGAACGAATATAAAGTTGACATTTCACATACCATATTGGTATTTGAAGATGACAGGTATATAAAAATTGTAATGAAATAAAGAAAGGGACACTTCTGAAATTTCAATGCGGAGCTAATTAAAACTATACTACACTGCGTAGAATACTTAAACCCGAAGGTTTATGACTGCAGCAACACAAGCCTTCCATCTCTCCCTATCCGGAGCAAGATCAATCAAATTTTTCCCATCCTTACCGATTTCCTTTAGGTCCATCTCAACGTTATCCCTCCATCTTCGTCTTGGCCTTCCTACTGGTCTCTTACCATCAGGTTTCCCAACAAGAATTCTGTAAACTATTCTTTCCTCTGCCCTTCGTGTCGCATGGCCTTCCAATCTAAGTCTTCTTGATTAAATTATTATAATAATAATTAAAATGTTGAAATAATTTATTGTGCTGCTGGAGGAAGTAACGCTAAGATGTTTTTATTTGCTTATTTGGAGATTATTTCAACCATACCCAGGCCGGGATTTATATACGTATGTGGAGGCCTGGAGCTTACAGCACCAAGACCTCGCTCCAATCCCCTCTACACAGTTTCTGTTAACTTCTCGCCAAGTTACATGGTGTGGTTTGTTATTATATATTTTTACCACATCCGAAGTACCTAATATTTTAATTATGTGGTACTTTTCAAAGCAGTCTTTCCCAGTGAAGGGCCGGAGCTGCAGTCCTCAAGTTCACTCTAAAGTCTGATCTAATCTTGATTATACCCTGCATAATTTTATCCTCCTAAGCGTACTAGCAGCTTTTAATCATGGAAGTATTAATTTGATCAGTTTTTTTTGTTTCAATACCTTAATTAATTACTTTCACTTTCTAATGACAACATTAGCTTTTTATGGGTTGATAATATGTGAACATTTCTAGCATAGATAATATTCACAAGCAAAATATACATGTTATGAACACCAGAATACACTTATTTATTGAGGGATTTACATATCCCCAAGCATATGTACTTATTGAATTTGATTGGGTGGGCAATCAGGTGGGCACAGAAATTTTTGGGTGGATGCTTGCCCACCCGTGCCCACTCTTGTCGCCGTCCCTCGGGAGGAGGGGGAAGACTGGTTGTTGAATCTGCGTTGTGAGAATGGAATTTCGAGGCACGCTGAAGGAAACCTTTGTTTTTGAGCACAAGTGTTCCACAAGTTGCAACACAGGTTACCCTGCATTGTCTAAAAATAGAATTTCATGCAGCTGCAAGAATCGGCGCTCATTTTTCACTGCGTTCTAGCTTTTCGTCTGTGAAAGTTGTGCGCAGGTGTGTGTCATTTTGTGCCCAAGTGCGAGGATATTTTTTGAGTGAAGTGACAGACTTCCAAGGACATTTTTGTCATCTACGTGTTTTTCTTGTGGTGTGTGAAGCAGAGTGATACGTTACTCAAAGTGAGCCAGTTTGTTTACAAAGGGTCGTAAGGTTCATGATTCCGACTGTACAATTCACAAGCACCATCAATTAAGTCACGTGTACCCTCCTTTTATCTTTTGAATCTCCATGGTGAGGTCACCTATTGTAGCTTTTAAGTACTCATGTTCTTACTCATATAATATGGATTGCATGGAGACAAATGGTGGAAAATGGGAATTTTTTATGTGTAAGATGAACACACAATTCGTAAATTGTGTTACCAGTCTTCAGTTAATACATCAGAGATGATGATTAAAAAAGAGAGGGAATATAGCTCTCATGAATGTCTGTGTATAATACTATAGGATATTCTACAAACCATGTAAACATTTTAAATCGTCTCATTTTATTTAGACATAGTTTCATTGTATAGGCATTTTTACTATATAGGACATCAAGCCATTACTTGTATTAATAATGAACTTAATGAAATATTGTATGGCTTAAATGTAACCCTATTAAGATAATAAATAAATAAAGAAAAAGTGGTGATAGTCAAACTAGTAGAAGAGCAAAACATATTTGAAACTTAAGAAAGACTTCTAAAGAAAAATTTGCATAGGTAATAAATATTACAGATTTGAATTTTACAAAAAACTTTATTCATTATTTATTATGAACATACATGAAATGCCAATGTATGTTAAAACCGCAATCAATTTATTTGCAATGGAAAAAACAATGAAGCATTTATTTGTCAACAATATAGTCACCTTTATTTTTAACTCGTAAAGTAGACTGTGCAAGGAAAAAGAACTAATGAAAAACACAGCAACATATTTCCACTTTTATTCAACATAAAGTTGAATATTTCTAGTGTAATAAACTTCCTAGGCAAATTTATTCCAGCCACATTAATGACTAAAAAATATTTCAGTAAATATTCAGGAATGGTAGAAAAATATAACAATGTTATATGTAGATGCATTGTTCTACACTAAAGTTTAGTCTGCTATTTTCCTGGTACATAAATACTTGTGTTTCTTTTCATGATGAAAATTAAAAGCTTATTTTAAGATTTATCCATTGAAATTCTATTTCCTGTCTTCTGTATTTTAGTAATACAAAAGTATGTTCAATGTTTAAGTATCGTAAAATGTTTGATTACAAGTTGAAAATTGAAAACACAAAACATTTGAATTAAGAAATAGATGTATATAGAATTGGAAAAACAGGCTATTGAAAATAAATGCACATTTAACGATTGGTATATAGCATAACACTATACTAAATCAGGCTGAATCTTCCCCATGATATTATTATCATGTATTTGGGAGACGTGAATGCCTATTTAAATCATCTTCAGTAGCAAAAGCTCTACAACACAAACTGCACAAGTATGGTTTTACAACATGCATTGCGATATGTCTCTTTAAATCTGAATTTTGACTAAATTGCTTGTCACACACAGAGCAAGTATATGGTTTCAGTCCAGAGTGGATTCTTGAATGTCTTTTCAGATCTGACTTCCAATTAAATGCTTTGTTACATGTTGGACATGAGTATGGTTTCTCTCCAGTATGTATGCGCATGTGGGTTTCTAACTGTGATCTAAAAGCCATCACCTTGTTGCATACATTGCAATGAAAGCCATCTAGTGAGGTAGGTGAGCTACCAGATTCTCCCTGTCCAATTGGTGGTGTCAAATTACTTGCATTATCCTCCATTCGAGATGTAACTAATGTTGAGTCTTCTGAGTTGCAAATCTTGGCTCTTGTTTGTGAGAGAGTGAAGTTGCCGAGACCTTTATTTGAAATCATATAAACTTCTCTGTTTGCTGAATGTCCTTCTGACACAACACTTCCTCTCCCAGTATTTTGGAATAAGTACCTGGAAGCAGAGTTGTTCATTTTAAAAATGCATTTTTTATGCGAGTTCTAAATGGCATGTATATATATAATCATTTACATTAATTCTAAGCTTATCATCACATTAAAATACAGACATAGAAAGACTTGAATTAAAATAATATAGAGAAAAAAATAATTTTACCTGTACAAGCATTACTTGAAAATAAAATGAAGACATGTTTGTATGTGTATGCATACTTTTGTTATTTATCATCAGTTTTCTGAAGCTTCTGAATATTTTTTTATCTTCTTTGAATTGTGTTAAATGCACAATTGAAAGAAGATACAAACATACAAAATCGAAAATTACGTATAAAAGTATCATTCTTCTCTGACAAAATCTGTTGAAAGAGAAAGTCAAGCAGAGAAAATAAAACATGAACTTAATAAGAATCATGATAAAAATTGCATTTACCGAAAGTCACTGTCTATTACAAAATATTTAAAGAACATGAAAAGATGCTTCAAGTACATGGTGAAGCACACTTTGCATATGCTTACATAATTTCCCTTTTTGTCTTTTAATTTTTGGGGACAGGTCTATACCAAGGGCAGATTAGAGGGAGAATAATGACAACCCCATGAGGGCCTCATTATAATTTCTCTAATATTGACAATTTGCATGGTTGGAATGAAATAAACCAAACATTGTAGCAATTTTTGCCCCACATGACAAACACATAGTTATGGGGGAGAAAGGGCCACATACCATGGAAGTTGAAAGGTGGGAAAAAGAAAGCTAGAGGTTACAATGGAAAATGGGAGTGACAATGATAGAGGGTGACAGAAGATTGGGGATGGAGGGCAACGAAAGATGAAATGGAACGAAACATGGAGGATGAATGAAGGTAAGAGGCAGTGAAAGTTGGGGATGGGGGGGGGCAGTGAAAGATGTGATGTAGCGAAAGACAGGAGGTGATGAAAGGTGGAAGGAATGAAAGATAGGTGGTATCAAAAGAGATGGGAACAGTGAAAGGTAGGAAGTGATGAAAGATAGAATTCTTTTGTATTCCTGCAACTTTTCAATTGTATTTGTGTTCTGTGAAGTGTCTCTTGTTTCTGTAGTTGGTTTGTCTGTGACTTTATAATTTTTTCCCTTGCGTCATATACCAACATCCAATAGTTTTTCTTTCCTAGCCGGACCCTGTGGTTGAGTGGTTAGCACATCGTGCTGCGAACCCAAGGGTCCCGGGTTCGAATCCCGCTCGGGCTTGGTTGTTTGTGAATGTCCATTCAGCAATTCCATCATTTCATCACTTATCCCCATCTTCGCAAATTAGCCAAGAGGCACAAAACGCGAAGTATAATAAATTAAATCAATCAATCAATCAACAGTTTTTCTTTGCTTTTCTTTTGCTAGAATACCAGATTAACCTCATGCCTTACAAATTAATTTCCAAAATTTGGAAATCCCATTTCTTTGTACTATATTTTATGCCTATTACTAAGAATACATATTTTAAACTGAAATATAGCTAAGAAGATAAAATATCTGTATTTAAAAAACTTATGTTTTATTATTCCGAGCTAACATGCATGAAAAATGTTCATCAGCAATAAAAAAGGATAGAACAACAAAGGGTGGGGGTGGCCTAATCTTGTATTACCGTAAAGACCTAAATGTCAAGATCATTCCCTCTTGCAACGAAATTGACGACGAAGTCGAAATGATTAGCGTAACTGTGAAGCTCCAGCATCTAACTCTGGGAATAATTGGTGTGTACAAAGCCCCTAATATATTGTATACAAAATTATCACGCTTAGAAACCACGATTTCGGAAGTTTTTCCACTCGTTCACAAATTACTTATTTTAGGTGACGTGAACGCAGATTTCCTTTCTCCCCATAAACCAGAAACAGTATATTTACAATCAATAATTGACTCTTTCGGCATGGTCCAGATCATTAACCGACCAACCAGAATAACGGCAACCACCCAATCACTCCTCGATGTGGTAATAACGGATGACCCGGATCTTGTACGCTCATTTAACGTAACCGCTCCCGTCGGAACGTCCGACCACTGTCTAGTAAATGCGACACTTGCCATCGAAAAACCAAAATTAATTAAACAGTTTATCAAATCTAGAAACTTCTCTACCCTCGACAAAGAGATATTCGATAGGGATGCTGCAACAATTGAATGGATGCAAATTGATAGCTTCGACAACATCGATGATAAAGTTCACTTCGTTACTCAAAACGTAATAAATCTCTTCGACAAGCATGCGCCCCTTGAAACTAAATTAATAAAATCAAAAAACTCTCCGTGGATATCCGAAAATACAAAACTGCTCATGAAACTCCGCGACAATGCCCTAATAAAATATAAGCGCACAAAATCCCAGGCAAACTGGGACTATTACAAAGAGCTGAGAAACTTCACCACCTCGGTCCAACGGCAAGAAAAGAAAGCATATTTTAATCATCACCTCCGATGCAACAATAACAGCAAAGAGTTGTGGAAAAAAATAAAAACGTGGGGTGTATATAGTAAAAATATGAACAACGAGATACCTTCCGACCTGATAAACGTAGATTCAATTAACCGGCATTTTTCTAGCGTATGCAGCAAAGCGAATGTCTCAGAAGATGACGTTAACAAAACTCGAGAGTTCTTTGATGGCAACACTTTTAACGAAAGCGCTCAAACTTTCCACCTGCAAGAAATAAACGAAGCCGAAACAATGAAAGCGATAAATGAAATATCATCCAATGCATCTGGTAATGATGGAATATCTATAAAAATGATTAAACTGTTATTACCGCACATCTTACGTCCTCTGACGCACATCGTAAATTTCTCATTCCGGACTGGACAATACCCGACCAGCTGGAAGACAGCACGTGTTGTTCCGATACCAAAGAAAAAAGTAATAACGTCCCTGAATGACCTTCGACCAATAAGTCTCTTACCTATATTTTCCAAAATCACTGAAAAAATTGTTAACAAGCAAACTCGCAAACACGTTAATGACCTAGATCTGCTTCCGAAATGTCAATCCGGTTTCCGTCCCTCGCACAGCACGGCAACGGCTTTACTTAAAGTAACTGACGATTTATTACGATCAATCGACAAGAGAATGGCAGTAGCGTTAGTATTACTGGATCTCACTAAAGCCTTTGACAGTGTCCATCATGACCTGCTCTTGAGCAAATTAAAATACTACAATTTTTCACCTCCCGCTCTCCGATGGTTTAGATCGTATCTGAACAACAGACAACAGAGAGTATTCATAAACGCTGCCACGCCCCCTCTCTCTCGCACCCTGCCATTGGAAACTGGTGTCCCACAGGGATCCATTCTAGCCCCTCTCCTCTATACCATTTTTTACAGCCGACTTACCTAAAGTAATCAATCACAGTAAAGTTCATTTTTACGCAGATGACACTCAACTACAAATTCCTTTTCCACCGAAATCGCCAGATGCAGCCTTAGCTTTGCTCAATGACGATTTATCCAACATAAATACCTGGTGTAAAAGTAACGGTCTAAAAATAAACCCACAAAAATCAACTTTCTCTCTTATTGGTTCCCGAAATAGTCTCTCTCTGATAAATCCTAACAAGATATGCATCAAACTAGACACATCTATAATCCCTTATTCAACAAATGTGAAAAATCTAGGCGTCATTTTCGATGAACACCTTAACTGGGATATTCATGTACAAGAACAAATTAAAAAAGCTTACGCCGTGCTAAGATCGCTGTACAGCTTTAAAGAATGCCTAAAAACAGAGATTAAAATGAGACTAATCCAATCACTTATCTTTCCTTTACTGGACTACTGCGACGTAATTTTCGGACCAAATCTATCCGTTCGAAACAAAACCAAAATCCAGAAAGTCCAAAATTCATGTTTCCGTTTCGTGTACCATATAAGAAAATACGATCATATCCTCCCAACCCTAAACGCAAACAAAATGTTGAACATGACCAGACGCCGAAAATTACATCTGTGTTGTTTTATTCATAATATTTTACAAACCAAAACACCTAGAAACCTTTTCCAGAAATTAAAATTCAGATGGGAAATACATGATTACAAAACAAGGGGAAAATCGAAACTTGAACTTCCAAAGCACACACTAGTGCTTTTCGAATCATCATTTACGTATTCAGCTGCAAGAGCGTGGAATGAACTTCCTCCTTCCATGACGTCCCTCACTAATCGCAACAACTTCAAAGACAAACTAAAAACTCTATTGTTAAATGAACAATATCTGTGTTCCAGCACTCACGAATAATAGCTCGCATATCTGAACCAACTTCCTAATAACAAGTATTTTCATCTTCATTTTGCTTGTTTACTTTTCCCCTTACATGTTGCCAACCCTTAACAATATTTTGTCCTTTCTCGCATATTAAGAACATTTATATGTTTTTTACACATAACATTAATATTAATTTGTATTATTCTTAACCATATCACACCAAGCACAATTGTGTCAATTAATTTGTGTATCCTTCTGTATTTGTTTTCAATCTTTTTTTTATTATTATTATTTTTAGTGTGTAGACGAGCCTTTGTTCTCAATTTTGTATTTGTTCTTTTTGTGTCTTCTTTATGTTTCTCTCTTTCTTCCTTGTTTGTTATTGTACAAACATTTAGTAGGTAAAATGTATTTAGTATGTATATGTATCCATCGGGGTTAGGTGGTAGAACAGCCACAGGCTGAACCTCGCCCTTTAATAAAGGAAAATTGAAATTGAAAAGGAAAATTGAAATATAATGTAAGAAATTCACTCACTTATAAATATTATGTATTTTGTATACCGGTATATAATGAAAAAAATTATTACCCTGAGTAAACATAATATCTTGCCTTTAAATGTTGTACATATGTTTTTAAAATCTTATATATATCAGTTCTGATTCTGAAATTATTAGATATTAAGCCTCGGCTGGATGTTTCTCTCAACAGCTGAAAACTGCTTCTCGTTCTGTTGACAAAATCTCCTAACATATGCTTCCAATTTCGGTGATACTCTGCAAGGTTTTTCTAGAAGGATACACGAAGGGATGTATTGAATAAAAAATCGAATTGGGATTCTAGTTTAGCGTACAAAAAATTGGAAATGCAGCATTAATTGGATGTGAAAGCAGCTTTAAATGGGGCGTTTGAAGAATTTTAAACCATCTTACGGTTTAGGTTCAACATTGTGCATCTTAGTGTCGTGAATTTAGATAGATAATTCCAAGCGTTTGCACAATATCTTCAACAGAAATTACATAATTTTATTACAAAAAATACAAGTATTTAGTTCCCACGCCTTCTAGAAGTTCGAGGATTTTCCGCTTATGGCGCTGCTGTCGCTTATGGGCAAGCAACCCTCTGAATGTGTATTCTCCCATCTGCGGCACCGGTCATGTGCCGCTCGGAGCGGAGGAGGGGGGAGGGTTAAACACCGCAATTTGCAAACTTATCTTGCTTTGACATCTGGTTTATGTTTTGTCCGCGCAAAGACCTTGGAAACTCAGGGAAGTGCATTCATTCCTTCAGTGGGTGGCTACGTTCAAAATACAAGACAGACAGTCTTGCAAGTCGAGGAAGTGAATCGCCATCACTTAGTTTACACAAATTACGTCGGTTTACAAGTCTGATCCAAAACAAGAAAGCCAGTTACTTCGTTGACTTACTCTGTGATGCTCTCCGATTTTTTTTACATATCTAGGTTATGCATCATAATGGGAATTGAAGAAAATGTAGGATGGAAGAGAGTGGTTCAGAGATTCCCATTTTCGCATTTTGACTTTTTTTTACCTAATACAATTATATTACTTATACTAAATCTTTTGCGGCGCGGTGAGACCCAAGAACTGATTTATTTTAATTTATTGAAGCTCAAAGTAAATAATAGAATAAAAATTTAAATTAACATTCATCATATTATTATTATTATGATCATCATGCGTATTATTATTATTATTATGAAACGTATAAAGCGCAAAATTTAATAGGACGACAATGCTCTGTCTGAGTTTGGTGTGAAATAACAACATTTTAATAAATTTATTTCCAAACCATGAATTTCATCTGAAATTAATGCTCCCCGATTGCATAGTGGTAACGTCATCACCTTGTAATCAAGAGTTCCCAAGGTTAGGGTCCCACTTTAAACTGTAGGTCCAATCCCAATTAGCCTATCTGTGCATAACATAGGACTTAATACAAAAATTAATGTAATATTATGTAAAAATTGACAATTTTGACTGACGTGTCGGCGTTAAATGAACCTAAAAATTAAAATACAAATTACACAAAAATAACAGAAAATTTACGAAGGGGAAAATTAAAGTTACTGGTTTGAAGATGTAGAGTCTGGGGAAAATGAGACAGGAGACACTTTCCTGGAATCCCCTTCAATTTGAACAGTGACTTGACATTGGTAACATTAACTAAGGAAGCATTCATTCATTAACTGACATTCGAGCCTATTGGACTTATGACTTTGCGGTGCATCAGTCAGAAATCTGGTGAAATCTTAATATTTAGTTTCAAGTGGGATCCAAACCACTCCTTCGGGAGCGGCGTTCCTTCAACGGCTATTGAACCCGGGGCCCTCTGATTACAAGTAGGCCCTCCTTGGTAATGGTGCATAATATTTGAATACAATTGAATTGTATTCCTTTTCCAGCAGTTTAGCGAGTAAAATTTTAAAATTTCGCTTACACTCGAAACTAGGGCGACTTTTTTTTTCGCCTCATTTGAGCTGGAATGAGACTTGGGAGAGTCTAGAACTTGTAATACAGAAAACTCAATTTTATTTATAACTCTTTTATCTCTCTCTGTGTGTAAAACCATAGTATCTTTTTCACGATTAGGTCTTGTTCCATTTTCCCTCCTGCGTTCTTTGCTCTCTCTCCCTGGCTCTTCAGATATAGAGCATCCTTCATTTCTTGCCTTTCTCTTTCTCTCTCTCCCTCCACTTGCTCGTTCTCTATTTCGTTTTCTACCTTTTGTTTCTGTTTCTCATTCTCTCTTTCTATAGATTTCTCTGTATGCCTCTCTTTTTGTTTCTCTTCCTTCCTTTATCTCTTTATCGTTCTGTACTGTTTCTTTTCTTTGTTCCTATTCTCACTCCATCGTGAGAAATGTTTATCTTCATTTCTCTCAATCCACCCCTCCCTCTGTTATTATAGTATGTTTTGGTTGGTTTTCCACTTCCTTTTCTTCTCTTTCAGTCTGTTTTGCCTCTTTATTTCCACTGGAGGCACATGGCACAGTGGTTCGGATCCCACTTTAAACTGTAGGTCCACTCCCGATTAGCCTTTCTGTGCATAAAGTTGACATAAAACCACAAATCAATCAATCAATCTTTATTTTCACTTTCATTCTCTATCCTTTGGTTTTTAAGCATCACGCTCCAGCCTGCTTTAGCCTTCCCCCGCCCCTAGAAGTGTCGTCCTCCACTGGTACCTATTTATTTGAGAATGAGTGAACCCCAGAGCCGTTTTATGCAGAGAGAAGGCCGCAAAAATCCGACCTTACAAAACACGCCCAGGAATCTAATCTTAGTCTCCTGCAGGCCAGTGAGACGCCCAGCCGACTTTACAAAGGGAAAACTTCCCTGTTATTGTCCTTCAATACTTTCTTTTTTTCAAATCAACTTTAATCTCTATTTTCTCATTCGAAAAAGAATAGTTTCGGAGAATTAGAGATTAGAAAAAGGAATTCACCTTGGCTTTTCTGTCACTTTTGAGGCGAGGACTATTTAGGGGAGGGAGATCCAGAGGGCACTGGCATGCATACGCAGAGGGGGTGCTGAAGGATCTACAGCCCCCCCGAAATTTTTAGAAAATAAAATATTCAAATGAAGGTAGTAATAAAGTCGAAAAAACTCAAAATGGCCCCCAATAACAATTTTTGTGTTTGAATTACTTTTAAAACGAAGGTTTAAAATTTTGAGCTCATACCAAATGAAAATAAAACACCAACACTGAAATTGATTTACGGCAATGTATTCTATCATTTAACCAAATATTTAATCTCCCTCTGTTCAGTAAAGGTTAGATTCATGGCACGGAACCCGCATTCACATTCAGTTGTAGATATTGGTACAATTTCAATTGAATTCACATAATACTTGAGTGAGGTGAAAATGTGTTTTGGCTGACATGACATGTTTCCTGACATGTTTCCATAAAACACACGTTCTTAATATCTAAATGCCATGTGTGTGCATTTAATAGGACTATATTAAAAAATAAACCTGTCTTCAAAGCGGCCATTCATACTGTGCAACGAAGATTGAAAACGATGCTTTCAAACGTATGGTTTTCCTAGATCGGGGACCACCTCGACTTATTTTTATAAAACACAAGAAAATACTACAGATCTCAACAAGCTCTCGAAGAAGATTAAATGACCAAGCAACTCAACATACGTCAGATACACCGCCCAGTTTTAGTGTTCGATACAAGAATACTTGTGAATCACCAGAAGTCTGAAAAAATACCGAATACATGGCATTTAAAAGAGACAGTCAGGGGTGCCAATTTTTTAAAAAAAAACACTGGGTGGGCTCAAAAATTTGAATTCACAAATCACATAAATTATTGGGTGGACTCGGGTCCCACAGACCCGTATAAATTGGTGTCACTGTACACAGTCACCATAAATTGCATAACGAGATTTTTTTGTATGTAGCTATGGTGTGGTAAACTTAAATGAATCCAAATGGAAAACCATAAGTACGATATAGTTTACAAGTGGGTTCAAAATAATGATCCCAGGTTGAGATGTGTCACTCATAACTAGAAATTTGATGTTTCAAAACAAGACAGGGGGCAGAGGCGTGGCGTGCATGTAGCCGCTGTTACCGCAGGTAACACCAAAATATAAAGAATTGAAGAACCTGTCTTAAAATATTATTACGTACATAAACTGCTAATATTGTCGTAAAGTAAACATTGCAGACTGACATTTTTTCTGACACCGGCAAAAGCGAAGAGGAGGACTGATCCGGTACCCTCCTCAGGCAACATGAGGAAAGGGCCCTGAGCTCACCCAAGGAAGACTTTCCGTCGCGGCAAAGACTGTTACGGCGGGAGGAGGAGGCGGGTTATTGCCATGACTGTTTAGCCGCCGCAGTTGCCGGTGATCCTTACCGGATACAGATCAGTGTTGCCATATTCAATTGACAGAAAAGAGCTAAGTCGCCTAATCGGGTCTATCTTACTCTGAAGGTGTCCAGTCACACTGGGGAACGATGGCGCAGTGGTAGCGTTGCAGCCTTATAATCAAGGGATTCCGGGTTCGATACCCGGTGGAGGCACAAGTGGTTCGGATCCAAATTTTAAACTGTCCCGATTAGCATTACTGTGCATGAAGTGGACTTAAATTGCCAAATCAAAATTTTAAAAAATCAAATCACACTGGGGGAAAAGCAAACTACCAAGTGATATTTTGTATTTACTCTAAATATCAGCAATTACGAAAGTCCTCTTTGTCCTTCTTCGACATCATGGGCGAGAAGGAGAGGAGAGGGATGGGTATGATCAAGGGGTCCGCTGTCCTTCTAAAAATGTCAACCTAAAATTCTATATTTCATACATATAATATTATTTCGGTTACAGAAATTTCTGATAATTGTTGAAAGGTCCAATTGAGATTGACATACGTTGTCGCAGGAATTAAATAATTTCGGATTGAAGCAATGTTCTTGAGATGGTAGAACTGTTTTTTGGTGAAAACATTACTTACAAGCATAATTTCCCGATTGTTATCTTAGCACGTTCTGAAGTGTCAGGTGTCCCAGGTTCGAATCCTCAGCAAGAAATGGTTATTCAATGTTCGTTGTTATTATTTTACTTACATAATTATAAAAATTAATAATTACATACACAAATAAATAATAATTTTATTTCAATAATTCACCATGCATCCTCATCGTCACGATTATCCTATAAAGCGAAAGCCTTAAAGGTAGCAAAGGACGTAAAATATACGAAATAGTAGTGGTGTCAGAAATGAGATTTCAGTGGATTTAGCGAAACATGGGAGTGGGAGTAGTTAGGAAACAGATGAAGACTACATCACTCTACATACGTCTTATTTGAAACGAAAAGTTTCGCGATTTGGGCAAATCTGGTTTCAAATGAACTAAGATGGCACCAGTAGTAGAACTGCACTTCTTGCAGGTTCCGAAGGAAATATTGGGGAAGCGCCGATGCTAAAAGGGGAAGGGGCAAGAAGGGTGCTTCACGTGTTACAAAAGTAAACAACGGTTTGTGGGAGGGACTGTGCAGTGGGAGTTTTGTGACTGGTGTATTTCGTCTTTATGTTGTTTTCGGGCATTGTCAATTAATTAATGGAGCTTGCTTCGAGTTCCGAGGTGGCGGGTTCATCCTATCTGAACAGTGTGTGTAATCGTGCGATAGAAGATATTTTGAAGCAATCTTCCGGTTTGTTCTTTTGCAGAAAAAATCGAAATTGTGGTGAAAGGGAGGCCAAAGCCTATTTTGAACGATTTAAAAACCAAATCGTCTGCTGGATATGACCGACATTTCAATGTTTCGTGGTATAACGACTATCCATGGTTATGTGGATGCGCAGTTGTCGAAACTCTTTTTTTGGCCATGTACTCAATTTTCGGGTGAAAAAAAAAAACGTGTGGAATTCAGGTGTGGATAACATGGACCATGACCATGACGCACCCAAAAATTCAAATTCAAATGAAAGACTTCACTTTATGACAGCATCATAGAACTTTTTTGATTTGATTTGATTGATTTTGCTTTCCTTGTGCCACTTTTGGCTAATTTGCGAAGATGGGGATGAGTGATGATATGATGAAATTGATGAATTGCAGACGTACCAGATTAATATTATATGAACTACTTGGAAGACATTGGGGGGGGGGGGCATGAGGTGGGGAGGCGCCCAAGTCTCCCTTAAATGTCCTACTGATAACCGGTAACACTTTTAAAAATCCCACGCCACGCCACTGACGGGGAAAAATCCTTCCTATTGTCCCTTCAAATGTCACCCTGCATTAAAATTATTAGAAATTCGCTACTTTCAAATGACAAAACTGATTTTCCGTTTTATATATATATATATATATATATAATATTGAGGACGAATTTTGTACCTTACAGATGAAAAATGTTCCTGCGCCACTGTTTATGCACGATCCAAGTTCACAAGTTCAGCCCCCCAAAACAAAATATATAGGAAAATATAATTATAATCTCTAATTCATCGTACACAAGTACTGAAATTAAATAATAAAAATATACGTTTTTAGTACTTGTTGTATAATCGAAGGTTATTTATTTCTGCCGAACTTATTGGAAGGCAACGAATATATTGGGAACATACGGTTGTTAAGGCCAGTGTCAAAGAAGATTTATGGAACTAACCAAGAAATTTACTTTTCGTCTACTGGATCCAACCTTCTTTTTTGTTATTCAATAAATATTCGATCCTTGATCTATTTGACATTTATTTCCCCATTTCATTTTTTTGCGATATTAACTACACCTAAATAAAGAATACGTTTTGTTATATCCCTGTTTCTACACCGTCTTTTTGCCTATTCAAGTAATAATAATAATAATACATTAATTTACATATTTAATTAATGTCATTAATCTAATGTGAATACTTTAATTTAATCATTTATATTATTACTAATATTATTTCTGAGACTTGGTTCGGACACCCCCCCCCCCCCCCCCCGAAATATATTTCTTGATACGTACCTGCTTTTGACTAATCTTGATTGATTGATTTGTTGTTTTAAGTCCACTTTATGCACAGGAAGGCTAATCGAGACTGGACCTACAGTTTAAAGTGGGATCCGAACCACTGTGCCATGTGCCTACAACGGGTATCGAACAGACTAATATTGAGTAATAGAGATCCCGAGTTCGGGGGTTATGTACAGAATGGTATTTTAACGGGAAGGGGAAGTGCTCCATCTACTTGCTAACATTTGGTTATTGTGGGGAGACTATATATGTACAATTTATAATATATCGATGCTTCAAGAGTCGTTGCAGGAAATTTTGCAAATACCTCACTCTTTACGTGCATCTATCCATTTTGGACACTTATCAATATCACCAACTATTAGAGCACAGCTAATCATAATTGTGAACTGATAGCAAAACGTTTGTTTGTTAAACTTGTTTTAAGACCAATTATATTCACAGAAAGGCAAATCGGGACTGGACGTATAGTTTAAAGTGGGATCCGAGCCACTCAGTGGCGTAGCGCAGATATTTGGGCCCACCTGCAAGTAAAATATTGAGGGGCCCCATTAGTGCCAAAAAAAAATATGATGCCAGAGTGGGACGGAAGTACAATAGTTAGCTGCCCTCCCCCCTTCGTTGTACAAGAAATTAACTTTTACCTCAAATATTATGCCTTCCCATTTTTTTGTTATCGACTTATATCACTGTAGTACTTTCTTGAAACTAAATCAGGATGGGCTGAATCTCTGAAAAATAACTGGAAGAAGAATCTGGAAATATTTTCTCTACTTCAACGCAGCGACACAGCCAGGAATCACTTTTGGAGGAGGGGGAAGCTTCCAGCTGCCAAATATTTTGTTCGTGATGCTTTGTATTTTTGCTTGAAATATTTTTTATGAAGTTACATATATTACACAGATATTAAAAAATACTGTTTTGGTGGAATTGTAAAAAAATAGTAAACACTCCTCTTTCGGACTTTGAGGTGAATGTGCCTTCAGCCCCTGGTTCCTCCAGGCCAAGATTCAACGTAAGAGTCGCTCATATTAGCCTTCTAATACTGAGTGAGTAGCCCTAATATACTCAAGCAACAAACTTATCCTTCAGTAATGGGGGTTGAACCGGACATCTAGATTGTCGGTAGTAACCTATCACAAGGTAAATTTCCATCTGCTACGAAGAAATAACTGCGGACTCTAGTCTTTGAGTGATAGATAATAAAGCTGCGAAGGAACTGAAAATTTATCACTCAATGAAATGCAGCTTCGAAGGACTGAGCCCATCCCAAAATAAAATAAGGTTGCCACAGGTTAGTAGACCTCAACATCATTATTCATAATTTTAACGCTGCCATTCTTTTTTCGATAGACCAGTGATCATACTTTCTTAAAGACTTTTTCATGAAACAAGAACCTTTTTATTAATAGACCATCAGTGCTCGAATTTGCATAATCATTCTCCTTCATCTACTTCATTATCTTCAAGTTGCTCCACACAAGGATCCTTCCTTCTATCCCCAACGCGAACAAGGAAATTTGCAGCTAGGAATTTTCCTTTCGAACACTGCAGATAACAAAATCGTAACACATTAGAAAATAAGAACTAGTTCGACAGAAATGTCCACAAAATGCCAAATTGTAAGAAATATGAACTTACAAAATTACACAAAATAATGGTCACATTCAACTCATAAGTTGTATACCCTGCGTGGCAGAGGATGGAATAATGGTCTTTACAGCAAAGGGATAATTTACTATGGGTCCCACCTTTAACTGAGGTTTTCAGCCCCTTTGAAGTAAAACAAGTGTAGACAATGTGGGAAATTCATTTCAGCTCTTATTTCAATATGAAAAGAATTGGGCCCCTCCTTGAAAATATTTGGTGGGAAGTTACATTTTAAATATCACGTGTAAAACTAAAAGGTTACGAATTAACAATTTTGATGTTTGTTGTAAAATAAGGATCGACTGGTTGAGCAACTGAATATTTCTACTGGATTCCTAACTGTAGACAATTGACACGCTACACTACGTTTACGACAAACTGCGTAGATACAAAGGTATGAGATGAGGGATATTTTTCTATCGATTGACATCTGCGAGCAAGTAAGTTAATTCTGCATTTCGGGGGGGGGGGGGCCATATGACAAGTTACCGGGGCCCCTCTGGCTGAGATAATACGTCACTGCTTGTTATCGCAGACGTCGTATATGATGTTACTGGGAACCAGATTTCTGTTTCGTAAATCTATTTTTTTTTATAAGCGACACTATCTTTGGAATTTCTGCGATTATATAAAAAAATCAAGAGCACATTGTGGGGCCCCTACACCTCGCCCCTTCGTATTTTACTACATAATCTATGTTAGTTGGCCATTTTACTGTAACTTAATGAATGTACCGACGGAAACAAAAAGAAACATGCAGCTTCACAGTGCATAGGCTGGTGATCTCAAAGGACGATGTGTAAGCTTTTTTTCAACTAAGGAAAGGAAAACAGTTATTCTTCAGGGTTCCGGAACATCTGTCAATGGCCAGTGGGTACGACCATTCCCCCCCTCCCTGCAAGATCGTAAAAGCAGCGAGGTAACGATGGTAAGAATATGGGAGGGTTTGTGGCTGGGAAGAAGGAGAATTTCTTGAAAGCGACGTCAGCGCCTCCCTCGTGTTCCCTTGGTACTGTTGTTAGAACGGAACTAACGACACCCTAGAAATTTGGTTTTCTTTCAACATCCAGCCGAGGCTTAAATAGGCACAGTGTGGTGAACTCTGAAGCATGGAGCTACACCAGGGTTGCTACGATTTTTTGATTATGAAATTCCCTGACATATCCAGGTTTTCCAGTCAAAAATGAAATTTTTCCAGACATGTTTATCATCATGATTTTTGCCTTTGAACCTTGTTTTTTCAATTAAATATATAATCCGTTTACTATTATGAATATTCACTTTTACATTTTATTTTTAGCAAATTTCATTCAACACATGAAAATTCAAAGAATAAAATGTAAAATCGCTGTTTGTGTGATAAATTACACAATGCAATGGTCATTAAGAAGTGGTATATTTGAGTTTGGTACAGTTATGTCAGTCAAAATTGCATATTGTAGCATCACACAGCACGAGCGCAAAGAAACGGGTAGGAATTCTACTTGTATTGTCTGCGTTGGACAGCAGGAAGGGTCATATGAGCCCTAGAACCAATCAAGTGCTTCGTACACCGGCATACAAGAGAGCCTTTCGTGCGTACTGGAGAGATCCAAGCATTCTTCCTGGCAGGCCGAGCCCTGTACGCCAAACCTTCTTGGCGTCCAATCAGCAAAGGCATGGGGAAAATGCTAGAATGGCAACTGTTAGTGGAGCGTTGTAGGCGAATCGCGAAAAATAGCTATATTAAAGCCATAAATGTCAAACATATATACAATTAGTGAAGTTTTACTTTACATTTACAGCATTTATGCATTTTATAAAAATAATTAAATTGGGGAACCCTGGGCATATGGGCGAACTATAAACCTATGCCACAGATTACCACTGAGTTGAGGTTGGTATATCTGATTTCACAGGTGAGTGGCATGCTTCCAATTGCTAAGCAGGCAAAGTGCGGGAGGCACAATAACCAAATGAGGGTACTGTAGTAGCCTAAACAAAATTCGCCTGCATTTTTCTCTCCTTGTTCTACCATGTAAACAATTATCTTCATGCCTTGTCAACTAAACCCATTATTTTCCAAAAGCCTGAAGCTTTTAACATAAAACTAACAGCAAGACATGCAGACCAGCTCCTAGGAATCTCCAAAAGCAGCAACAGCTACCCATCGTCCGTTTTTATTTTCCCTGTACTGTTATAAATACGGTGTTTCTATGCGCTCTGATCTCCAATCTGCAATTTTCGCCTTACTGGAATAGATGTTGAGAACCAAATTCCACCGCTCATTTCACGAACTTGAAAAACAACATAGGCAGTCAGTAGCATATCCAAGTGGATTAATAAAATATTTCAAGGTGTGTATAAAACAAGGTTGGCGAGAGGAAATACAATAATGATACAATTGAACTACACACTTGTCCTTCGTCATAAAATAAAATTTTAGTTAACATGTTTGCTTAATGAATTGTATTTTTGAAACAGAGAAAATACAATGTGAATACAATTCTTTTTGCAGCTCTGGCAGTACAAATTGTACCTTGACAACAGAAAAGTGAGATAGGAAGCCATTCATATTTTCCATTCTTTTTACAAATATATATTTTTTTAAAAAATAGAATTTCTTGAAAGACACATGATATTTGTATTCTGTTATAATTTTAATAACTTATAAACCCATATCCATATAAAGAAAAATACAGCAGGAATGAAACAGTAACAGTTGTATTGGAGGAATGAAACGTATATTATCATTTAATTTTATTTATAATTTGGTAAGTTCGCTAGTCTTTCCAGGCTGCTTCTTAGTAAGAGATCATGTTGAAGTGACAATTAAAACTCTACACAGGTCACTTGAGAATAAACCAAACAATAGCAACATTTGGCACTGAGTCGACATGGTATGCTGCACAAGTAGCATTCGACAGATCACAATTGAAATTTCAGTGTGAACTTTTTCTAAAACTGGCCAATGAGCACTCCATATATACAAACACCTATCTAGGGAGTAGATGGTCACCTGGTGAGTCAAGCTTCCAATACACTCAGCACTATCTATTCCCTTCAATAGAAGCAAGTATACTACGTAAAAGTTGTTATGTCATATATTATCGGGTGGGTGGGTGCATTCCATCTTCTACTACCCCTCTCTGAAGTGAAGTGTCTGCCACTGGATTCAGATCCCATTATTAAGAGAATATTTTCATTAAATGCATTTCAAAATAAAGGTTTCTATACATAGGTTAAGAATGTCTCAAACATACACAGTTCAATAAAAAGTATAATATATATATACTGTATATTCATTTGGTGCTACAAACACTGCACTAAATATTTATATTTGAGAACATTTTAGTCATCTTGTTGGCTGAGCAAATTGAGAGTTCTGAGGATGGACTCCTTGTGGAAGGTTTTGGTTTGGAGACTCATCTAGTGTATAAGTTTTCACTGTGTTCTCATGTAACAGTGTGTTGGCTCTTCATTATCCAAGGGAAATTTCACACTGAAGTGACAAGTAACATCATATATGACACTTGGGAATTAAAAAATCAACAGCAATGTTTCACACCATAGAGGCACGACAGGCTACACATTCAATTGGGAAATCCTCAAGTGACACATGTCATATGTGGCTTCAGTGTGAAATGTCCCTAATATGACACAATTAGGAAATAAAATAAATTTGGACCAATAGTAAACACGAATACATATAACAAAAATGGTTACAAGTTCAAGGCAAGTTTCTGATTCCAATATCAAATTACCCACAACTCTTATCTATGCTATATGTGTGGAAGAACTGTGCATTTCCAAATCCTTTTCCGTTGCAAAGCTTCTACAACACAGTTTACACATATACGGTTTCTGAGAATGCATCACTAAGTGCCTCCTTAGATGCATCTGTTGACTGAAAGGCTTGTCGCATATTGGGCATGTGAATGGCTTTACTCCAATGTGAATCCTTTCGTGAATATTAAGATTCCCTTTCTGTGTAAATGCTTTGTTGCATACTGAACACACATATGGTGCTTCCCCACTATGAACACGCATGTGAATTTCAAGTCGGGATCTAAACTTGAACATTTGATTGCACTCGCTGCAAAGAAAAGCACCTGAAGCAGTTGGAAAATCTTCACCCACTTCCCTTCTTTTATATTTCACATTCATTTTAATATTCTTCATCCCAGTGTCAAGTACTGACGATTCTCCGGAGTACTGTGGGACGTCAATCTTCCTTGATATTTTCTCTGAGACTAAAGAAGTCCCTCCAAATTGTGAAGGATCACGTTTAATCACAGCTCTTGCAAGTACTTTGCCTCTTCCTGCATAATTTTCTGACAAGGGCCTGGAAACAAATTTATGTATTCATTAAAAGGTTACTTAATAATATCGTACACAGAAATTAAATATTCTTCGCAAAACCATACATATTAACAAGCATAACATTTCAGTTATAATGGACCACTATCTGAGTTGTGCCAGCAGAATCAAATTGAATTATCAACATGTGCAACTTTTCTAAGGCCTGCTTAACGTGTCTCAAAGAGTAAGCAGCAGTGTTGTAGCATTGTAAGAGGGGCAAAAAGGAAGGAGTGAGCAGGCAAGGAGACTTCATCAGTCACTTTTGTGCAATTTGATCACCTGAAAGACAAAATATTGAAAACATGAAATGAAAGGGACAGCACCAGTGAGGGCTGGTTGACACTGAGGTTGAGGGCTGTGGATGTTCCCCCAGGCAAAAGGCACCAAAGTTCTACACTGGTGCCATGCGGTCTAAGGCATCATGTTTTGCACTACGGCTATGGGATGCATGCAGGTTCGGGTGTATTGGGGGAATCGTAAACACTTTTCTCCTGAGATTTGGGCCTGCGTATGGACCAGTGGCCACCCACCATCGTTAGGAAATTGGAGGGCTACGAATGAGTAGAATAACCCACCCAGTCATGGAAACCAACACGACTACCTACGACTGCGGGTTCATGGTGCTGACCACTGGTTGGATGATCCGCCACCTGAATTGATGGGAGTGAGGCCTTGAGTCATTAGGTACGCCCTGGCCCTTACAGGCTGTTACACTACAGATGATGAAAGTAAGGACATAGATGATGTTGAACATGTGGTAGTGTGAACCTGGAGGGTGCGGCAAGTGATGGAAATGGGTGTAGGTTTTGGAACTTGGATGGTTGAATTTGTGAGCAGGAGAGTATTCTTGGTTGTCTTAGGGTCTGTAAAGACTTTGAAGTTGAGAGGTTCCAGGTTTGACCCTCCTAAGGATTGACATCTCTATGTCTTTCTTGTTAAATATTCTTAACATAAAAATAGAGGTGTACATCAAATGTACACACCACTTTCTCCTTGTGTAGATTTTCAGCAAAATGTTACACTGATGATTATGCATTATATTAGTGTGCGACATTAATAGTCAGAAAAAATATTGACTGATCATATTTTTAAAATATAAACGTCACTGTTATGACATAGTAAAGCCAATTTTGGGTACTATCTTGTCCTTTAACAATGCTTTTATAAAAGTCATTGCAAGAGGAAAATATAAATCAACATTCAAATGTCCATGAGGAAAATCTGTACAGACATGTAAGGTTCTTCACTTGTCCTTCTAAATGCAGTTTCAGTAAAAAATAGAATAAAATAGGAAAAAATATGAATATAATCTCTGCTCTGTTCCTGCTTTAAGTTTGACTGAAAATCATAAGGTATTACTATGTGCTATTACCATCAAACAATTCATTATATAAACTAAAAGTTTATATAATATTTAACCATTTGAAAGCTGTTCAAAAACTTGCTTCTATACATTACAGTAGTAAAAACATTGAAACACAAAATATCCATACATAAATATATTCATGGAAAATATATAAACTTATTATTTTAGTGTCTTCCTGGGATGTATATTCTTCTTAGTAATTCATCAAAATCTTGATTATTTTAACATTTTTCCAAGAATTATTTTAATTCTTTCACTTCTAATTTCCAATTTCAAACTGGATACATAAAAACATACTTCCATAATATTAAGTAAAAAATTTTATTGGCAAAATTTGTGTAACAATACAAGCAATACATACAGCCACATGAAACGAACTAAAAATTGTCAAACTACTACTGCCTCATGGAGAAGTTCTCCACATTTTGATGCAAATCAGCATTTTAAATTAGAGACAAAACTGAATTTCAGTTTCTCCCTAATCTGTGTTACCTTACTTCCTACACATTGCAATGTGTACATATGTAGTAACGACAAGTACGATGGCAGTTCAGCCTCATGTAACTGTGGATGTTCTCTCTTTGTGGTATGTTTCACTCGTTTATTGGAAGGTAGTATACACATTGCAAATACACAACCACAATATCCAAATTAGTTTCTTTTGTGTGTGTGCGTTTTGTATTGTCTTTTTTTTTTTTTACAAAAGGTAATAGGTATTCATTGTTGCATATAAACAAGTATTTTCTTGAAGAAATTAATATTTTTAGTGTATCTGTATGAAACAAGACATTTTCATTACAATTTTCTTTCTAATAGTTTGTTCATATAAATACCAGCCTCACTGACAACTCGAAAGTGAGAAATAATACTTTCATTGTTACAAGCACGGAAATTAGCAAAGTTGTGATCTTCGAATTGGAAATGACTAAACAGAAAAAAAAAAGAAAAAAAAAACACCTTACAAAAATTGGCATCAGCCAAATTTGAGCTACTGATAATTTTATACATAATAATGTACATGTTATACAATACTTATATCTCTTACGTTATTAAAGATATGTTGTCTCTTGCCTTAGTGGAACATAACTTTGCACATACACCACAATCAGCTAATTTTGAAATAAAACAATATTCAATTCAGCACTGTTCACAATCAAACTGTTAATATCAAATATGTGGGATAAGTGAATGTTTTTCTAGACCACCTTCACTAGCAAAAGCCCTAGAACAAATTTTGCACATGTAAGGTTTCTGAACATGCATTCTTAAATGACGTTTTAAGTGTTGATGCTGACTGAATGACTTGTCACACACTGAACATATATATGGTTTCACACCAGTGTGAATTCTTAAATGAACATAAAGATGCGCTCTCTGTGCAAATGCTTTCTTACAAGTTGGACATACATATGGTTTCACACCAGTGTGAATTCTTAAATGGACATAAAGATGCGCTCTCCGTGTAAATGCTTTCTTACAAGTTGGACATGTAAACGGTTTCTCCCCAGTGTGAACCCTTATGTGTACTACAAGGTCACGTCTGCTCCTAAACAGCTTGTTGCATTCATTGCAGCTAAAACCAAACTGACAGGGAAAAGGTCTTGCAGATTTTCCTACTTTTGTTGTAGATTCTGAATTAACTGTAGAATACCCAACACCAGTGTCAACTGCTACTGTTTGGTCTTGGGATTGAATTAGTGACTGTGTTCTGTCATAGTCCCTGATATCCACAGATTCTTGTACACCAACATTTATTTTCCTGGTATTCTTCTGAGTGTACCTGTAAACAGAGGTTACCATGTAAATACATTTGCTATCTTCATATTTCATAAATTACTATGGATCCGTTGCAATATACATATCTTAATACATAACATTAATGGCAATAAAGGTTCTTTTACTTGCACCTTCAGTCTCGCCTTTAGCAAATATCATAGGTTTTTATACAACCAGATAAAGTTAGTACAAGCACTCACCATCTTTCCATTGTCATTTGAAGTTGGTAGATACAATTTAGTATGAAATTAAGTTGAAATTATTCACAATTTATGAGTTTCAGGTGAAAACAACTCCAATTTTGCTTTTCTACAGGCATAATTACTTAACCTTTTGTTGCACAAAGGAAGATGGCAAATAAAATGCCAAACAAAGCATACAATTTCATCGTTATCTAACTGTATAGTATTGTACTATTTTACTAGTACAGTGTTTTACACAGTTTTACAATGCTGAAACATGAAACATCACTACTACAATACTAACATGTACATTTACTGCCCCACCAAGAATGAATGGTGTTGGTGTAACATAGTATTATGTAAAACATCTTGAGAACACAAGTAAGCATTGGAATGGAAAGAGGGACCGGTTCATTACAATGTTATACCCTACTTTAAGATAACCCCATAAGGTTACTGAGGAAATATATTTCCTCAAGAGGCTAAAAAAAATGACAAACCATCCAGACCCTCTATCCTCCATCACATTTTTGATATCACCCATATGTACTTGCCTTCTGGGAAGAAAGGTTCCAGTACTCTTCTAATTGGTTTTTTATGTTATGTTGATTTGTTACAGTGATCATCACAACAATTGGTCAAAATATTGAGGCGCGTTCAGCAATGATCGAGCATGTCAGTTTACAATACAGTTTACAGACTTACAATATTGGATCCTTCACCAGAAGCTGCAGAAAAAATTCTCACCACTTATCTGCTTCATAAGATGGCAACGATATATTTCATGTTTCACCTGCTAGAGCATTCAATGTTCACGTGAATTTGTTTAATACGTATGTCATCTCGAATATTTGCAGTTATAACATGAGGAATGAACAACAACACTATTTAACAATGCATATTCACTTATTGTGACTTAATTTCCCTAATTTCTGTTCACAGTCGTAAGGAAAAACTGTGTACAAATTATGCTTCAAAATTCTTTACACCTTTCTGAGTTCACATTTGATTCGCAAAACATGAAAACTTCAGAAAATTTAAAGTTGCCTCTAATATGAGAAAAAGTTAAAGTTCACTCTATTCTGAACAAAGCCCATTACAAATTCTAATTCTTCTTCTTTTCTTCGCTCACACTGCCTTTAAGTGTTTCCAGCCAAAGATGCCAAATACTGATTTTATTAAGTACCCTTGATCTTGTTCCAAACACAGAAATCGGTATGCTTATTCACTTTTCCTCAGGAAATGATATTCTCCATTGTCACTTATTCAATTTTGCTCACTTTTTTGTTCCTAAGGTATAGTGAGGCTTTGTGGTTTGTTTTTGTATTGATTGTTCCGGGTGTTATGAGTATGTTTACATTGTGAAGTTGCATTTCTGGACGTATAACCGCAGTTTCATGTTTGGAGATAAGTGTTGATATTGATATCACAAATGGGATCTTTGCACATAGTAAATTTTTGTATAAAGTATCACGATGGTGTTGCCATAAATGGCAATGAAGAAACAGATGATTAATTCACTGTAGAGCTTCTCCGAACTGGCAGAAAATTGAAGACAAAACTTGTAAACTTGAAAAGTGTTCATTAACTAAAACATGACCTGTATGCATTCTCAAAATAAATACAATTACTGCCCAGGGTAGGTTCATATTTTGATGCCTAGGTCGATGATTACCGATTTGGGAATCACTTATACAAGGTGGTATTATTACCACACATCACATCGTACAGACAAATGTAACAAACACTGTACCTCAGATGCAGCATCCATAGTGATAACAACACTAGCACTGTGGTGGTAATATAAATAGCAAATTTATCAAGATTTGATTATAATTATTTTTACATGTTTTACAAACTGTAGTTTTCATTTTTAATTTCAATTTCCAATTTTACCAAAGTCATGAATTCTCTTTCGCACAATTTTATGCAGAACACAGAAAATCAGTTTCTGTGTAAAATTTTATTGGCAAAATTTGAATAAACACACAGTCACATGAAACTCTCACAAAACGTGGTCAACCTACAATTTCCTCATGGAAAAGATAACTATATTTTGTTTGCAAATCAGCAATATAAGTTAAAGAAAAAAAAATTCAGTTTCTTTCTCTTCCGGGTTAGCTCATTTTCTACGGACCGCAATATGTACATATGTAGTAAAGAGAAGTATGATTGCAGTTAAATCTCATGTCACTGCAAATGTTGTGTTTTCGTGGTAATTTTTTCACCCCTTTCTTGCAAAATAGTATACAAACTGCAGGTACACAATATTTGTGTTTTGTATTCTGTTTATCTTTCAAATGCCAGCAAAACATAATTAGTATGTAATGTCATAGATAAAGAAGTATTTTCTTGAAAAAAAAAATTACATTTTCCAGTGTTATTGTAAGTCTAAAGAATAAGACATTTTCATTAAAACTTTATTTCTAATAGCTTATTCACATAAATACTACCTTACTGGCACTTCAAACTGTGAAAAATTCTTTCACTGTTTCACAGGAAATTAGAAAAACATGTTCTATCTATTGGAAATGAATACGAACAAAAAGAAAAGTTCCTCACAAAAAATTGCATCAGTCAAATTTGAGCCAATGATAATGTGTTACAAGACCATGAATGTCTTTTGCAATACTTACATTCTTAAGGATATTTAGTCACTTGTTTTACATGAAAAGTAATTTTGCACAATCAGCTAATGTAAGGTTTCTGAACATGTATTCTTAAATGACCTTTTAAGTGGTGGTGCAGCCTGAATGACTTGTTACATACTCCACATGTATATGGCTTCATACCAGCGTGAATTCTTGAATGGGTATAAAGATTTGATATCTTTGAAAATGCTTTCTTACAAGTTGAACATATATATGGTTTCTCCCCAGTGTGAACCCTCATATGAACTACAAGGTCAGATCTCCTTCTAAACAACTTGTTGCATTCATTGCAGGTAAACCCAAATTGAGAGGGAGAAGGTCTTGCAGATATTCCATCTTTCCTTGTAAATCCTACACTGACTGTAGAATGTCTAGTATCACTATCAACTGTTAATGTTTGGTCTTGGGATTGAATTATTGATTGTGTCATGCCATAGTCCCTCATATCCACAGATTCTTGAACCCTGACATCTGTTATCCTGGTATTCTTCTGAGTGTACCTGTAAACAGAGGTTATCATGTAAATACATTTGCCGTTATCCTGAAGGTATCTTTATATTTCATAATTTACTATGGATCTGTTATAATGCAATATTATATACTGGGTGTCCAAAAGTCCCGGAATGGTCACATATCGTGAGAAATACACATCGAATCAGAAAACGAAAAAATACGTGTTTAATAAGTAAAAGAAAGCTATTCAACTGTGGAATTTTAAATGGAAACCCCCATTTTGTATTGTAGAATCAGAAAGAGGACTTCATTCCTAGCTCAATTAGGAACGGAGATATGGCAATTTTAAATTTTCACAAAAAAAGTGAAAATTTCATAAAACCTGAAAAATTTTCAAAGGGACGCTCTGCCCCTAATTGAGCTAGAGTGAAAGGGATTGCAGATTCGGAATCTGCCCGTCAAGACCTTTCAATAGAGTATATGGTAGACACCCATCTGGTATATATATATATATGAGGTGATATCAAAAAGTTTCGAGACTATAGAGGAGCCCAAGTTAAGAGTTCAGTATGGGCTGTTATGGGCTTTTACTTTTGAGATCACCACCCCCATTCTGTCAGAAACAAAAGTCGTTAACATGCGAAGAGAAAATAATAAATATGCAAAAAGGAGAGGAAATGTAAGGTTTTGATGGTCTATACCTTCTATTACAATTCAGAACATTCAAAAAATGCGCTTTCCTTTCTTACGTTAAGCGCGATTTGGGGAATCAAAAATAACAGCCGTCCGCCTGTTGCCACTCGCTGTAAACACGTGTTGGGAAGAGGGAAGGGGGTGGGGAATGGCCAGGCAAAAGTTCTTGAATAGGCTTCAGTCTTGGGGTCAGGTCAAGAAATTTATTATTTGTGTGTGCGCTTTCTCGTTTTGGGGAATTTTTCTCTGAAAACAGGCATATTGTATGCATTGGCGGATCTAGCAGGAATACTCCCGGTTCACTTGCTCTTCCCAAAGGATGACTAACTATTATAAAAAGTTAGATATCATTATATTAAAAGAACATAAAATGATTGAGCAGTTCTTTTCCAGATATTAAAGTTTGACGCAAATGCATAAATAGGGAATAGATTTATGAGATACCTAAGTAAATTTAATCCGGGACTTGTTGCTTGCAAGGCAATAACGTTAACTGATGGACACAAAGCGAGAGCATTTTAGATTGAATATTTCCAATGTCTACCTCTTTCTTTCTGTAATCATTGTTCACACAAATACAACAGAACTTCATCTATTTCACACCTCTAGTAATTGATTAATTGAGTTTTAAATTCACATTTCTGCACAGGTATGTTAATTGGGACTGGACGGACTTACGGTTTTATGTGAGATACGAACCTTTATATGCATCCACCGGGTATGGAACCCTAATCCCTTAATTAAAATGCGACGACTGGGGTGTTTGGTGTATGCCGGTATTATAATAAACACTGTTCCGTTTCAAATGAGACAGTGCACCGAAAAATGTGAAAGAGGCCTCCCCGATGGTGCAGTGGTAACGTCGTCGCCTCGTAATCAAGGGGTCCCGCGTTTGATACCCGTTGGAGACACATAGTGGTTTGGATCTAACTTTAAACTGTAGGTCCAGTCCCGATTTGCCTTTCTGTGCATAAAGGAAAGAAAAACACTGATAGAGTAGAGAGCAAGATGTATGAAAAGTATATTCGGAAACAGTTATTGAGTCATTCCATGTGAAATCACCCGATTTTAAATCAATTGGTTGCTTGACCATTTTGTTAATTTTTTATATTTTCACCATAGGTGGTCTTGCTAGTGACCTGCTCAAAAATATTTTTTTTTTTAAAAAATCTTCCGCCATCTTGGATTTCTGCTCATTTTTCATCACTGCGGGAAGCAAAAATGAGCGTTTACAAGGGTTTTGAAAAAAAGTTGCTGTGTGATTTCTATTACAGATGGAATGTTCTAGTTTTCACTGCCTAAAAGTAGAGATTCTGGCCTTTCAGAAAATGTATATATATGTAAGGTAAGAATTAAGTAACTGAGAATTTAATGGGTTCCAATATAGCCATCGTAACGGGAAATTTTGTCAATTTTAAAGGTCTGTAAAATCAAAAGGGCTTGAAACCACAGGATGGAATTTTTTTTGCAAGAACTATGAGTGGAAGGCTTTTCAGCCATGGTGAAACAAATCCGGGGTTGTAAGCCCTTCTGTCCGATTTTTAGTTCCGAAATCCGAAAATTTCCAAAATTTGTGAATTTCAAGGTCAAATATCTCTAAAGGGGGACCTGCCAAAAATAAGAAAATTTGGCCATGGATACTCCTACTAGTACTTAGTAAAACCTGTGAATTTCATTTTGGGGTTCACACCGATGTTCATGTTACAGGCTGTCAAATATCTCTAAAAATGACATCGTGAAAACATTATAATAAATAGGCTTAAAGTGACCTGATTTCCATTATTTTATAATCTAGTAATTTTATAAGGGTAAACAAAAATTAAAATAGATAAACTGATTATTTTGTGTTAGGCCAGTTAGGCCATATGCATTTCTACTCATTATCACATTGCAACTTTTCTTACACAATTGTTTCTAAAATTATATTTGAATCAATATTATTCAGGATATGCTATAAAATAACTATTACTCTAACTAAAAATAAACTACACATACCTTTGTGTTTCTTAATCAACAATCGTCTATAAGATAACTCATTTCTTCCTATGTGCTTAGTGACAGTTTTGTGTTTTTCTATTTACAGGTGAAGGTAGTCAGAATGTGCATGGGCTGACAGGCACAGGCAGGCATGAAGCAGATTCTTGCAAGTTGTGACAAACTAAAACAAGAAGAATTGTAGCCAGCTAATCACTGTGTTGTCAACCTTCAGAGAGTAAACATGTGTTCTGGAAATACTTGCTAGATTTAATAGTTTTTAAAAACATCGTGAGGATAATCATGGAGTGCTCTGTAGGCTGTTATGTTGGTGAGAGTTGTGAAAATGATTCGTATGGAAAATCGATCATTAAATCATCCTCAGATATAACTGAATCAGAACTTTTTCTTGTGAGGAAGAGAGTTGGACTTGAAGAAATAAACAGCATTTGTACATTTCATTATAAGAAGTATATTGAAAAATACCAACATTTGTTTGGAAAATCATGTTGTGATCCATTTTCATTCCATAAAAAAGTCATTACAAAAAACTTGAGAGAAGTAACTGTGGGAATGTGTGAAAAGTGGCCCATGTTAAAACTTACACCAGGAAAGTCTGTCTGTTCTTCATGCCGTAAAAAACTTGCCAGCAGTAATGAGACTGATGATGATGATAGTGGTGAAGAAGCTCCTTTCACAGCTCCTGAGATAGTTGTGGGATCTTTAAATGAAGCAGCTGGAATATTAGGAGTTTCACCTATCAAAATCAGGAAACTTAGTGATAAGAAAAAACATTTTGGAGTCAGGCACACAGTGAAAAAGTTTTCTAGTGCAATAAAACAGAAACTGAGTCACTCATTTAATGAACAGTATGAGTTGGAAGACGAAGAGGAGGGCGAAGAAAAAAATATGAAAAGATTACATGTAGCTGAAAAAGATATAGAATATTTAACACAGAGTCTAAAAGAAAGGATTAAACGTTGCACATCTAAGAGTGAAAGAATTAAAGTCATCAGTGTAGCCCCCAAGAGCTGGTCAAAACCAAAAACAGCACAGGAACTTGGTGTGAGCGAGTATCTGGTGAAGAGAACAAGAGAACTTGTGGAAAAACATGGAGTCATTCCTGAAGTGAATTTGATAAAACAGGGCAGAAAAGTGCCAAAAGAAACTAAGGACTTGGTAGTAAAATTTTACAACAGTGACGAAGTAAGCAGAATGTGCCCTGGGATGAAGGATACAAAGTCCATTCGTCTGGAGGATGGAAGCAAGGAATTGAAACAGAAAAGACTGTGCCTATCTAATTTGAAAGAGCTCTACCAAATGTTTAAACAAGAGCACCCATCATTAAAATTAGGATTTTCTAAATTCTGCGAGTTGAGACCTAAGTGGTGCATTCTGGCTGGAGCTAATGGCACTCATTCTGTGTGTGTGTGTATCAGTCATCAAAATGTCAAGTTGATGGCTTCAGCAGCAAGGATTAATGACTGGAAATCTCTGCTTCAAAAAGTAGTGTGTGATGTAAACAATGAGCTGTGCATGATAGGTGAGTGTCCCAATTGCCCTGATACACAAGACTTAAAATTACATGAACTGAATCCTGCTTTGGACAATTCTGATGATGACGACGACAAAAAAATTACTTACAAACAATGGATAACAACAGATCGTTGTAATTTGATCACTGTTGTAGAAACAATTTCAGAGTTTAAAGAAAATTTAGCTTCAAAGTTACTGCAATTAAAAAGTCACCACTTTATTGCTCGGAGTCAATCAGAATTTTGCAAAAGAACGAAAGAAAGTCTTTCTCCAGATGAATGTGTAGTGATTGGTGATTTCTCTGAAAACTTCACGTTTGTTGTACAAGATGAAATCCAGAGTTACCATTGGATTAACGCTCAAGCTACTGTCCACCCCTTTTGTGTCTACTTTAAGACTAATTCTTCAGATGATCTATGCATCAAAAGTCTTTGTATTATAAGTGACTGCATTGTACACAACACAGCTGCTGTTTACGCTTTCCAAAAGCAGCTGATTCCATTTGTTCAAACGTTCATCCCAAATCTAAAGAAAATTTATTATTTCTCAGATGGCTCAGGAGCCCAATATAAGAACAGAAAGAATTTTTCTAACTTATGTAAGCATAAACAGGACTTCGGTGTGGCTGCTGAGTGGCATTTTTTTGCCACAAGCCATGGCAAGGGTCCTTGTGATGGGATTGGTGGGACGGTAAAAAGACTTGTGGCAAAGGCAAGTCTGCAGCGACCAACTGAGGGCCATATTCTTACACCAAAGGACATGTATGAGTTTTGTGTGGAAAATATTAAAGGCATAAACTTCATCATGGTGACTGAAAATGACATAAAAAATGAGCAAGGGTTTCTGAATGACCGCTTCAATGAAGCTCATAGATTTGAAGGAACAAGAGATCACCACTGCTACATACCCAAGGACTCTTCAACTCTTCTCATCAGTAGAATATCTGCATCATTTCAAAGTAATCATGTAGAGTTCAGAATTGATGACTCACCACGAATATTTCATTTTAATGAAATAATTGAAAATGATAATGTCGTTTGCATTTACAATAACAGGTGGTATATAGGTAAAGTAATTGAAATGTCAAAAGAAAACAATGATGTTAAAGTGATGTTCTTCAATCCTGGTGGACCATCAACGAGCTTTACTTTACAAAGAAATGATGTTGCTTGGGTGAAGTTGAACAATATAATTGATGTTCTGACACCATGTGACTTCACCACTGTTACTGGGAGAACATACAACATTACTCAACCCAAAAACACAGAACTGTCACTAAAGTTACAAGCACATAAGAAGAAATAGTCTGTTGATCAATCATCTCCGTGCCAATCAGTGTTTTCGGGGCCACGCACCAGTCAGATATTTTTTATCTTTTTTTCATGGCTCCATGGATTGAGAGACAGACAAGATCCCCTGTAACTTTGATGTCCATGTGTAGATAGTGTATATATATATTGATGTAATGTTGTATTATGTGTAGTGATATATGTAATTGTAAATGTCATTGTGATGTAATATATTGAATTGTAAACTGTGTATATCACAGTGGTATATGTAACTGGGATACAAAAAATAGAGGAAGAACTTGAATACGTATACTATTCTCAAGCATTTATACGCTTGTCATATTTTACAGGTAGCTTATGTTATATTTCGCATACAATTGTTATGTACCAGAGTGGAGGTATTGAGTAAGGTTTGATAATATTGTATATTCATAAACCTTTCAGAAACATGTGCATGCAGCTTGTATATACTTACTGACATAATAGTACTCTTGTTTGTTTACTAACATTTGTCTTCTCAATCCAAAAAGTTATTTTGATTTGATTTGATTTTTATTAACAAAAGCACACTAAGTATATATTGAAATATATCAACTAGTAACTAACTAGTTTATCTATTTTAATTTCTGTTTACCCTTATAAAATTACTAGATTATAAAATAATGGAAATCAGGTCACTTTAAGCCTATTTATTATAATGTTTTCACGATGTCATTTTTAGAGATATTTGACAGCCTGTAACATGAACATCGGTGTGAACCCCAAAATGAAATTCACAGGTTTTACTAAGTACTAGTAGGAGTATCCATGGCCAAATTTTCTTATTTTTGGCAGGTCCCCCTTTAGAGATATTTGACCTTGAAATTCACAAATTTTGGAAATTTTCGGATTTCGGAACTAAAAATCGGACAGAAGGGCTTACAACCCCGGATTTGTTTCACCATGGCTGAAAAGCCTTCCACTCATAGTTCTTGCAAAAAAAATTCCATCCTGTGGTTTCAAGCCCTTTTGATTTTACAGACCTTTAAAATTGACAAAATTTCCCGTTACGATGGCTATATTGGAACCCATTAAATTCTCAGTTACTTAATTCTTACCTTACATATATATACATTTTCTGAAAGGCCAGAATCTCTACTTTTAGGCAGTGAAAACTAGAACATTCCATCTGTAATAGAAATCACACAGCAACTTTTTTTCAAAACCCTTGTAAACGCTCATTTTTGCTTCCCGCAGTGATGAAAAATGAGCAGAAATCCAAGATGGCGGAAGATTTAAAAAAAAAAAAAATATTTTTGAGCAGGTCACTAGCAAGACCACCTATGGTGAAAATATAAAAAATTAACAAAATGGTCGAGCAACCACCTCTGGGTGATTTGACATGGAACGACTCTATTTTCAAATCTTCCTCCACGGACCGTCATTATTCTGGACCAACAGCTGCAAGAATGAACAGCTTCCCACCAAGTCATGCATTCTTCTATGTTCTTGGTCAAAGCAAACTATTGTAGGTGCCAGCACCTCCTGTTGTGACCCCACGCTTTTGATGGGCAATTGTTCTCCCATTTAAACATATGGGGAATTTGATGCTGAACGTGCTGCTATTACATTAAATTGCAAGTTTAATTTCATCTTAACATCGGAAATTATGTCGGGACATCAGTGTTCTGAAACTAAGAATTTTAATAAGACGATCGCCAATAACAGAAAAGATATCGGAACTAAAAAAAGCCTTAAAATTTCCACAGCACTTGTTTGCGTCACTTTGAATTTTCACAATTTAAGTGCTTTATTGTTGTGAATCTGGTAAAGAATAATACATAATAATTCCACCCGACTGCACTTTTTTATAGCTAGTTGTTATTAATACCAGACTCATTTTTTTACGTGATATCATACTTTTCCTCATATCTAGTAAATATGGTTCTCTATTTTATACATACACATTTATCGAGAAGAATAGTTATTACAAAAAATATGTTACATTCTGTTTCATATCTCTCAACCTCTAGGGCTTTCTTATTTACAGGAATTATAATTTTAAAAGGACGAAAATACGAGGGGGAAATGTCTGCTTAATACAAAGAAAACATATGTTAATATTAAGTTATGGATAGGGCATAGTGTATAATAATAAATATTATGCGCTTCCACTTAATACATTTTCTCTTTGTAATTTGGGTAGTTTCCCCGATTCCTACTCCCGCCGTAGGAACAGTGAACAGCCCCGTTGACCACTAACTTTTGTTGCAGCGTGTACTACAGCAGACGCTCGACGCGCGCTGGAGCTTTCTTGTACTGCGCACCATGCGGCAACGCTGTTGCCATAAGCCCCATACTGAACTCTTAAGTTGGGCTCAGCAATAGTTCTGTAACACGTCAACAGATGGCAGCGCAAGGATGCACAGGCACAGGGAGCACCAACCTTCATAGATCCGTGTGCCAAGAGATATCGTCCTGTGTACATCGTAAGCTGTGCAGCTGGTGCTCTTCTGACCACGTGCGTTACCACGTCTGCGATTTCATCAAGGACTGCAAGTTAGAACAACGAGCGAACGTGAAATTCTGTGTGAAACTGGGCAAATCCGCCACAGAGACGCTTGACATGATTCGGCAAGTGTACGGCGATGCTGCAATGAGTCGTGCGAGGTGTTTTGAGTGGCACGAGCGCTTCAAGAGTGGAATAACATCACTGGAAGATGACAAGAGATCAGGACGACCTTCAACGAACACAACATCCAAAAATGTCATAAGGAAAAACTTACAACTTATGCTACAAACTTCTTTACACCTTTCCGAGTTCACATTGAAAACAAAAACATTCAGAAAATTTAAAGTTCCCTCTAATATGAGGAAAACCCATTACCACTTCTTCTTCTTTTCTAGCCAAACAGTAATCTGTATGCTAATTCTCTTTCCTGAGGAAATTCTACTTTTCATTGTCACTTATTCAATCTTGTTGATCACTCCGTTCCTACATTGCAATGTTGTGTTTATGGGCGTATCCATACAGAATCCACATAACAGAAGGTTGAGGTTTGGAGATAAGTGTTTATATGGATATAGGAAATGGGATTTTTAAGCATTGTAAATTCTTGTATCAGGTATCATGATGGTGTTGCCATAAATTACATTGAAAAAAACAAATGATTAATTCACTATAGAACTTTCCCGCATTGGCAGGAAGTTGAAGACACAACTTGTAAACGTGCTAAGTTTTCATTAACTAAAACATGACCTGTATGACTTCTCAAAATAAATACAATTACTGCTTATGGTACGTTCATATTTTGATACTATGGTCGATGGTTACCGATTTGGGCATCACTTGTAGAAGGTGGTATTATTACTAGAGGGCTGCAGAGTCTGCCTTTTACCTACCCACTGCTCGCTTGCCCGCGAGGACAGGTATACCTGCTCGCCTGCCCACGGCAACGAGTCGACTTGCGTCTTTACCCGGGTTCTTGGTCTTCAAGGCGCTCTGCGCTTACAAGGTAACTGGGCACTCAACAAGACCCGGGCACCTGCAAAACCTGCTGGAAGGAAACAGCCCTCCGGCAGCGTGTCGCTCCAGGTGTTTCATCACCATGTGGACAGCTACAGCCAGTGTTGCCTACTTACGTAGCTCCTAAATCCTACGAAGTCCTAGGAGGAGCTCTCTCCTCCAAGGAGAATTTATATACTTAGGAATTTCAGTTCAGCGTAAGCAGTTTTTATCTTATTGCCAGGAAATGCACGCAATATTACAGCTTCATCTATCTAAATGAATGATCGAGCAAACAAAAATCTCCTCACTGAAAACTAATTGTTTTTCATTGCATGGTGCCTTAACCAGGCATGCAGTGGCGCAACCAGAGGGGGCAGGGTGCATTGCTCACAACCTTGGACGGAAATTAAGTCTAGCGGAGGGGTCAGGGTGGGGGTCAAACATTAAAGTACAAGAAAAAACAGGCTAGCAGAATTTAAGAGTAGCAGGGCGAAAGGGTACTCAAGATGGAATTAATTTTCATATTTTTCTTGCATTTTCATTCCAGGCAGCCAACGGCATCTGCAAGGGGGGGGGGGGGAATGGAGGGGTAATTGCAACCCCTTGATTTCAAATTTTACGAAAGTAGAAATATGTTATAAAATATTATACACTCTCATCAAGTTCAATGCCGTAGCAAAGGGGTAGCGGGAGTCGGCCCTGAGCGCCGAACGATCGAAGTGAGAAAAGTTTTAAAACAGAGAATGCTATGGCGGCCCGTGATATTATTTGCTATTAATGTTGGTTTGTTACGAGTTGGATGAATTGATTGTGTAATACGTCGCTCCATGTGAAAAGAAAATATTGTAGATGGAAATTTTACATGCCATATGTATGTACATTCGGAATGCATTTATCATGCACTTTCTTTCTTTCAAAAAAAGTTTGTGTGCTTGTTTTCCATTATTAGCTAATGTGAAATTGACGTGTTGAAAAAAATATTTCTAATCCTCTGTTTCAACACAAATACGTGAGAACGGACTTCTACCCAAAGAGTTGCGTGCCCTTTTTGCGTGATTTATGAGGATAATAATGCCTTTCATGCTACTTTATTACTATTATTGTGATTGTTGTTGTTGGCACGTTTATCCAAGTACTTGCCCCCCCCCCCCAAAACGAGGGTAACGGCAATGCCTCTGGCCCCTGGCTGGCTACGGCCCTGGTGTTCGCAGTAGAATAGTGTGTTTTTCGACTCGCGACCTCGGCCTCGAACGTGACATGTTTCAGTCCTGCCCTATATCACTATATATACGTATATTGGTTGTTTACGACATATACTTATGGATCCTGTGCCACGGAAAACCTATTTCAATGTGTGTGTGTGTGGGGGGGTTAGCAACATTCGTAAATCTCATTTCATTGGTGATGTGGCTTACGAAGCTTTGAGTTCCCTTTTTTAAGTAGTGAAAATCTATTGCAGTTGGCAACACCGCAGAACGGTGTGGGCCCGGTGCAGTTTCTACTCGAAGCAACTACGTCATGCAGAGGGAGGGGTCTGCAGTTGATGGAAAGAACGAACTGAGACCTACTAGGTATCGTAAGACTGCGGGTACCCGGCGGGTCTACAATGCCTGCCAGGAACGATTGGGCAGGTGGTCAGACAAGCTGCTCAAGCGAGGGTGTTGCGCAGGTTGCATGGCATTTCAGGAGCGATGTCTCGCGAACGGGTCTGCTCCAGGTCTTGTGCAGGCCTCTGATTATTACCACACATCACATTGTACACACAAATGCAAACAAATGCTGTACCTTAGATGAAGCATCCATAGTGATAACTACACTAACACCATGGTGATAATTTAATTCTCAAATTTATCAAGATTTGATTACTTTTAATAGGGCTGAATCAATACCAATGCTCATACCCTTTCCAATTCCGATACTTGAAAATTTAAATAGTTAAAGCTGTTCAAAATGTTAATCAATATTAATGCGTAAATATTCTTCTCCAATTATATGTATTGCTGGCCCCCGTGGCAGAGTGGTTAGCACATCAAGCTACGACATCAGGGGTCCCAGGTTCAAATCCCCATCATCACTCATCCCCATCTTCGCAAATTAGCCAAAAGTGGCACAAAAAGCGAAGTAAAATAATAGCAAATCAATCAATCAATAAACAATTATATGTATCAATTTACCATGAAATTTCCTGTAGAATGTTCAAGAATTACATCAGAATATTTTAATAGATGTTATGCAATAAAAAAAAATCCAGATTTTTGTGCAAAACTGGTGCAAAATAAAAATAAAGTTAGAATTTTGGATATTTGGAATTTCCAGAATTAGACATCGCGAAAGGGTTGTGCAGATTTTTTCCAGACCCCGTGAAAGACCAAAGTGCCAGCTGTTATAAGTAAATGCATTCAAACTGACACTCTCCAATACCGATACTACTGGTATCAGTCGATACAGATACATATGCATCAGTATCCGCTCAGCCCCATTTTCTACATGTTTTACAAGTTGTAGTTTTAATTTTTTGCTTTCAATTTCAAATTTTACTAAACTCGTGATATCCCATTCGCAAAATTTTATGCTGAATACATAAAAACAATTTTTCTTAACATTTTTATTAGCAAAGTTTGAATAATGAAAAAAAAATACAGTCACATGAAACTAACAAATAGTAGTTGCCTCATATTTTGTTTGCAGATCAGCATTTAAAATGAAAGACAAAACAAAATTTCAGTTTCTTCCTGTTCTGTGTTACCACACTCTCTACATATTGCAATGTGTTGTAATGAAAAGTATGACAGCAATTAAATCCTACGTAACTGTGAATGTTCTGCTTCTGTGATAATTTTTTACCCCCTTCTCGCAGCATGTCTAAAAAAAGGGCCGATATTTTTTAAAAAAACAAGAAAATGATAGGAGAAGAAATTTATTGTGATTACTAAACAAGTACACTGGCGAACTTTAAAAAAAGGTCTCCCTCCTCTTAGTTAGATTGGAAGGTAGTTGGAAACACTTCATTACTCATGTATTGGATAAGAAAGTGGGGGAAGGCAGTTGCAGACAAGGCCATCACTACCTTATGCGCACCTAAACTTGTTTCCGGAAAGCTTTCTGTTGGAGTCTTGTCAGGCATGATGTGGGCAGTTTGTGGAAGATTTTTGTGTTCCTACCCCCCCTCTCTCTCTCTCTATCTGTGTGTGTGCGCGCGCGCGCCGACACCTGTTTCTTTTTAAGTTTGACGTATTTTTATTGCATCGACTAATTGCTGTTATGGCGTGGAATGAACCAGTTTCAAATAAAAAAGTATAAAAAATACCAAAATTCCTGGCATGAGTAGTTAGTAGTAGTAAAGGTTAGGTAAAGTTCCTCGTGCGTATAGCATCCTGCCATTAAGGTACTTTTAGGGGATGTGGTAGTAGGGCACTGCATATTCTCGAGCTCGGCCATTTTGGAGGTGATACGATCAGCACCATGCTCCAGCCGCCTTTTTTTTCGCCAGGGTTGTAGTAGAAATGAGAAAATAGAAATGTTTTGCATTCTGCGTATGTGACAGTATTCTTTGGATATTGTCCCTGAAGTATCTGTTAACATCCTAACCCGCAGTTATTTTCAGGATAAACTAGTTGAAGGCCGCGAATGGTTCCTGAGAAGTAATGAACATATCACAGAATGCGCACTAGTTTAGCTCACGTTTCTTGGGGGAGGGGGGGAAAATGATATACAAATTTATTCTACGAATGCTTACGTCATTGTGACAATGGAGTATATTTTGCAGACTAACGAGGTTCTGGCGTCTAGACACAAGGCCAGTATAATGGTCTGTGAAGTTTGGGCTGTGTCCTACGTTTGTGACAGCCTTTCACAAATTTCGTCTTAACACACATTTCATCCTTATCTATATGATTACTCAAAAGTGGAAGAAAAGCGAAGTAAAATAAATAAATCAATTGGTCATTGTGTCCCTGCGATTTTCAATATTTCTTCCTGAACGAAAATTAATGTTTCACCGATGTAATGCATCAATATAGTCATGTGAATTAGTATTTTCCGTCATCATAGTGTGCTTAATCATTCCTTAAAGCATAGACTTTAACGCTGTTGTCCTTAGTGTAAACGATCTTAACTTTGTGGAAGTTTTTATGTAGGCAAAAAAATGGTTAAGAGTAAATCCCAATTGATTGTTAGAAATTTAAAATATTATAACTCTGACGTGACTCATATTAACTGTTCTTAGTTCGCTGTCAAGGAACGATTTCTCCTAACTAGAAAGGATTTCGGCCTCCGTGGTAGAGTGGTTAACACAGCTTCCTTAAACACCGCCTTGGCATTGTGTTCGTTCGGTGTTCATTGTGTGTGTCACTTCATCAATTTCATCGCTCATCCTCATCGTCGCGTTTAGCCAAACGTGGCAGAGAAGCGAAGTAAAATAAACCAAATCAAACATAAATACGAATCTGAAGGGAAAAATATTCCATTACCAAAAATAAAATATATAAATATACAGTAATTACTTTGTTGACACTGCAGTTTTTTTTGGCAGTGTGTAGCTGTCTTAGGGTCGTATGTTCGAATTAGCCGACCTCAAAATATACGAAGAGTGGACGATTAATGGAAATGGGGATGCACATTTCTATTACTTTAGTAAGCATTCAGTCATAAATCCTATGGACATAGTGTGATTTTCGTGCAAGGAAGTGTTCCTGGGACATCAACTAGGTCTACGTTGAATTATAACATTACGAGGGTATGGATTTCTCTCAACAAGTGCAACAAATGTTTATGATCATGGAAATTATTTATACAATTGAGTAACGTCGTTTCCTACCTCTTGAAATTAATGGTGACTGGAGATGAAAAGACACAATTGGCAGATTGTAACGTGCTTTGAAGACAGAGGTCTTAAGTTCGAACCATGATTAAGGCATGTTTGCCCTATCACATCCATGTTATCAATTCGTCAATCATTCTCATCGCCACGGATTAACCAAGAGGCAAAAAGGCAACGTAATATATCCTAAATAGAAATAAAATACAGAAAAGGGGCAAGGAAATGCACATATCGTGCCGAGTCGAGGTTGTGTGTTGCAAGACGGAAATGAGTAACTATTATCGCAAGAGCACGTTCAATTATATTAGAGCAGAACCATATATCACACAATACAGGTGAAATTGTTGTAGGTTGACGTGAACTCTTAATCTGCCTAAACTCTTAAAATACTCTAATATCAGGTTTTTGTTCCACTTATTATTTCAACTTTGAGGGTCTTCATGATCGAGCGCTTTACATACTGCTCTATGAAATAGGAAACGCTATGTTCGATTGATTGATTTGCTTTATTTTACTTTGCTTCTTGTGCCACTTTTGGCTAAGTTGCAAATATGGGGGAGGCCTCACCGATGGAACAAGGGTTCCCGGGTTCGATACCCGGTGGAGGCACATAGTGGTTCGGATCCCACTTTAAACTGTAGGTCCAGTCCCGATTAGCCTTACTGTGCATAAAGTGGACTTCAAACACAAACTCAATCAAATATGGGGATGAGTGACGATATGATGAAATTGATGAATGGACACTCACAAATCCATGCCCAGGCCAGGATTCGAATGCTGGACGCCTATCGTCGTAGAGTGATGTGATAACCACTCTGCCACTGGGGCCGGAATCTATTTTCGAAGCGTGGGTAATATTTAAGAGCTTATTGTGTTCGTTCATTTTTTCTGGTCACTCCAACATTCGTCCTTATCGTTGAAAGTAAACAAGAGGGATATTTTATGGTCGTAAAAATAGCAAAGTTACCACATATGCCTGTCACGTGCCGACCTTCTTTGCTCGTTTTCTTTTTATATTTGTTTCAGAGCTAATGACAAAAGAGAGAAAAGAAACGAAAAAATGAACAACTTATTTTCATCCATGAAGGAAATAAATTGCCAGCTCAGAACCTGATTTCTTGAAAGCTCAAAATGGACAACAAATATTTCTTCCGAGGCCGAATGACCACAGAAGGAAACGCTGTTCTAATTCCTTGATGACTCATGGTTAACATTGCTCTTCTGTGTGGTGTTTACGACTGATAACTGTGCAGCTCTTCCTTATCTTGCACAGAGTTTCGTCATTGACGCTGGAGTGTTTCCAACTCAATATCGGTTTTTGTTTGTTGCTTCCAATCTAACTGAGAGGAGGGAGACCTTTTTTTAAAGTTCGCCAGTGTACATACCTTGGCTATTTTTCAACGTAGTCACCATTAACCTCCAGACATTTCTGATAGCGTGGCACAAGCTTCCGTATACCCTCTGCGTAAAAATCTGCTGCCTGAGAGTGCAGCCAGTCCAGAACTGATGTCTTGAGAACATCACTGTTGTTGAAACGCTTCAATGTAATCAGTTTTTTCAGGTGATGAAAAAGAAAGAAATCGCTGGGGGCAAGGTTGAGGCTGTAAGGGGGATGATTGAATAGTTCCCATTGAAATCTTTGAATTGTCTCAACAGTACGAGTAACTGTGTGCGGGCGGATGTTGTCATGGATCAGAAAAATTCCAGAGCGTAGCATTCCTCTCTGCCGATTTTGGATGGCAAGTCGCAGATTATTCAGTGTTTCGCAATACACCTCTGCTGCAATTGTTCGTCCTGGTTCCAAGAATTTCACAACAATCACACCCTTTTGGTCCCAAAACACGGTTGCCATTATTTTGTGAACTGATTGTGTTTGTTTGAATTTCTTCACTTTAGGAGAACCAGAGTGCTGCCATTGCATTGACTGCTGCTTTGACTCCCCAGTGGCGTACAATATCCAAGTTTCATCCCCCGTCACTATGTGCGAAAAGAGGTCATCCCCATCCTTCCCCCAGTAGGCCAAAAAAACACGTGCAACTGTCTGTCTTTGCTCTTTGTGAGTATGTCAGCATTTTTTGTACCCACCTCGCACACAGTTTGTGATACCCCAGGTTGTCAGTCACAATTCGATGCACTGTTCTTGCAGACACTTCTGGAAACTCTTTGGAGAGTTCAGATATTGTTAAATGGCGATTGGAACACACTTTCTCGTTAATGCGTTCCACCAGACTGCCCGTCTGAACACTAGGCATTCTGCTACGCTCATCGTCATGGACATTTGAATGCCCTTCCTGAAACTCCCTGCACCATTGCCTGACCTTCCCTTCACTCATCACTGTCGGTCCATAAATGGCACAGAATTCCCGATGGATGTCAGCTGCATTCTGTAATTTGGCGTTCAGAAATCGTATGACAAATTTCACTTCACATTTGGCAGGATTTTGTATTACGGCAGCCATTTCACCTTACTGCTACTCGCATGTATGCAACTCCACTCTGACGATTCTATATCTGTTGCAAGCACAGAATACTAGGGCATGCTCCTGCGCATGCTCAACTTCATCAGTGTTGCCAACCCCATCTAAAAAATTATTGGCCTTTTTTTTTATATGTAAATTTGAATTTGAAAACACATCATATTTGTGTCTTATATGAGTGCATTGTATTTTCTTCTTATTTCAATTTCTAGCAAAACATAATTGGTATGTAACGTCACTCATAAAGATGAATTTTCTTGAAAAAATTAAAATTTTTCAGTTTTTCAGTCAGTAAAAACAAGATATTTTCATTACAAGATTCTTCCTTATAGTGTATTCATACAAACACCTGCTTCAATATATCTCAAAGTGTGATATATATATATATATATATATATATATATATATACATAATACTTTCATTGTTTCAAATCAAAGAAATTAGCTAATTTATGTTCTTCTAATTGGAAGTGACCACTAATTAGGAATAAGCACTTCCAAAAAATTGGCATCAGACAAATTTGAGCCAATAATAACACTGGGGAACAGTGAAATTGCGGCACAGTGTTTGAGAGCTAATTTAGGGCAATTTCATGCTGCTGAATAATGATATAATAATATATTTCCTGAATTGGCTCTAATTTATGAAATAAATGCAACTAAACCAAAATGGCGGAAACATAAGACATATATATAAATGAACTTCCAACAACCATTTAATATTTATTTTTGTGATTACAATCATTATTATAAAAATACATTTATATAGGCCTATGATCAAAATAATTAAGAAAATATGTACACAATGAAGTAACAAACTATGTGAAACGTTTTCTATACGATTTCCTGCTGTATTGCTTTTTAGGACAATCCCTCTGTAAGCTCCAACAGTAGTCGGCCATCACGTGGCGATCCCACCGTCCCTGGTACCTTTCTTCCATTATCCTTATATCCTGATGGAACCTTTCCCCCCGTTCTTCACTAAAATCACCAAGGTTCTCAGGGAATCTGTCAATGTGGCTATGTAGAAAATGTATCTTCACACTCATATTAGCTCCCAATTTCTAAAAATTTTTCAACATATTTCCAACTATATCCGGGTACTTTTCTGCTCTGTGATTCCCCAAAAAGTTTTTGACGACGGACACAAAGCTCAGCCAGGCCTCAGATTCGATGTAAGACATGTAAGTTGTAAAATTGGCATCATTTATAAGTGTACGAATTTGTGGTGGTCCGTCAAAGATTCCTGCCTTCAATTTTTCAATTCTTAGTCCTGGAAAAGTGTGGCATATATATTTGAAACAATCACCACTTGTATCTAAGGCCTTGACAAACTGTTTTATCAACCCAAGTTTAATATGCAGTGGCGGAAGGATGATTTTGTCCCTATCTATCAGCGGTTCATGAATGATATTAGCTTTTCCCACTAATATTTTCCCTTGGGGGCCAAACTTTTATCGTCCAATGCTTTTCTCTAGCACGACTATCCCACAAACATAGGAAACAGGGATACTTTGTGTACCCACTTTGCTGTCCTAGTAAAAAAAATCACCATCTTCAAATCCACACACACGAGCCACTTATGTTCAGCATATTCAATTTTTTTCTAAAACCATTTTTATGTTTTGGTATTCTTCCTTAAGGTTTGTTGAGTGTCCGATATATTGCCTAGCAATGCTTCATAAGTTGCCTAGCAACAATTTACAAATAAATAAATATGTTTATTATGGGAATTTCAGCCCATTATCAAATTTTGATATTACCGAGAAAAGCGTAGAGTAATTTTACCTCCTATATTTTCCATGGTGTTTATTTTTATAACTGGAGTCAATTCAACTGAACCAATCATACAATTGGCAATCACAGCTGTTTTGTGTGCTGAAACTGTTATTAAACTTTATGCCGCAAAATAAAATCTTTTTTTTGTTCCCCAGTGTAATTTGATACATGAGCATGTCTTGTACAACACTTACATTTATTACATTATTAAGGATATTTTGTGAACTTGTATTACATGGAAAATAACTTTGCATGTACACACCACAATCGGCTCAATTTTAAAGTATTACAACACTCCATCCAGTATGCATTGCTCACAATCAACTGTTCTATCAAATATGTGGAAAAAGGGAATGTTTCTCTAGATCTTCTTCCCTTTCAAAAGCCCTAGAACAAATTTTGCACATGTAAGGTTTCTGAACATGTATTCTTAAATGAGCTTTCAAGTTGGATTGTTGATTGAATGGCTTGTCACATACTGGACATGTATATGGCTTCACACCTGTATGAATTCTTGAATGGGTATCAAGATTTCCTTTCTGTGCGAATGCTTTGTTGCAAGTTGAACATACATATGGTTTCTCGCCAGTGTGAATCCTTATGTGAACTATAAGGTCATGTTTGAATCCAAACACCTTGTTGCATTCTTTGCAAGCAAAGCGGAATTGAGAGGGAGAAGGTCTTACAGATTGTCCTTCTTTCCTTGTAGATTGTAGATTGACTGTAGAATAGCTAATATCACTGTCAACTGCTACTCTTTGGTCTTGGGAATGAATTATTGATTTTGTCATGTCATGCTTCCTGATATCCACACATCCTTGTACCCTGACATCTCTTTCCTTGTTATTCTTCTGAGTGTACCTGTAAACAGAGGTTACCATGTAAATACATTTGCTGTTATCCTGAAGAAATCTTTATTTTCATACTTTACTATGGCTTCGTTAAAATGATAGATACAACCACATATTATTACTTATCAACGACTTACCGAATTGCATACAACATTCTTAAGAATTGCTCTCTCTTGACAATCTTAAGCTATTCCGGAGGGGGCAAAAACAGTTATGAGGATTGTTAGAAACCACAGGAAGCAAACACAGTGGTTTCTTGGTGTAAAAATAGCAAGTTAAATCTCAATTTTACAAAATGCAGCATAGTCACTTACTCAAAACACAAAACAAAAGTGGCAAAAAAGCAAAGTAAAATAAAGTAAATCAATCAATCAAAATGGACAACAGCTTATGTTTTCCCATTAAAATATACGAGGGTGATTTAAATGGAAACCTTAATTATTTATTATGAGGCAAATCAGTTTGGTTCACTACGAACTTCACCCTATTTGAACACATTCTCAAGATTTTGGTGACTTTTCTTGTAATGTCGGTTAGGTTACGTTCTAGATTTTGAACTTTTTTATTTAGTTAAAGCAGGTTGAAAGAAGTTGTTTGTAATATTTAATTTATTTGCTTCATTATGCAGATGTGTGTTTCTCCTTTGCAAACGATTGAATATGTTTTCCAACAACAAAACATTGCTTACAGTTAGTGTATGTACACAAGTCTATATATTTCTTTTCTTTTTAGAGCACATTTCCTTACATAGCGTAGCGTACATCTCTGCAAACCTTATCAGCAAGTCCTACAAGCGAATCATATTGTGAAGATAAGTGTATAGGAGAACTACACCATTTCCTCGATTATTTGGTACTGAAGTAATTGGGTGTAATTTTAGCGATGGCACTGCAGTTGACTTCAGCACGTTCTTTTGTGGAAAATACAGAAGTTCTGCTTTTAGATCTCGCACATAGTCTTCTTCACAATAATTGGCACTGCACACTCGCATTTTTACATTTCATCTACAATCATGAATCCACTGTTTACTTACGCAATTTTCGGCTGGAAATCTAGGATATTTTATGTCAGTTCCTTTAGTTTTTTGTTTCATAGCTTGCTGCAGCACAATTAGACATGATTGAAGTCTACAAGTACAAAAATACAATAAAAATAAATTGAACGCTACAAAATCAACAACCTGTTTGTTCCGGTTTTCGCGACGAGTTAGCAGCTGAATGTGCCCCGCATCAAATACCTGCTCCAATTCTCCCAGATGACGTAATGCATCCACGGATGACTGCGCATACGTACTGTACATAGGAACGAGCACCCCCGGTTTAGTTCATGTGGGAAGTGAATTATGGCATATGTTTCTTTGATTTTGGTCTACAAGTGTGTGGGCGGTGTGATTGACTTGTACCTTTTGTATTTTATGGCTATTGTATTTGTGTGTTTCGCAAGACCAGTAGTGGGTTGGGCTTTTTTTTGCATCTGTTAGGTGCTGTTGGATTCTTACTTTGACAGATCTGATGGACCTGCTGATGTAATGTGCCTTGCACTCGTACTCTGCATCATAAACACCTGGGTTATCAAGGGGGGAGAGGAAGTGCCTTTTATGTTTGTTTAGTTTATCAGCTATTTTCTCATTAGGTTTGTGCCCACTTTGATGCCGCAGGGGAGAAGGGCTTTGGATATGCGGTTGGATGGTAGTGGAAGGCAAACAACTTATATTTGCCATTGGAGGTTGATTGTGGCTGGGTAGGGTGCCTGACCTGTATTTCTGCTTTACTGCACCACGTGGAAAATTGTGCTTCTGTGTAGCCATGTTTCAGGGCTATTTCAGTGATGGTGGTAATCTCTTCTCATAGATCTTCTTCTCTGCAACAGTAGCTTTTTGTTTTTTTTGGGGAGGGAGGGGGGGGCAGCTGGAAAGAGCGTGTATGTACATCTGGTTTTCTGTAGACAGTGATTATGAATTTGTTAAGTGTGCGGCTGGATAATGGTGATGTCCAGGAAGTTGATCTTGCCATGTTTCTCTGTTCTACGGTGAAAAAGCATCCACCCCAGGCCAAGAGAAACATGGCAAGATCATCTTCCTGGGCATCACCATCAGTCACACAGTTAACAAATTCATAACCACTGTCTACAGAAAACCAGATGCAGACAACCAGTACATACACTCTCTTTCCAGCTACCCCCCCCCCCCAAACAAAACGCTAATGTGTGGCTGAACTTTTATCGAAGATCCTTCCTCTACTGTTGCAGGGAAGATCTACAAGAAGAGATAGCCAGTATCACTGAAATAACCCTGAAACATGGCTCCACAGAAGCACAACTTTCTACTTGGAGCATTAAAGTGCAAATACAGGTCAGGCAGCCTACCCTGCCACAGTCAACCTCCAACGGCAAATATAAATGGTTTGCCTTCTCCTACCACCCCACCACATCCAACAGCATATCCAAAGCCCTTCTCCCCTATGATATCAAAGTAGCACACAAACCCAATGCCAATATAGATGATAAACTGAACAAACACAAACGGTACTTCCTCTCCCCCTTGATAACCCAGGTGTATATGACGCAGAGTACGAGTGCAAGGCACATTACATCAGCAGGTCCATCAGATCTGCCAATGAAAGAATCCAACAACACCTAACAGATGCAAAAAAAGCCCAACCCACCACTGGTCTTGCTAAACACATCAAATACTATAGCCAAAAAAAAAAAAAAAAAAGGTACAAGTCAAGCACACCGCCACACACTTGTAGACACCAAAATCAAGGAAACACATGCCATAATGCACTTCCCACATGAGCTAAACAAGCACACTACACATGGATTCCCCTACTACAACAGTTAGTGCTGGGATATAGCAGATGACATGGACATTTGAAAACAACTTCTCAGTTGTCTTGGGATCAGCACAGGTTTTGAAGTTAAGAGTTACCAGGTTTGAATTTCACATAAGGTACATTGGCATTTCTTTCGGTTCCTTATCTTGTTAAACTTTCTTAATATAAAAACAGAGATGTAGATCTGTTACATTGATATTTATGCATCATATTTGTGTGTAAAATTAAAAGTCAGTAAAGACATTGACTAATCACAGTTACAAAGCTTATATGTGACTGTTGTGACACACTAAAGCTAATATTTTCATACAAGTCACTTTTACTGCAAGAGGAAAATATAAATCAATAGGGCTATTCCAGGTGAAATCAATCAGTAAAGAGGCACTTAAATTTAGGTAACTAAGTTATTAGTGCACATAACGAAAATTGCAAAGAGGGGAAAGTTGTTGGAAATAGGCAAGTTTCAATCTAAAGGCTTAAATTTTCATTGTATCATACACCGTTTAGGCTGTACACTGGTACGAGCCTCATTGGTAGCCCAAAATGACACATACTTTACCCTGAATACTGCATGGCATTGCAATACAGTATAGGTAGAGGCATGGAAATTTCATTTTTGATGAAAACACAAAATATGAAAAAACATGCTGTAATGTTCATTTTTCATGTTTCTGAAAGGTGTGATGTGCATTTTCCTACAGTTTTGTTACGAAATAATGTGAAATGAACTGCAAAATACGAAATTTACCGTTTATATACCGAAGCAACACTTTCTGAAGTCTGAAATATCCTGTGAGGCATGCAATTCATGGAAAATTGATTACTGCTGCTGTAAATATTTGAGAAGCAAAAATGGACCCCTTTACACAGGAATAAACTTAATACTCTGGTAACTACATAAATGTGCTATTAGAAGGGATAAGTTTATTTTGTGTAATAAGTGCAGTTTTTATATCAAATTTAGGATTATATTCACAATTTTAAAACCAAAATGTCATTTTATATAGCACTTTTGATGTGATTATTCACCGCTATAACACCGAAATTTTATTTTATTTGTCCCATTTGAAGCCGAAATCAACTCAGTTTTTGTACCGAAATTTTGCTTTTTTATTTACCAAAAATATGTGCCTCTAAGTATAGGGTAAATAAAGAATGATCACCTCATGTGACCCTTTCAGTATGCCAAATTTCAAATGAATCAAAAAATGTAAGGTTGAGGACCTTGTTGATTTGACATGGAATGACCCAATACTCAAATCTCCCTTGAGCAAAATCTCTGTAGACATGTAAGGTTTCTCACTTGCCCTTCTGAATGCAGTTTCAGTAAAAATTAGAATAAAAAGGATTCTTTGGAAGAATTTCACATCAATATCAGAACACAAAATGGTAAAAAATATGCATATAATTTATATAATTTAACTACTCATTTATGGCTCACTAATTTCATCATAATGGTGGGTGACTACTGTCCCTTACACAGGTGGAAATCCTACAAGAAAAGTTTCTGTGCTTACCCCAGAAGACTTGAACATTTGCACGTCCCATAGCTGGAGCCCAAAGCATGATATCTTAGGATGCATGGATACAGTCTGGGACAAGGACAAATACATAAAAATACTTCCATAATATTAAGTTTACAATTTTATTGACAAAATTTGTATAATGAAACAAGCAATGCACACAAAAACATGAAACACTAACAAACCTAGTCTAACTACTATTGTCTCTTGGAAAAGTTCACTATATTTTGTTGCAAAACAGTATTTTAAATTAGAGACAAAAAAATTTCAGTTTCTCCCAATTCTGTCTTACCTAACTCTCGACATATTGCAATGTGTACATACGTACGTAGTAGCAAAAAGTATGATTGCATTTAAATCTCATGTAAGTGTGAATGTTCTTCATTTGTGGTAGTTGTTCTACTCCTTTTTTCCATATAGTTTACATTGTGCAATTTTCTTTTTTTAATTTCAATTGCTAGCAAAATATCAATGTCACAGATAAAGACATATTTTCTTAAAACAAACATTTTTTTAGTTTCTGTATGTCTGAAAAACAAGACATTTTCATTGAAACTTTCTTTCTAATAGCTTATTCATATAGTTACAATCTCATTGACACTTAAGGGTGAAATAATTCTTTCACTGTTTCACAGAAATTAGGAAAGTAATGTTCTTTTTAATAGTACTGAATACTAAACAAAGCACCTCAGAAAAATTGACATGAGCCAAATTTGAGTCAATGATAATTTGATACATGGGCATGTATGTCTTTCAGAATATTTACATCTGTTAACGTTATTAAGGATATTTTGTCTCTTGTTTTATGGGGAAAATAACTTAGCATATAAACCACAATCAGCTATATTTTCAAGTAAAACAATATTCTAATCAGTACACATTCTTCACAAACTGTTCTATCAAATATGAGTGAGAAGCGAATGTATGTCTAGATCTTCTTTCTTAGCAAAAGCCCTGAAACCTATTTTCCACATGTATTCTTAAATGATGACGTTTTAATTGTTGGAGCTGAGTGAATGACTTGTCACACACTGGACATGTATAAGGCTTCACACCATCGTGAATTCTTGAATGGGTATCAAGATTTACTTTCTTTGCAAAAGCTTTCTTGCAAGTTGAACATACATATGGTTTCTCCCCAGTGTGAACCCTTATGTGTACTACAAGGTCACGTCTGCTCCTAAACACCTTGTTGCATTCATTGCAGGTAAAACCAAACTGAGAGGGACAAGGTCTTGCAGATTTTCCTACTTTTCTTGTAGATTCTGAATTAACTGCAGAATACATAACACCACTATCAACTGCTACTGTTTGGTCTTGAGATTGAATAAATGATTGTGTCATGTCATAGTCCCTGATATCCACAGATTCTTGTAGCCTGACATCTCTTTTCCTGGTATTCTTCTGAGTGAACCTGTAAGCAGAGGTAACCATGTAAAGACCTTTCGTGTAATCATGAAGATATCTTTATTTTCGTAGTTTCTATGGATTCATTATAATAATGCATATCACAATATTCAGTAAAAGGATGTTGCGATATTTTAAAATATTCATTGCTGCATTTTTTTATCACTTCTCTTGTAACCTAGACTTTTTCTTTAAAGTGGGAAACATCATTAGTCTGTTTCATTCTGTTTCATTCAATTCATTGTTTCATTCAATATTTCACATAATACTTTAATTTCTTTGCTTCATATTTGGCCATCAAACGCTAATGGTAGTATACAGAAAAATCACAACTTGCCCCTTTACAACATAATCTGGCGTAACACAAGGGTCCAATCTTCAAGCACTTTTGTTTTTATTATTTATCAATGATTTACCAAATTGCATACAATGTTCTCAAAAGTTGCTGAAGCTATACCACGAAATAACCACCTACAAGGACTCTTTGAAATCACAGGAAGGTGAAAACAGAGTGAATTATTGGTGTAAAAATAACAAGTTAGATCTCAACTCCACAAAATGCAGTATAACCACTTGCTCAAAATTCAAAACGCCTTAAGTTAAAGCATGTGTGTAAAAAAAGTAAAGTGCTCTCCTGTGCTATGCACCATGCCACGAAGGCATATAGGGGATGTGGGGTTAGGTCCCCATACATTCTTGATCACGGTAAAAGGTGGGAATGATACGATCAACACCACGTCCCCTGGCCACCTTTACCCCCCCGGAGTTTCCTCCAGGTACCCACTTTATACACCCCACACTTTCTTGATCTGGTCGTGAGTGTGGGAAATGTGATCAGCATCATGACCCTGACCGCCTTTACCCCCAGGTACGCATGTCATTCGATGCTGGGTGGGCACCGGGGCCGCTTCCGTTAAAAAAGTTACCGGATTTGAACCAGCCGGGGATCGAATCTGGGACCTTTAGCATGGTAGTCTGAGATGTTACCGACTGAGCCACAGCAGCTACTACGTTAAATCATACTGAATTAAAAATATACAAATCACATGCGACAGTGAAATTAAAGACCTCACAGTGACCTTGGATACCAAGCACAAATTTATAAGCATACTGAAAAGGTTACTAACAATGTTTTCACGAATTTAGGCTATATAATCCGATCAAGCCATGATTTCACAAAATTAGAACCAACAAAACTTTTACTATCCCTACGTACAGCCAAAACTAGAATATGCATCACTAATGTGGAATAATATTTACTTTCATTAATTAATATTTATTAAATATTTAAAGATACTTTCATAAGTTTATAATTTTATTGACAAAATTTGTATAATGATACAAGCAATGCACACAGAAACATGAAACACTAACAAAACTAGTCCAACTACTACTGCCTCATGGAAAAGTTCACCATATTGGAAATCAACATTTTAAATTAGAGATAAAACAAAATTTCAGTTTCTGCACATTATGTGTTAGCTCACTTTAAACATATTACAATGTGTACATATGTAGTGGCAAAAGATATAATTGCAGTTAAATCTCATGTAAGTGTGAATGTTCTACTTTTGTGGTAATTTTTCTCTCTTCTATTGCAATATAATAAACACACTGCGAATACACCAAATTCGTGCTTGTGCTTTTCTTTTCTCAATTTCAATTGCTAGCAAAATATAATTGGTGCGTATTGTCACATGTTTTCTTTGAATAATTAAACATTTTTCCGTTTTGTATGTCTGAAAAAAAAAAATGAAATTTTCATTGTAACTTTCTTCCTAATAGCTATTAAAAATTTCAAATAAATACTACTTCACTGGCACATCGAAGTGTTAAATGATTCTTTCACAGTTTCACAAAAATTTTAAAAGTTATGTTCTTTTGATTTTAACCAAATTCATACAAAACAGAAAAGCACCTAACAAAAACTGTCTTCAGTCAAATTCCAGCTAATGATAATAATTTGATACACGACCATGTATGTCTTCTACAATACTTACATCTCTTATATTATTAAGGACATTATTTCACTCATTGGAAAATAACTTTAAATTTTAGCTGATTGGGGTGTACGTATACGTAAAGTGTAACAATATCGTGTTCACTAAGCATTGCTCACAATAAAGTGTTGTATCAAATATGAGGGAAAAGTGAATGTTTCTCTAGGTCTTCTTTCTTAGCAAAAGGCTTGGAACAAATTTTGCAGATGTAAGGTTTCTGAGCATGTATTCTTAAATGAACTTTCAAGTTGGATTTATGATTGAATGACTTGTGACATACTGGACATGTAAACGGTTTCTCCCCAGTGTGAACCCTTATGTGTACCACAAGGTCACGTCTGCTCCTAAACACCTTGTTGCATTCATTGCATGTAAAACCAAACTGACAGGGATAAGGTCTTGAAGATTTTCCTACTTTTCTTGTACATTCTGAATTAACTGCAGAATACCTAACACCACTATCAACTGCTACTGTTTGGTCTTGAGATTGAATAAATGATTGTGTCATTTCATAGTCCCTGATATCCACAGATTCTTGTAGCCTGACATCTCCTTTCCTGGTATTCTTCTGAGTGAACCTGTAAGCAGAGGTAACCATATAAAAACCTTTCGTGTAATCATGAAGATATCTTTATTTTCGTAGTTTCTATGGATTCATTATAATAAAACAGATCACAATGTTCAGTAAAAGGATGTTGCGATATTTTAAAATATCCATTGCTGCATTTTTTTTATCACTTCTCTTGTAACTTACACTTTTTCTTTAAAGTGGAAAACATCATTAGTCTGTTGTATCCACAAGTCCAACCAAACGTCAAGTTTATAAAAATTTGAACAAATAATAAGAGGATTCATGATGGATGCTGTAAATGCAGTTTCACGTTTACCGCATCCATCATGAATTCAACATATTTCATATGGAGGGAAATGCTGGAATGCTGAACATCAGGAAGATACAAGCTCGGCAAGCAGACATTGCATTCCTCAAACCATGCAGAAACAGTGAAGTGATCTCGAAATTCTTCAAGTGGGAAAACCCCTGCCAACAGTTATAGTGTTAAAAACAACCGTATTCAATGCCGAAACATGGGCAGTAAGTGCTGAGATCAGTGACAAACATATAGCCAGTGATCAGAACGCTACATTTTATAAGTAGCTTCGCTACAACTACAGCTGCTCTTCCAAAATGTAGCTTCGCTACAGCTACAACTACATTTACCAGAAAGTAGCTCGCTATGCTACTCCTGTTCGCTACTCGCTACTTCGCTACTTTTGCTCTACTTCTGTATTAAAAACTTAAAACCACCATATGGCTATTAAAAAGAAGCCCTAGTATGATAGTTGTACTTACTGAAAAATAGATTCTGTTATTTATTACCATGATTCCTTTCATTCGATAATTTTATAGCAGTGTTACTTCAGTTACATATTTTTAATAAAGTGTTTGAGAATAAAGTACCTTTGTAAGAGGCATATCAATTAAAAAAACTAGGTCTTACACGTATCCGTGTTGTTCGTATTGTCATATGAAAAATATTTATGTGACATACTTCCTTTTTAAAATTAATTGGAAGAATATCACATGTATCGAAATTAACTATAACGTGTTGCGCAAAATGGGAATAAGATAAAAATGTGATATTTAGCCATTTATCTTCTTAACTTAAACAGAATGTTATTTGGGGGATGGCGGATATTTGTTCGAACCTTGAGGATAGCTGGGGAATGCCTCTAATGGTATAAATGAGAAACAGGTGGAGCAATTCTTTACGTAAGTTTTTCTGTTGGAAATGCTTCCCCGACAACACAGTGAAAATTGTAATTCTCACCTTGTATTCAAAGGGCACCAGGTGCGATACCCAGCGGAGGGTACATGGTGGTTCGTATCAGTCTCGATCAGCTGATTTGTGCATAAAGTGGACTCAAAACAAATACTAGGAAAGATGCCTAGTTGGGAGGATGGGATCCTCCTGCTCCTCCATTCCCCACTCTGCTCATCATTCATCATTCTTCCTCATTCTCACAATTAGTCAAATGTGGCAGAAAACTGCCATAGATAAGAAAATAACTAAATAAACAATGCATCCTCATTGCCATGATTAGAAAAAGTTACAGAAAAGGGACGCAAAAGTAGGAAAAACACATAAATTTGAAAACTGTGTATTAACAAAGAAAATTGTCATTTCTGCAGGAAAGTCAATAACTTGTACGTTCTTTTTACAATACGATAAAATATATTGAGGAAACTGATGTGTAAAGTCGAGTGTTCTAAACATATTGTTATTTTAAAATTTGCGAACAAACATTATGACCAAAATAATTGTAATTCCAAAAACACTATCGTTCTTGAAACAATAATTTCTTGCCGGTGTGATCCTATATGCTGACAATGATCGATGCTGTTAACGTACTGAACCATTGATTGCTGGCACTACTGCTTTGTCAGATTAGTAGGAAAGGATCCCTCGTTTTTGCACTGTAGGTTGAGTTTTACACAGTAATTATCGATATTTTGCTGTCTGTTACGTCATCGACATCCACAGGATTTGTTCCAGGGGTGGCGCAAATGGGCCAATTTTTCCTGGCGGTGTAGCAAATGAGGAATGATTCTCCCCAAAATAGCGATGCAGATAATAGAAATGACTATTAGCTGGAAAATATTCATGTATGCCAGTTAGTTATCTGGATATTAGAATTATTCAGATGCTAATGAAATAAATTACGCAGATGTCTATAATCTGCGTTATAAAGATATTTATAATCTAGATTATCTGTATTTGCATGTAACGGACTTTGTTTTTTTGAGTCTCTTGCAAAAGTAAGCAATATTGTCGTTTATTTTTGACGCCGTTGCCACTTTTCAAAATTACCTCAAAATGCTGAGAAAAATGTAGCTGTAGCGAAATTTTCGCTACAACTACAGGAATTTTGTAGCTTCGCTACCGCTACAACTACAATTTAAAAATGTAGTGCCGCTACAGCTACCGCTACAAATTTTGTAGCTAGCTACAGTAGCGTCGCTACAAGTAGCTCACTACTTTCAACCACTGCATATAGCATCACTTAAAATAACATGTGCTTCCCTCCGGGATTACATACAACTGAGAATAAACCCCAACGAGTAGAAGAAAGCTCAGCAAAACATCGACTTAATGCTGAGAGCATCACAGAACAGGAAAACCATGGTCTTAACATGAAAACTACAAATCCTTGGTGCTTAACCCATGGACCTTGCCACCCACCAGCAAACCACCACCACCATAATTAACCTCACCAACCTCAAAGTGCCGACAGAATTCAACTCCCCCCTCAAACACGGCCTTAAATTCAACCTCTTGAATTTGTCCCTAGACATTGGCTCTGCTTAAAAAATGCATTTGCAACGAAAAGTGGCTTAGATGAAGTGCGTCTATCATCCTCCTACAAGACAGCCAACCTGCTGGGAAACAAACACACAGTGCACAGCAAACTAAAGAACACAACTCAGGAATTCCTAGATAACAGCAGAAGAAAATTGCATGAAAATTCACGCGAATGCTCTAGAAGGAATTCTAAGCTGATGTAATTTTTCAGATTTTGGAATGTCAGTCATTTTTTGAAAGGAGACGAAAGTTAAAAAAAAGTTGCCCTGCCATCTGCCAAAGGTCCATCCAAGCCATAAGGATATAGATGATGTTTGATTAGTGGCAGTTTCCTTTGATGTGGAGAGTAAATTTGCCAGTAGCAGTGTGAATCTGGAGGGTGCTGGTAGTGATGAAAAGGGGACAGATATTGGTTGTTGGATGTTTGAAAACAACTTCAAAAATGTTTGTCTCAGTCTTGGGTCAGCACAGGTTTGACAGCTAAGAGTTAGTTACCAGGTTTGAATCTCGAATAAGGCATTGACATTTCTTTCTCTTTCTTATCTGTTAAACCTTCTTAAAGGGAGGAGGCACAGTTACGCACCAGTTGTGCATTTAATGCAATATCGCCCAAATGGGCATTCCTACTAAAAAAAAAAACTGGGTGTATGCAAGAGTATGAATTTCTCCCCATGTTGCAAGTGAAAGCATTTTTTATGTTGATTATTAAGCTACACACAATGTTTAAAAAATATGATGAATAAAAATTTTCAGAATCTGATGTATTCCTTATGGGGAATCGACTTCTACATCAAGTTACAGCTAATCAAATGGAAGTTTCGAATTTTCTGTTGGTGAAATGAATCTTCGAACTGCCCTATCCCATTGATATATTTTTCTATTCCATCGGAAATTTGATATTCCCAATACAACAAATCAAATAATACTTCCATAAGGGCAATGCATTTGTCCTTGCATCCTACAGACATCCTGGCAGTGTTGTCAAACCTAATGCACATAAAAGAGCTAAATTTCATCTTAAATGGAGTTAAAACTGACTTTCAATGAGCTAGATTCAAGAAGACTGGATAAAGTGTCTCTTAGGGTAATGTTAGTTGTCAAAGGGGTGTGGGCTCTGCTATTACTGTTAACTCTAAATTGATGACAATTTATTCTTAGTTTTCACCATCTAGATCTGGTGGCATCACCCACCTATCTCAATAATCCGCCGATGGTCATATGAAATAAAAAATAAAGGATTCCCTGATAATATTATGTCAATTTCACATCAAACAGGGTGCTATAAAAAAAATAGCTGATGAGATAAGAAGGGGTGGGGCGATGCAGCCAATATAACAATATCATGTCATGTTCAAAATGTATAATCATGGCAAAAGTTGGTCTATGTGGGCTGGAATCAGTGATAGCATCATAGTGTGGCACGGGGGCGGGTGCCCCGCCCCAGTTCACAACCAAACGAGTTCATGAAAGAGGAAGATCTGGCTCCAAGAGAGATAAGTTGGCAACACTGGCCGGAGGGAAGAGCTTGGAAGAGCCCTATGGAAACTGTTCAGCATCTCCTTAATACAAAAATAGACATGTAGATCAAACTGTACATACTACCTTCTCCTTGGGTGGTTTTTCGGCAAAATATTTAACTGATGTTTGTGAATTATATTTGTGTGTGACATTAAGAGTAAGAAGAAAAAACAATGACTACTCATATTTTTCAAATATATAGGTAACTGTTGTGACATGCTAAAGCCAAATTTGGATACAATTTTTTCCATTCAATAACCTTGTTATACAAGTAAGTCACTTTTACTGCAAAATGAAAAATAAATCTATATTCAAATCTCCTGAGCAAAATCTCTATAGACATGTAATTCTAAATGCAGTTTCAATTAAAATAGAATAATAAGAATTCTTTGGAAGAATATCCCATCAGAACACAAAATTGAATAAAAATATGTATACAATTTCCGCTTTGTTCCTACTTTAAGTTTTGCTTAAAATCATCAAGTATTGCTGTTATTGATATCAAATAATTCATTTGTAAATAATATGTCATATAAACTACAGACTTATACAATATTTTACCATTTTGTATGCTGTCTGAGAATCGTTTCCATACTTGGCTGAAAAGCAGATGTGTATTCTATCATCAGTAGTAAAGACATTACAACACAAAATGTGCATACATAAATATAAGCATTGGAAAATACTAACATTTTTTGGTTTTCACCTGTGATATATTTTTCTTAGTAATATCAGAATCTTGAATATTTTTCATATTTCCAAACTGTAGTTTTAATTTTTGCACTTTTAGTTTCCAGTTTTACAAAACTTGTATTTTTCCTTAGCACAATTTTATGCTGAATACATAAAAACACACTTTCATTCAGGGAGTCGTAACGTAACGAAATGGAACGGTATTTTCAATTACGGTTTCCGTTACGTTACAACCAGAAACAGAATAACTTTTTTCGTGAACAGAAACGTTACCTCAGGTATATGAACATTACGTTACAGGTGTGCATAACGGTACCGAACCATAACTGATCTCTAAAGGAGTAGGTCTTCACGTGACACTTTAACGTTACATCCATTGCCGGCACCCAGTAACGTTACAGGGTAAGAAAGAGGTTCGTCACGTATTGACTAGTAACTTTAGTGTGTGTGGAAAGTGATAGTAACGTTACAATTAACCAGTAACTTAATTGAGGTCACGGTTGTAAAAACGTTACACTCCTTTTCTCAAAGCAACAACGTTATTTATAGCTGGTATGATACAGACGTTCCGATGTGCAATACCGTGTCCGATGCCGTGTTCCGGAGAGAATAACATAGGTCTCTCGTATAATTGTGCTCGTTACTTTTGTAACGTTACAGTTCTTTTCCTCCACAAAAGTCTGTTTCGAAAAAGTGATACACATATCCGTTACGAATAGCAAATACCGTTATCGAAGGCGTTTTCGAAGAAGCCTCATAATTATGATCGGCAGCATACTAACATTACAGTACTTTGACCCCTTGAAAGTCACTAAGTTATAATACGTATTTTCGTTTTGGATGTCAGTGAAAAAATTAAATTGTAAAACAAAACGTTTGAAAACATCCGTAAACAAGATTCGGCGTGACAAAAGTTCTGGTTATTGGAATTTACTTATTAACTATGTATTTATCACAAATATATTTCTTTTCTGCATACTTAATCGCTTTATGTGAATTTGTTCTAATTTGATTATTTATGCAAGATGAATTTTAACATGTACGTTCACTTTATACGATAGCAAAGCAAACGTTTGTTGAGGGAAAACGTTTATATCTATCTATCTCATCTCTCTCTCTCTCTCTCTCTCTCTCTCTCTCTCTCTCTCTCTCTGTTTACATGTGTTACATCATTTTTTTTTTAAAAAAAATACAGTTGTTTGGCGATGAGAATGATTCGTGCTTAGATTAAGTTGCTGAAGGACGAAACATAAAGGACCAACCATGGTCGAGCCAAAAAATCATCCGTGCCAATCGTTCGTCCACCTAAGCGAGAGGCAAGCTTTCTCCTATCGGAAGACCAAAAATAATTGCTTGTTGCGCGACCTTGAGAAGGCGAACCGAACTGATAGCAGCAGCACCACGCAAAATCGGAAAATCTGAATCCTGAAACTTTGTACACGTGACTTTCGATCACGAAGCATCCGAGTAGACAACGCCTTGGGGCGATATGAAAGGCACTTTTGGCAAGTAGAAAATGCGTAGAAACGAAATGTTAGATGGAATTGTTGTACGAAACAAACGAAACCGCGTTTGTGCAACTGGTCTGTAGCTAGACAGGGCCATTGGACTCTCAAGAAGGCAAGAATTGTATGGAAAGTGATTCTTAAAACTAAGCGAATAAAATGACAGTATATTTTATCATTTACAAGGGCCCTCATCCGCTTACAATTTTGAAAATTACTTTCAGTAATTCTTGTCTTCTTGGACAGGAGGTGCATTAAACTTTTTGGTGTAGAAACAGACAGAATGCCCGCCTACCTACCACGTTTGAAAGAAGGTCATAGACAGACAAGAAAGTAATTTTCAAGAACGCAAGAACGGCAGTCGACATGGATATTGAGCAACGTGTGACTGAGAAATACAATCGGAACAAAGGACAAGATTATTCAAGAAACAGTAATTTTATAAAACTTCCTATAATTAACTCAAACTCAGTTCATCCTTTTATCCTCTTTTGTTTGTTATACTTTTGTATTATTCATGTTTTATATCGCTTTTCTGCCACTTGTAGATAATCGCGACTATGAAGATGAATGATGATCATATTAAATCTATGAAGGGATGTTATAAAAAAAAACAGCCATGCCCAGATGTCTACTCGAACTTGAAATGTTTGGTACGTACCGAGTGTATGAATGGATTACTAAACGACTTCGGCCTTCGAGGCTACGGTTTCAGTTGCAACATGCAGTATAATTACGTTTCTACTACTCTGAATTGACCAAAGCATGTGGTATGTATCCTTCATTTTACTTAAAAAGCCCCCTTTATACATGAGATACTACAAATAGTTTCAGGCATACCCTTGAATTCTGATTGCCTGGCACTTTTTTTTTTTAACTAAGTAATGAAGTGACGTTTATATTCATATTAGGCCTACGACTAGCTCGAACTAAAAACTCTTGTGAAATACTGTGTATATGTTATCCTTGTGAAGTGAGGAACTTCATATTTTGCTAAGAAAATATGTATGAAAAATTATATTTGTAGCTACTACTTGAAGAATTCAAATTATTATTATGATGGAATTTCAACTTACGTACAATCTGCATATAATGTGTTATCGGAGAGGAGTTTTTGTCTCGCAGTCAATTTATTTTTAGTTGAGGAACTCGAGAGTAAGCTGGAAATATATAATGACCCACGTTGTGGTGTGCTGTTCGATTAATCAGAATTGGAGTGAGAGAAATCTGTAGTTAAGTTCATTCAACACGTCAATTTGTAACTGTGAATGCAAGTTTTCTTTGATTTACCAGGAAATCAGTCTGCTATTGTTGTAAGTAATAAATGGAAATATATATATTTTCTGCTCGAGTAGGAATCCGCAGCCGTTATCCAATCAATCAGTTTCTCTGTGTGAAACTTCTGTCTAGGAAAGCTACATACAATTTGCTTTTAATAACAGCAGCTTCAAAATAACCTATCCATTCTTGTCATGCCAAGTAATGTTTGATTTTGATTTGTTATATTTAAATTTGGTTTTATGCCAGTTTTGGCTAATCGCGAAGACGAGGATGGGTGATGAAATGGCAAAATTGATGAAAGGACATCACAAAGAAAATAATGCACAGGCTGTGATCCGAACTCGGAACCTGTGGCGTCGTATTGCACTGTGCTAACCACTCCGCCACGGAGCTCTGCAAAATAATGTTTGACCATACATTGTTCATGAAATAAAAACATAACATATACAGTGGCTCACATTAGTAATCAAATACGTAGCATCTTGCTGCATTCCTTCACAATATTTGAAAATTAACAACATGTACATAAATATAAACGATGGTGAAATATTTATACGCATTTCTTAAAGTTATATGTAACTTTTTTTAAAAAAATTTGGGTGCGTCAGCACTTAGGCTATTTTGCACCCGCCACGTTATACGGGGTGCAGCCCCTTACCATAACAAATAACATAACTGTAATGTCGCATAACTGAAATATTAAAATATTCTGACTTAGGTTAAAAGCTGAGGCTGTAAAGAGGCACTCAGCGCATATGACAGAAAGCAGGAGAACACACAGAATTATACTGGCCATAGGGCCAGTCGCCAGAGTCTCGTTAGTCTGGAAAGAGCAGTCCAGGGCGTACTACGTGGAATGAAGTTGAGGATTGGATGTAATACGTGGAAGGTCACCCCTTACACCCCTGTTACGTTTAAATATTTGAAAATAGTTATTTATGTTTGGGTGTGAAAAAAGAGATCACTTTAATATTCAGACAAATCGTGAAAGCCTTCTGTTTCTGTTAAGCTACGTTTCCATTCTGACAAGTTCCAGACCCATGACGCGCAACATGTGCAGGCGCATGTTGCGCGTCATTCAGTGCACTGTTTCCAATTCAAAACTACTTCTGCAAAATACGCCTACAACAGCACCGGAGTGCAGGACTTGAGTGTAGCGTTGTTCCATTGTGCTTTAGAGTAGTCAGTGTTTCTTCTCTTGTATTGTAATAATTTGGTAGTGATTTAACTTGTGTAAAGATGAACAATACAACTATGGCGGGTTTTGTGGTTATGGCAGGCGCGTACCATGAACTTGTAAAAATAAGAGGCGAAAACGACCTAGATGGTGGATTAGAAGTTTTCTAGCGAAAAGAAATTCGGAAGGAGCATATAACTCGTTGATGAGAGACTTACGTCTTCAAAGTGGATACGAAAACTTTGTAAGAATGACTGTAAGTGATTTTGCATTGTTATTAAATCTTGTTGGACCACAGATTGTAGTCGCGTCGTCTGTTTCTACTCTAGTGCGCATGCCCCAGGAACTTGCTGCAGGCTGTTTCCATTGTCCGCGGCGCATGTTGTGCGTCTTAATTGTTGGGGCAATTTTGTCCCCGGCACTTGCGCCGCGGCATGTTGCAGACAATTTCCATTTCAACAAATGCTTGGCACATGCAGCGTCGCATGCCGCGCGTCATGTTGCGCGGCAAATTTGTGGTAATAGAAACGAGGCTTTACATCGTTTTTTTTTACTGGTCAACTACAGTGCGGGGAAGGAACAATTGATGCTACTTCCTGACTACATTTGTTACCAGTAGCTGCATTGCTCCCTGACTGAAGTACGAGAAAAATGGGTAACAAAAACAAAAATACAACATTTGACGAATGGCAGCTATTTATTTTTACCGTACCTAACCAAAGGGTACAGGGAAATTGAAAATGTTAAGTAGTATATGTAAGCGTACCGTGGGTGATGCAATAAAACGTAATGACAAGCAAAATGAGGTAGATTCCGTATCTCAGAAAATTCAACCAAGAGAAATAGGAGAATGAAATGAAGGAGCTTCAGTATAAAAAATCAAGACCCTTTCCTCATCCCGACCCCCTTTCCAAACCAAGAGCTCCGAAAGCAGCTGTGCAACTTGGAGTAGGCATTGGGACTGCTGTACGGTTCAGTAGCGTTTCGTCCGAAAGCGAAATTTCTAGAAAAATGCTACAGTTCGTCTGCGACGGTTTAATGAGTTGCGTTTTGTTCGATCCTGGCTGATGATGAGTCACACCTTGACTAACCACTGGCAGCGATGGAATTGGTGACTAGTATACCTCGGTTTACAACTTTTAAAACTACATTGCATAGACAGCGGAGTGCAGACTCAAGACAAATTGTCGAGAGAGAGGTCCCGGGTTCGATACCCGGTGGACGCACAAGTGGTTCGGATCCCACTTTAAACTGTAGGTCCAATCCCTATTAGCCTTAATGTGCATAAAGTGGACTTAAAACAACAAATCAAATCAAAACAAATCGTCGAGAGGAAGTGAACTTGGATCTAGAAATTTTAGTCATGGCTGATGGCAACACTTTCTTACTATCTGTCAACTACGAAGGTGAGATTTGCAATTTCCAGAGGGAAAGAAATATTAAAACAAAAAAATATATATTTTCTTCGATGGAGCATTTAAGAGTGTTAGCAAGAGTTTGCTTCATTAAACACTATTAGGATGGTAGCCCTCGGACGAAACGCTACTTGGTCAGGTAACCGTAAGTTGCCTGTTCCTGGAATTCGGACGCGAAACGCTGCGCCAGGTGCTGTACACCTGGCGGTTCAGAAAGCGAAGATGAGCATGAGCGACGAATGCTGAAACTGACGAAGGGACACTCACAGAGAACACTCATGTGCAGATCGGGATTCGAAACCGGGACCCCTGGCGTCGTAGTGCTAAGTGCTAACCACTCTGCCACGTAATATTTTTTATTTACTCATTTATAGCTACTTCCTTTTAAACTAACTAACTAACTCTCTAGCTTTCTTAAACCCGAAGGTTCATGGCTGCAGCAACACAGGCCTTCCATCTGTCCCTATATTGAGCAAGATCTATATACTCTTTTCCATCCCTACCGATTTCCTTTAGGTCCATGTCAACGTTGTCCCTCCATCTTCGTCTTGGCCTTCCTACAGGTCTCCTACCATCAGGTTTCCCAACAAGAATCCTGTAAACTCCTCTTTCCTCTCCCATTCGTGCCACATGGCCTGCCCACCTAAGTCTTCTTGATTTAATTATTCTAATAACATCTGGACATGAATACAAATTATGTAGTTCTAAATTATGTAACCTTCTCCACTCACCTGTCTCCTCATCCCTTTTAGGTCCAAATATTTTCCTAAGAACCTTATTTTCAAATACTCTCAATTTATGTTCCTCTTTCAATGTAAGGGACCAAGTTTCACACCCATTTAATACGAGCACTACATACAAAATTACTGTTTTGTATATTTTAACTTTTAGTTTCTTAGTTATTAAACTAGAAGACAAAAGTTTATGAAGAGAGAAGTAACTTGCATTTCCTGAATTAAGCCTACTCTTTATTTCCTCTTTAATATAATTTTCATTTACTCCTAAGTATTTGAATTTGGAAACTGGTTCAAACGAGTTGTTATCAATAATTAGATTTTGATTATTACCTAACACTTGGTTTCGGCCTGTAAGCATATATTTAGTTTTCTCTTTGTTAACTTCCAAACCTATGTCTTTAGCAGTTTTGAAAAGTATTTTAGCATTATTCTTAATTGTATTTATATCATCCCCTAATAAGTCTACATCATCTGCATATGCTAACAACTGAGTCACACCATTTAATTTTAGTCCTTCGTTAGTTTCTGTTACCTTCCTGACAGCATATTCTAAGGCAAAATTAAAGAGCAATGGATATAATGCATCTCCTTGTTTTAACCCATCATGAATTGTAAATTTGTCAGACACATAAATACCCACACGAATTTTACTTTCTGTTTCACTGGTGCATACTTGTATCATATTAACAAGCTTCTTAGGTATTCCAAATTCGACTAATATATTATATAATTTATCTCTTTTGACCGAATCATATGCTTTTTTGAAATCAATGAATACCTGATGGACATTTTGATTATATTCCCACTTTATTCAAGTGACTTCCTTTTACCTACGCTAAAAAAAGAAATTTTAAAAAATGAATATTAGTCTTTTTTTCAACATGTCCATTGAGAATGTAAATGATCTGTCCCTTTTTTATTTTGTCAGGAAACCTTTAAAGTTTGACATTATAGTTCTTGGACTTTTGTCGCCATTGCACTGAAAGTTTACATCATTGCAAAGGTTGATATATCTATCTACCAGATAGAACACTGGAATTGAATGAGATTAGGTAGTTGTTCTGTAATGGAGATAACACAATTCCATTATAACTTTGTCATTCGGTAAAATAATCGATTACTTTGATTTCACTATTATTCAAAATGTATCTATCTGTTAAAAGCAAAAGTAAGAACCGAAGTCCACCATACCAGCAACACTACTACTTCTAAGCAGCTCCCACAATTGACTGAGGTTAGAATGAAAGTTTGTCTTGTTTTAACCTTTTGACGCCCAAGACCTTTTTCACAAGTAAGCCTCTGGGTACCGAGCCGATTTTGAGCAAAATGCAGAGTTTCAATTAAATAAGTGTAGATCGGAAGCTAATTGTCCTAGAGAGATGAGTGATATACCGTTGTACGCGGAATGAACCAGAGATTCAGACTATATGAAATTTTTGCAAATATGTGGCGAGGGGGAGGGGGCTAACTCTCAAAATTCCAAAATTTCGGGATAAAAATTGTGTTCCCCCACCCTCCCCTCAAGCATGTTCATGCAATAATTAACATATATTATTATAGCTAAAATGCAATTGCGCGATATATATAATTTTTGGTTGACTTTCCTTTTCCAGGTGGTTCGTGCCCTTGCCTTTTTTTCGGACATTCATGCAAAGGTTCTATTTTTATTTCGCGTCTACCACTTTCGGTTAATCGCGATGATAAAGGATGTGATAGGTGATGGAAGTGGTATAAAGACAAATGACCCATCCATATTTTCTAATCCGACATTAGACTTCGCAGTGTATTACGCTAACTAATTTGTCACGGGATCGGCTTCTTCGTGTTTGTCTACTCATCAAATGATTGATTAGTTATTCAAACTATATAGGTAGGAAAGCTATATAACAAAACGAAACAGAAAAAAAATCCACTTGACGTCTTCTAGTACTATCATCAGCCTACAATTTCATGCTCTCAAATCCACACAGAAAACTTCTTGTGGCATTAGTTTTACGGAATGGCCTTGGGGAATAAAGATCGCCCATTTCCTGGTTCAGCTCGAAACAATCAGGTGCCTTATCGAAGCTGCTGTTGAGCACGCAGGGTTTCTAACCTACTTCGCCGTAATTCAGTTGTTGTATGTATTGTAGAGCCAACCGCAGATTAAATAGGAGGAAAAATACTTTTTCCGACGGAAAATAAGTTGGCAATGCTACGAACACTGAGGCATTCTTGATAAGACGCCTGAGGAGGGTCGAGAAAACTTTCCTGAAAAAGCGCAACCCCAGTATCGAAGGTCATGCTACACGTGGATTGGCAACTTTCGGGAGCATGCTGTCTGTCTACACAATTCTACCCAAATACCTGTTTGAAAATGAATCTTCTGCTCGCATTTTATTTTTCAAATGTAGTTCTGACATTGTAGTCATTTTGCAATTATTTTTATTTGTTCTTATTTTGCTTTGCTTTTGTCACTTTGATAATTAATCGAAACTATGAAGATGGATGATAAATAGATGAAATTGATGAAGAGACACCTAAAAAAGATATTTACAGACCAGGACTCGAACCCGGGACCTAAAGTGGATAGGTTGGGGGGGGGGGGAGACCGTCAATAACTCCCGGTCACGAACTGGCTTATAATGTTTGTAATTTCTCAGGAGTATTTTTTGTTCTGTTCATGCATAATGCCTGCTTTCGGAAACTTAATTTATAAGTGACACACTTCGTTCGGTGGGGACAAGCCACGAATTGTTTGAGAGGAGGGACAAATCTCATTCATATACTAGATACAATCATGGACTATACTTGAAATGGCCTCCCCGATGGCGCAGTGGTTGCGTCGTCGCCTAGTAATCAAGGGGTCCCGGGTTCGATACCCGGTGGAGGCACAAGTGGTTCGGATTCCACTTCAAACTGAAGGTTCAGTCCCGATTGGCCTTACTGTGCATAAAGTGGACTCAAAACACCAAATCAATCAATCATATACTTGAAAAATGACGTGCTAAACACTACTTTCGGAGATCAGATGGACATGGCAATTTTGATATACAAGATGCACTTTTTCTACTTAGATTGTTTATGTCCAAATTGTATCCTAATAGATAATCTCGCAACAACGCAAAATGTTTAAATTGACTCGAATTCACAATGACTCATATACAGTGTGTTTATAAATGAACGGTGCGGCTTCAAAAATTAATAATAAATCTATTTATTACCTTACACGGACAAAACTTACACCGTAATCAGCAGCAACTGTCCAAGTTTATATAACTTTTTTTAAAATTGGTATAAAGATAGAAATCGAGAGGGGGCAATTGCCCCTCTGTGCCCCCTTGCAGGTGCTCTTGCCGTCTGGAAGAAATAGTGCACGAAAGACGTGAAAACTAAATCCATCTTGAGTATCCTTTTGTCTTGCTACTCTTAGATTCTGCAACCTTTCTTTCTATAGTCCAATGTTTGCCTTCCTTACCTCCTAGAATTGATTTCTGTACAAGTTTGAGGGCTAATCTCCCCTGTCCCCTGTGGTTGTGCCACTGCACCTTCTTCCGCCGTTGTTCCTTTGTGAACTTTCATCGGCTTCAAAATACTTCATTTTCTTCAAGAGCATAATATCGTTTAATAACCGGCGATATGATTCCTCTACCCTAAATTTCTGGAATAAAGTATAATAATATAAGGGCATGGAAATCTGGAAGGGGGGCGAGGATGGCCACCTCTCCCCTTTAGAAAACGAATGTCAGCTAAAAGTATATATTTCACACGTATAATTTGATTTGTCATACTAATTTACATTAATTATTATAATGGGGATGCAGGAATGCGATAATTTCGAATTCAAGTGGTGTTTCTTGAGGGGGCAACACTATTATCGGGTTAATATGCAATTGCATATGGCATATTTCTCTGATGTCCATGACGAGGGGGGCATTTTACCCCTCCCCTTGCACCCCGTGCGCACGCCTATTGCTACTCCTTTCTACACTAGTTGGAAGCTTTATTCAATTTCGAGCCAAAAATGTAATTTAATATCAAATCAGGGTTGTTACACGTCCACGAACCCATAAATTCTAATGGGTTCTATTGGGTTCCGCAACAAGACTGGAAACTTTTTTATCGCACAGTTTAAATTCGGTCCAAGTTGCGTATTCTTTCATTTCAATATGGAACTTAGACCGTCTTTTAATTGATCCGGAAAGAAGGTCCCTTTGCCGTATTTCAATTGATCAGGAGAAAAGGTCCCTGGAACGATCTGAAATACATAAAAAGGCTCTTTACGGTCCAGATCCATTTATGCTTGCTAATATTCCCTGCTGAACCGGAATTGAATTGATTTAAAATTCCTGACCCTTTAACAACCCTGGTTGAAATTCATTTTTTTACAAACAACCATATTTTTAACGGCTATTTCACATTAATCCCATACGATATACTGAGTTATTTTTCGCAATGTTCCAATGAAAGGTAAGAGATTTTGGCTATTCCTTTTTCTTCCGTGATGTTAAATAGATTATATTCGTCACGCGCCTATAACGTTACTAGCTAACATTTGTGAATTGTTCTTTCCTTGTAACGTTAACATCTACCATACTGAATTTATTTACGTTCCTTATGTAGATGGTATGTACCCAACTGCATTTTGTTCCGTTCCGCTACAGTGGTTTACATTTTGTTACATTCCTATGTAACGTTAATTAACCATATTGCCTTTCACTTCATTCCGTTACGGAGGATTGCATTCATTACGTTCCTATGTATACCGTTATTTACTACCATGTTGCATTTCGTTACGTTTTTTTGTAACGCTAGTATATACCATATTGCATTTCGTTACTACGTTCCTTGTAACTTGTAACGGTAGTATATACCATATTGCATATTACGTTATGTTCCAATGTGCTCATTTCGTTCCGTTCCTTTATAACGTTAATATCTACCACAATACATTTTGTTACGTTCCTTGTAACGTCAGTCTATAACATATTGCATTTCGTTACGTTACATGGGTACCAGCAGTGGAACCATACTTTTCCTCCTACAAAATGGAACGTACCGTGTAACGCAAATTGGGTACGTTACGACTCCCTGCTTTCATTGACACAATTTGTGTAATGATACAAGCAGTACATGTAAACACATGAAACTAACCTAATTGAAGGTCCAACTACTACTGCCTGATGGAAAAGTTCACCACATTTTGTTGCAAATCATCATTTGAAATTTAGAGATAAAACAAAATTTCAGTTTCTCCCAATTCTGTACCGAACTTTTGACATATTGCAATTTGGGTATAATTACAGAATACAGGAATTATCTCCATCTTCTTTCAAATTTGGTTTATTAAATAATTTTGACCTCGAAATCACGAATCTGCAGTTAAAAATTGGCGGTCACGTCTAGAAAATGCAAAATACCGTGCATACATTACCGCTATGATTGTCGATACACTATCATGGTCACTATGTTTGATGATGTGAACAAGTGAACTTTCATAGAGTGTTGCTTTACATGTGATAATATGGCATCTTCAGTAAATGTGGAAAACATACTTGCCCCACGAACCATTAGGTTAGGTTAGGCAAGCATACTTAAAATTCAGGGTATTCATAAACATAGATTTTGAACGCTAATCATTGCAAAAAATTGTTGTTTCCTTTATAAATCACCGGTGTTTACTTCGTTCACGGACCCCCTTATTTCTACTTATTTCGCATTTTCTAGAAGTGACCGCCAATTTTTAACTGCAGATTTGTGATTAGGATGCCAAAATTAATGAGTATGCTGAATTTGAAAGCAATCGGAGATACTTCCCGTATTGTGTAATTGTTCCGCAATTTGTACACATGAAGTAGCAAAAAAGTATGATTGCAGTTAAATCTCATGAAAGTGTGGATGTTCTACATTTGTGGTATTTTTTAATAATCATTGCAATATAGTACACACATTGCATATACACCAAAATTCGTGTTTGTATGTCTATTTTTTTCTTATTTCAATTGCTAGCATATAACTTGTGTGTAATGTCACAGATAAACAAGACATTTTCAATAAAACTTTCATCCTCATAGCTTATTCAATAAAATACTAACTCACTAGCACTTTAAAGTGTGAAATAATTCTTTCCCTGTTTCACAGAAATTAGGAAAGGTATGTTCTTCCAATTGAAACTGAATACAGAACTAAAGAAAAGCCTCGCAATTATTGGCTTCAGTGAAATTTCAGCCAATGATAATTTGATACATGACCATGTATTAAATTATATACTTGTTTTATATGGAAAATAACTTTGCATATACACTGAAGAAAAAATTCAGTCAAAGAATATTCCATTCAACCTTGCTCACAACCAACTGTTCCTATCAAGTGTGAGGCAGAAGTGAATGTATCTCCAGATCATCTTTCCTAGCAAAAGGCCTGGTACAAATTTTGCACATGTAAGGTTTCTGAACATGCATTCCTAAATGAGCTCTTAAGTGGTGTTGCAGACTGAATGACTTGTCACATACTGGACATGTATAAGGCTTCACACCTGTGTGAATTCTTGAATGGGTATGAAGATGACCTCTGTGCAAATGCTTTGTTGCAAGTTGAACATACATATGGTTTCTCACCAGTATCAACCCTTATGTGAACTACAAGGTCAGATCTCTTCCCAAACACCTTGTTGCATTCATTGCACGTAAAACCAAATTGAGAGGGAGAAGGTCTTGCAGATTTTCCTTCCTTCCCTGTAGATTCTACATTAACCATAGAATACTTAATATCCCTGTCAATTGCTACTGTTTGGTTATGGGATTTAATTACTGATTCTGTCAAGGTATAGTCCCTGATAAGTACAGATTCTTGTACCTTGACATCACTTTTCCTGGTATTCTTCTGAGTGTACCTGTAAACAGAGGTTACCATGTAAATACATTTATCGTTATCCTGAAGATATCTCTATTTTCTATGGCTGAGCAGATACCAGTTTGAACCAATACCAATGCTAATACTCTCACCGATACTGATACAATTCTATATATATTAAAATAACAAAGGCTAGTTACCAAGCCACAAAAACTCATCACATTCCATTCTTCTAAAAATAAAAATATTATGAAAGTTTCTCTCTACCTCTTGAGGATGCAAAGAAAGAAGTTGCAAGACTTTTTCAAGTGTTACAGTTACACAAAAAAAATTGTGAACTGTGTGTCTTCTTCAATTTCATGTAAACACTATGCATTCTTATTGTGTGGGTTGATAGAAGGACAAATGCGACAGTTATTACAATAATATTAAAATATTCCTCATCTGGCCAGCTCTCTCTACACCCCCCTTATTCTCTGCCATTTGCAATAAAAAAGACGTCACTGTGGTATCAACCGATACCATCACATAAAAGACTTACAGAGAAGGGAAAAGGAACAATGTAGATAAAAGAAAATCAATTCCACAATTTCCTCCATGCATCATTCCCAAAAAATCTGCAATCATCTGGCCTTGAAACAGCCAGTATGATAGTAATGGCAGTTTAAAAAAATTCACCTTTCTTGCCCCATGAGTTTGCAAGCCATCAGGAATTGGAAATGAATTTAGGAGCAACTTGTACTTTGCCCAAACTTTGATCTTGTCAACCTTCTGCTTCTGCGGTATCGACTCAGACCTATTATTTTCATATTTTACTATGGATTCATTACAATGACACCACCATATATAGCAAAAAGATATTTCGATATTTTAAAATATCCCTTGCTGCAAATTTTATCATTTCTCTGTTACCAATATTTTCCCCTTAAAGTGGAAAACATCATTAAGAGAATGTTATCACATGTCAATTCATTCAGTAATTTCTCCCAATCAGCATGAATTTACTGTGGTCTACAGTGACAAACTTAGCGAACTTCAGTCATTACTACATAACAAAGGACAAGTTGGTTGCAATATAAACCAATTTTACTACTGCATTTGACAAAATTGTTCATGATATATTACTACATAAAATCGCTTCATTCAATATTTCACATAATACTTTAATTTCTTTGCTTCATATTTGGCCATCAAACGCTAATGGTAGTATACAGAAAAATCACAACTTGCCCCTTTACAACATAATCTGGCGTAACACAAGGGTCCAATCTTCAAGCACTTTTGTTTTTATTATTTATCAATGATTTACCAAATTGCATACAATGTTCTCAAAAGTTGCTGAAGCTATACCACGAAATAACCACCTACAAGGACTCTTTGAAATCACAGGAAGGTGAAAACAGAGTGAATTATTGGTGTAAAAATAACAAGTTAGATCTCAACTCCACAAAATGCAGTATAACCACTTGCTTAAAATTCAAAATGCCTTAAGTTAAACCATGTGTGCAAAAAAAGTAAAGTGCTCTCCTGTGCTATGCACCATGCCACGAAGGCATATAGGGGATGTGGGGTTAGGTCCCTGTACATTCTCGATCACGGCCAAAGGTGGGAATGATATGATCAACACCATGCCCCCTGGCCACCTTTACCCCCCCCCCCCCCCCCCCGGAGTTTCCTCCAGGTACCCACTTTATACACCCCACACTTTCTTGATCTGGTCGTGAGTGTGGGAAATGTGATCAGCATCATGCCCCTGACCGCCTTTACCCCCAGGTACCCATGTCATTCGATGCTGGGTGGGCACCGGGGCCGCTTCCGTTAAAAAAGTTACCGGATTTGAACCAGCCGGGGATCGAATCTGGGACCTTTAGCACGGTAGTCTGAGACGTTACCGACTGAGCCACAGCAGCTACTAAGTTAAATCATACTGCATTAAAAATATACAAATCACATGCGAAAGTGAAATTAAAGACCTCACAGTGACCTTGGATACCAAGCACAAGTTTATAAGCATACTGAAAAGGTTACTAACAATGTTTTCACGAATTTAGGCTATATAATCCGATCAAGCCATGATTTCACAAAATTAGAACCAACAAAACTTTTACTATCCCTACGTACAGCCAAAACTAGAATATGCATCACTAATGTGGAATAATATTTTCTTTCATTAATTAATATTTATTAAATATTTAAAGATACTTTCGTAAGTTTATAATTTTATTGACAAAATTTGTATAATGATACAAGCAATGCACACAGAAACATGCAACACTAACAAAACTAGTCCAACTACTACTGCCTCATGGAAAAGTTCACCATATTGGAAATCAACATTTTAAATTAGAGATAAAACAAAATTTCAGTTTCTGCACATTATGTGTTAGCTCACTTTCAACATATTACAATGTGTACATATGTAGTGGCAAAAGATATAATTGCAGTTAAATCTCATGTAAGTGTGAATGTTCTACTTTTGTGGTAATTTTTTTCTCTTCTATTGCAATATAATACACACACTGCGAATACACCAAATTCATGCTTGTGCTTTTCTTTTCTCAATTTCAATTGCTAGCAAAATATAATTGGTGCGTATTGTCACATATAAAGACATGTTTTCTTTGAATAATTAAACATTTTTCCATTTTTGTATGTCTGAAAAAACATGAAATTTTCATTGTAACTTTCTTCCTAATAGCTATTAAAAATTTCAAATAAATACTACTTCACTAGCACATCAAAGTGTGAAATGATTCTTTCACAGTTTCACAAAAAATTAGATAAGTTATGTTCTTTGATTGGAACCAAATTCATACAAAACAGAAAAGCACCTAACAAAAACAGTCTTCAGCGAAATTTCAGCTAATGATAATAATTTGATACACGACCATGTATGTCTTCTACAATACTTACATCTCTTATATTATTAAGGACATTATTTCACTCATTGGAAAATAACTTTAAATTTTAGCTGATTGTGGTGTACGTATATGTAAAGTGTAACAATATTGTGTTCACTACGCATTGCTCACAATAAAGTGTTGTATCAAATATGAGGGAGAAGTGAATGTTTCTCTAGGTCTTCTTTCTTAGCAAAAGGCTTGGAACAAATTTTGCACATGTAAGGTTTCTGAGCATGTATTCTTAAATGAACTTTCAAGTTGGATTTATGATTGAATGACTTGTCACATACTGGACATGTAAATGGTTTCACACCAGTGTGAATTCTTAAATGGATATCAAGATTTCCTTTCTGTGCGAATGCTTTGTTGCAAGTTGAACATACATGTGGTTTCTCGCCAGTGTGAACCCTCATGTGAACTACAAGGTCCTGTCTGCTCCCGCACACCTTGTTGCATTCTCTGCAGGCAAAGCGGAACTCAGAGGGAGATGATCTTGCAGATTGTCCCTCTCTCCTTGCAGATCCTAAATTAACTGTAGAATACATAATATCACTGTCAATTGCTAGTGTTTGGTCATGGGGTTGAAAAATTGAATGTGTTATGTCATAGCCCGTCATATCCACAGAATCTTGTAGCATGACATCTCTTTCACTGGCATTCTTCTGAGTGTACCTGTAAACAGAGGTAACCATGTAAATACCTTTGGTGTAATCCGGAAGATATATTTTTACATTTTACTGTGCATTCATTACAATGATACATGCCACCATGCATAGTAAAAAGATGTTGCAATATTTTACAATATTAGTTGCTGCAAACTTTTAACCTCTCTTGTAAGAAACACTTTTCCTTGAATGCAAATCGTAATACACTTACGTCATCGTCCCCTTTACATCATATTCTGGTGTTCCACAAGCGTCCAATCTTATACTGCTTTTGCTTTTATTACTCATTGATGACTTGTCGAATTGCATACAACATTCTCAAAAGTTGCTTTTGGCTGACAATCTCAAGTTATACTATGAAGTCACCTACGAGGACTGTTAGAAACCACAGGAAGTAAATTGTGATTTCAAGTTAAATCTCAACGCCACAAAATGCAGCATAGTCACATACTCAAAATGCAAAACAGCTTATGTTTTCCCCTTTACACACTACAAATATACAAATCTCACACAAAAGTAAAATTAAAGATCTTGGAGTGACTTTCGGTTTATGTACTTAGTGATTTAAGTTATTTAGTTTCACTTTTCTGCTGCTTTTGGCTAATCGTGATTATGAGGATGAGTGATAGTATTATGAAATTGATGAAAGGATACTCACAAAGAACATCCATGCTCAGGTGAGGATTAGAACGTGGGACCCCTGGCATCGTAGCATGCTGTGCTAATCACTTTACTATGGAAGTTGGCAGCATAGTTGTATGCAAAACATCTTTAAGGCTAGAGGACACCAGTGAACACTGGAATCAAAAGGACCCCTTGATCACAAAGTGAGAGTATGCTTTTAGAAATGACAACTAATGTTTCACTAAGGTAAATGTTTTGTAACATCTCAATATACACTACATCCCGGACTTAGGTGAGGTGGTTCTATCCCGGACCAGTTCTATAATGTTCCTGAATAAATTTCTATTCACTTACAAAGTTGTAAAGTCCACCTTGGACCACCCTGTGTGTGTATGTATGTGTATGTGTATAGTAATATACAACCTTTGTCAGAAAAGTTCCAGGACTGAGCTCGTAAAAAATAATTTATTCAACATAGGAACTAATGGTCCTAGGTTTTGTAAAAATAGTCCCCTCGGCTATCTATATACAGCTGCCACAATTTCTGGAGGTCATGGAAGCAAGCAGGGAAAGCTTCATCTAGGATGCTTCTCAGCACATCTGTCACAAAACCGTTTGGATTGCTACCCATATCTTCATGATGCTTCCCTTTCAGCGGTTTTTGCACATGGGAAGACAAAAAAATAATCACACGGTAAAATGTCGGCTAAATATGGGGGATGTGGCAGAGCAGAGATATGATGCTTGGCCAGATATTCCTGGACTGATAAAGCACTATGTGGTCTTGCATTGTCGTGCAATAAGAACCACTGCCCAGATGCCCACCAATCAGGACAGCACTGCAGAATTGCTTGACGCAAATGTTTCAGGACCTCAATATAAAGGTTTTTGTTTATTGTTTGTCCTTCATGCAGATATTCCTGGTGCACCAAACGTTTAGCATGAAAAAATGGGATCAACATTGTCTTTGGATCATCTTACACTGAATCTCTGCCCTTCCGAAACCTTTTGCGCCATTCAAAGATATGGCTTCTCGATAATGCCTTGTCACCAAATGCTTGCCGTATCATATTCCATGTTTCACTAGGGGTTTCCCAGCTTAACACAAAAGTTAATGTGAACTCTCTGCTCGGAATGCACGTCCATCACGACACTTGTGTAACTTCCAACTAAATGCGGCAACAACCAAACAGTGGGCTACTAAGCACACCCCTGCCACCTAGTGTGTTTTCATGGAAACACTTCCAAGGCCATTTCTATTCAGAACACATATCAGGTGATTGAATAACACCCATTTCTTGTGTTTGAATATCACAGGTAAAGAATAAAAAAATCAGTCCTGGAACTTTCCTGACAAAGGTTGTATTTCGATTTCTTCTGGCCTCCCACCATATACAGCATGAATGTATTGTCCAAAATTGGGTTATGAAGATAGATTTGAGTGTTACCACAATGAAGCATGTTGATCTCTCTCTAAACAAATACCTGGTGTTTCATAAATAATTGAGGGGTTACAAAAACTTATTGCAAGTATTGATCTTACGTTAATGAAACCAGTCCAGAACAAATTAGGAACTCAAAAGTTTCTTTTGTACACCTACAAATCTTCAATGTGTGCACCATGGTGACATGGCACACAGACACAATAGTGTATATCGCTGAGATGATATGACCTCTTAGGGCAGCAATATCATGCAGCATCAATGAGACGAATACCTTGTCTTTGATGAAACCCCACAAAAAGAAGTCACACGGTGAAAAGTCCGGTGATCTTGGGGACCAAAACATTGCACAAAACACTGTGAGTGATGTGGGTGATTTGAGTGTCACCTAGCTGCAGGGATATGAACTCTCAGCTTAAACAAAACATACATACACAAACTGTTTGCGTTCCTCGATTCTTCTGGACTGGTTTCATTAATGTGAGTTCAAAAGCTTAATTGCAATAAATTTTTGTAACACCTCAATTATTTATGAAACACAAGGTACAACTTTCAGTTCAATATTTCTCAATTTACTACACATGTATCATACATAGTAGGTAAACTTTTTCTTCCTTTTTTGTCTCCCATCCCTAAAATTACAAAATAACAGCAGTGCTTATGCAAACTTATATCTTTAAGTTCAATAAAATAAATACCAGTTCATTAAAGTATCTTACTATTACAAATAATTCAGCTCCAAAAATTCAAAATTTATTTCAGATAATATGGGTACAACAATGGTCACTTGTTCCTTTTTCTCTACTATTGATGAACTAAATTTTAAGTTATCACACAATTGGTAACCAAACAGCACAAATTGTTCTCTGTTTCTTTCCAGTGTTTACATACATAGTCAGTACGGAGAGTTGAGGCAAGCCCAGATTTAAGGGAACTGGGAGGTACAGTTATGGCCTCCCATCTGTGAAGACCCCTGCATGGAGAAATTTATTTGAAAACATCTACAAAATGGGAAAACCAATGCCTGAAATGTGGTGAAACGATTATGTATGTCTTTTACAGTAGTTACAAATTAAGGGTATTTTGTCACTTGTTTTACATGGATCTAAATTTTAAAGTAAAAGAATATTGTATTCAGTATGCATTGCTCACTATCAGCTGCTCTATCAAATATGAGGGAGAAGCAAATGTATGTCTAGGTCTTCTTTCCTAGCAAAGGCTTTGGAACAAATTTTGCACATGTAAGGTTTCTGAACATGTATTCTTAAATGAACATTTAAGTTGGATTGACGAGTGAATGGCTTGTCACATACTGAACATGTATATGGCTTCACACCTGTATGAATTCTTGTATGAGTATCAAGATTTCCTTTGTGTGCGAATGCTTTGTTGCAAGTCGAACATACATATGGTTTCTCTCCAGTGTGAATCCTTATGTGAACTACAAGGTCAGATCTGCTCGCGAACACTTTGTTGCATTCATTGCAGGTAAAACGAAACCGAGAGGGAGGTCTGTCCTCAGACTGTCCTAATTTCCCTGTAGGTCCTACATTAACTGTAGAATACCTAATATCACCGTCAACTGCTACTGATAATGTTTGGTCTTGAGATTGAATTGTTGTGTCATAGTCCCTGACATTCCTTTTCCTGGTATTCTTCTGAATGTACCTGTAAACAGAGGTTACCATGTAAATACTTTTGGTGAAATCCTGAAGATATCTTTATATTTTTCATGCTTTTCCAAACAGCATTTAAAATATGCAAATCACATGCAAACGTGAAATTAAATACCTTGAATGATGAGTAATATGGCTAATTGTCAAGATTTGGATGAATTGTGATATGATGAAATAGATGAAGCGACAATTACAAACACATATGTACAGCACACAAATCTTGTAGAGGATTATACTGACACCAGACCCTCGTTCGTTTGCAAAATGATGTACAGGGTGTAGAGATGAGGTTGACATCTGGGTGTCTTGAGAAATGGTATCTCTTACACCCCGATATTAAAGACATTGGAGCGGCCTTTTTTTTTACTAACAACACTTTCAGAAAGTTAGCCTTCATAGTTCAATCAAGCCACGACGGTACGGAAATAGAACCAGTAAGCATTTACTTTCACTATGCTAAGTCAAGACTACAATATGAGTCGGTAATCTGGTAGCCGACACAAAAAGACTCAATTCATAGAAATGAACGCATTCAGTCAAAGTTCCTTTGATAGCTTAAATGAAAAGCTAGCACAGAGAATCAAATGTTCGATCCATACGAAAATCTACATTCAGAAAAGATCATTAACGAACTAGCACTCTGACAAATAAGTTCCATACAAAACTGAGAAGTAGATGTTACAACAAAAATGTTCATACATAAATATATGCATGCAAAATGCACACACTTATTATTTTGGTGTCTCCTTGTAGTATATTTATCTTAGTAATTCATCAAGAACTGTATTATTTTTACATATTTTTAAGCAGTATTTTAATTTTTGCACTTTAATTTCCAAATTTATGAAAATTCATACTTTATCGTTAGCACAAATTTATGCTGAATGGATAATAACAAACTTTCATAATATTAAGTGTAAAATTTTATTGAAAAATATTGTGTAATGATACAAACAATACATACAGCCACTTTAGATTTAAGACAAGACAAAATTTCAGTTCTCCCTATTCTGTGCTATTTTCTACATGTTGTGAAAATAATGAATGCAGTTAAGTCTCAAGTAACAGCAAATGTTCTAGTTTTGTGGTAATTTATTAATTCTCATACAGCAATATAGTATATGTACTGCAAAAAAAGAAATCACATTTTATGTGTGTGTGTGTTTTGTACTCTCCTTTTTTCTTTATTTAAATTGCCAGCAAACATAATTGGTACATATCGTCAAAAATAAAAAAAATATATTTCTTTGTAAAAAAAAAACATTTTTCAGTATTAATGTATGTCTGAAAAAACAATACATTTTTCTACCTAATAGTTTGTTCACATATATAGCTACCTGCTTCAATGATAATTAAAAGTGTGAAATAGTATTTTAATGATTCCACAACAAAGAAATTAGCAAAGTTATGTTCTTCCAACTGGAAGTCCCTACTAAGCAACACAAAATTCCACTCAGCACTGTTCACAATCAACTGTTCCTATCATGTATGTGGGAGAAGTGAATGTCTCTCTAGATCTTCTTTCCTAGCAAAAGCCCTGGAACAAATTTTGCACATGTAAGGTTTCTGAGCATGCATTCTTAAATGAACCTTGAAGTGATGGTGCCGACTGAATGGCTTATCACACACTGGACATGTATATGGCTTTACACCAGTGTGAATTCTTGAATGGCAATTAAGATTTCCTCTCTGTGAAAATGCTTTGTTGCAAGTTGAACATACATATGGTTTCTCGCCAGTGTGAATCCTCATGTGAACAACAAGGTCACGTCTGCTCCAAAACACATTGTTGCATTCCTTGCAAGCAAAGCGCAATTGAGAGGGAGAAGGTGTTACAGATTGTCCTTCTTTCCTTGTAGATTGTAAATTGACTGTAGAATATGTAATATCACTGTCAACTGCTACAGTTTGATCTTTGGATTGAATTATTGATTGTGCCGTGCCATAGTTCCTGATATTCACAGATTCCTGTACCCTGACACCTCTTTTCCAGGTATTCTTCTGAGTGTACCTGTAAACAGAGGTTACCATATAAATATATTTGCTGTTATATTTCATAATTTACTATGGATCTGTTACAATGAAATATACATCTTTGTACATAATACTAAAGGAATCAATGGTACTTTTACTTGCAGCTTCACTCTTACCTTTAGCAAATATCACATTTTACACATTTAAGGTTTTGTAGTATGTGCAAAACAAGTTTACACAAAATGCAAATTTTTGTTCAATCTTTTGGAACATGCTAGGAACATACTAGGTAAGTGAATCAATCAATTCAACAACACCAGAGTCCTGGGTTCGAATCCCAGTTTAGACATGGGTGTTATTTGTCTCTCTTTAATAAATAAATTAAATAAATAAATACTTTCATCATATAATCACTTATCTTCATCTTCACGATTAGCTAAAAGTGGTAGAAAAGCGAATTAAAATAATCAAAATAAATCAAACTGCATACCATTCCATACCACCAAAAAAATATTATTTTTTTATTATTGCATTAAATAAATATAAATAAATACACAAATATAATAAACACAAGATCTATCATTCTGTCATTTCAGGAAATTCATTTTTCATTTACATCATAAACAAAGTTATTCTTTCTAAATTTCTGGACTGGACAGGAGGCAAATTTAGTACAAGAACTTCCTCTTCACCTATTGTTTACAAGAATTAATGTGCCAAAGGATGAACTTTTGTATGGTGTATTATGTAAATAAAATTAGTGTCCAGTATCAAAGCAGGAACCGAGTTCCGGCATCAAACTGATTTGCCGGAACAGAGTTCCACTGCGTTCTGATTAACATACTGATAATGTGCGTATTACTCACAATCAAATATAAACTAAAGGTTAAAAGATTAAAAAATCAGCAACTTACGTGTGTGAGTATGAGATAGTTTGTACTACGTTTCGAAGGTTACACTACCTTCTTCTTCAGGTTGAAACGATGCTTTTCAGACACCTGACATGGTGCCTCGTCGTGAAAGTGATGGTTGAGGATTTAGGTTAAATTGTAGTGGGAAGGACACTTTCTAAAAAAGAATGTAAATTACACATCTAAAACCGCGCAATACTATTAAAAACGAAAGAACGTCCAAAGCCGACGTCGGCGAACTGCCGACCGGTAAGTTGCTGATTTTTTAATCTTTTAACCTTTAGTTTATATTTGATTGTGAGTAATACGCACATTATCAGTATGTTACCGATCTCCGATACGGGGAGGAAAGTGCGCAACTTTGAAAAGTTGAGGATTAAGCTTAATAAGACCCTAATTAGGATAGGTTTCCTTAAGCATTGTAGGAAAAAGGGTTTTTTACCGGGTTTTTTAAAGTGGGGGTACCAACCCCTTAGTTTTAAAGGGCAGGATCAAAAGAGGGAAATACAGTTTAAAATGCTGGGGAAATGCATAAGGGAGGCTTATGCACAGGTGGATAGGCTCAATTCTGAATGTTACAGGTTGCATTTGGAAATAGGAGCACAATTAGACCAGGTGACATGGGGGCGCATTGAGGAACGTCATTCTAGAACAGTCAAACAGGCGAAGGTTAGAGATAGTGAAATAATTAGGAGGAAATTAATTAAATTGGGAATTAACGAGAGAGTTAAGGAGGGAGAGAATAGGCACAGAAAAGGGGATGAAAACAAAGCTAATATTTTAAATTTAACAAAACTTCAACCCCCTAAAGCCTTAGTGGAGATTATGAAAATGGGGCATAAGTTTGCCATTAGGGATGAAAACTTCGAAAAAGAGGAATTCGTCATAGCGGCGGAGAAAATAGTAGGAAAATTAGACGAAAAGGAAGATAAATCTAATGTCAGGGTAAAAATTCGTGGCATCATTGATGAACAAATGCACCTAAGCATAAGGGAACATGGCCCACCCGCAACCAATCATAGGGCACCCAAAGGGAGAATGGAAAGTAAGCTTAGGGAGAGTCTTCACAATGTGAAAAAATGGGTTAAACAAAGCGACGTGTATTTGATTAGATCTGATAAAGAAAACAAAATGGTTATTATCGGGAAAGAGGAATACCATAGTAAGTTGGAGGATAGCTTTAGAAGTAACGACTACGAAGAAACCAAAGTTAACCCCATTAGTAAAATCAAACGGGAATTCAGAAAAGGCATTGAAACCAGTTTCACATTGGGAAGCGCAGAAAAAAAGAAATTACTTAAGGGTGTTAAGGAAGGGAATATTCCCACGGCCTTTGGGATACCTAAGACCCATAAGGAAGGGATACCCCTCAGACCCATCATCCCCATGTATGCACATCCGGGGTATGGTTTAGCTAAAGAAATGATTAAGAGGATGGGAAAAATGAATATGGACACTCCGTATAGCGTCAAAAACTCCCTTATGGTCAAAGAAACCATTGAGAAACTTACCATGGAAGAACGGGACGTAATCTGTAGTTTCGATGTTATTAATCTGTACCCCAGTGTCCCCCGGGACAAAGCCGGAGATTGTTTGTATAGATGGTTAATAGACCAAAACGTTGAAATCTTGGTCGCCTGGGAGTATGTCCGGTGGTTTTTTCTCATTACGGGGTACAATTACTTCTACGTTAACGATAAAATCTTCCGACAAAAAGAAGGGTTGGCCATGGGCAACCCCATCTCTGGCCTTGTGGCCAACATCTTCATGCACTACGTCGAAAAAGCCGCTATGGAACATGTAGGGGGAGGAGTAAAATATTATGGGAGATACGTGGATGACATCCTCATCATAGGGAATGAAATCAAACTTGATAGTGTTTTCGACCAATTGGGGAAGCAGGATCCCAGAATCGGGTTTACTAGAGAAGATCTGGCCAACGGAAAGATCCACTTTCTTGACTTGTGCCTTACTAAAACCGGACAACGGATCGTTACCGGGGTCTTTCATAAACCGTTGGCTGGCGAGCTGTACCTCCATAAGAGATCCCAGCATTCGAATAGGACTAAATTAAATGTTTTTCTTAACTTTTTCATTCGCTCCGAAAGACTGTGCAATGACGAAAAAGAGAAAGAGAAAGAAGAAGAATGGATAAGGAAGGTAGGTGTAAAGAATGGGTATACTATCCGCGACCTGGAAAAAGTGGCTAGGAAGGCAAAAAAGATTGTTAGACAAGAAGCATCGCAAAATGGCAAAGAGGAGGAAAAAACTGAGGTGGGAATCGGTGAAAAGAAAAAATATTTTGTCGGGATTCCGTATTTTAAGGGTGTTTCCGAGAAAATTGAAAATTCTGTGAGGGGTTACGGGATAAAATGTGGGGTAAGAGCACCACGCAGCATTGAAAAACACTTCACGTCTTATAAGAAAGGGAGGGGGGATAGGCACAATAACCCTGAGGAGCAGAAGGGAGTGTACAGGATAGTATGTGAATGCGGGAAGGAATATGTGGGACAGACGGGGAGAAGTATGCAAATTAGGTGGGGAGAGCATGATAAGGATGTAAACGAGGGTATACCCAAAACAGGATTGTCAGAACACATAATAGTCAACCGACATAAGATTGCTAAAAGGGAGGTTATTAGGAAGGTTGACAATAAACTAGACAGAAATGTATATGAAGCTGCCTATATATGCGCGAAAAATTGGAACAAACTTAATAGGGACGATGGGAATTTGGAGGACGGCTGGGTTACCTTTTTTAAAAAATGGGATAAAGCCGCCGGGAACAGAGACGAATTGGGCTTCCATGTCACCCCTGAGGTTAGGAAAGCCGCCGAGGTGGAAGTTGATTTCACCTTGGATTGGTGACTCACGAGCCCCAGTTTGGAAAGACTGAGGAGGAGAAGTTTTCCTTCTCCAGGTACGAGCCGACACCGTGCATTCGCTTACCCCGAGCACCGGTCGGCAGTTCGCCGACGTCGGCTTTGGACGTTCTTTCGTTTTTAATAGTATTGCGCGGTTTTAGATGTGTAATTTACATTCTTTTTTAGAAAGTGTCCTTCCCACAACAATTTAACCTAAATCCTCAACCATCACTTTCACGACGAGGCACCATGTCGGGGTTCTGATTAACTTTATGCTATGCATGTATCTAATTATTTATTGAACTATTCACATTTTCGGAAAGCATAAATATATATTGAATTTCTTCAGGAGGCCTAACAGGTGGTGACTGACCCTGTCCCTAAAGCACAAGCATGTATGGTATTTATGCATGTATAATGCACATGCGCATATAAAGTGCACTACTCTGTTTTTTGATGCGGAAAAGCAACAAACAACTATATATCTTGCATATAATGCGCAGCCCAATTCACATTCAAGAAATGGCTTTCTCGGTTGTAGATCATAAAGCTGTTGCTACGCCGATCAACCACGAATGACATCATACCTATTCAGTGAGCCACCTGTTCTTATGTGGACTAAGAGGAGAATATCTTCTTGTGTATACAATGAGTCACCAACCCATGCCACCTTCTTCCCCCTCTCTCTCCACTGCACTTAGCTTCCCAAAGTTTTCACTTCTGTAACCACCTTGTTTATTCTAGTAGAAGAAAGCAAAATCAAAATTATGTTATGGATTTGCAGCACTCGGGAAGTTATTTTCTATTATTTCTCTCCTCACAAATGCCACTGATATGCCTCTTGTGCGACGTGAGGTGCATGCTCGAATTCTGCTAGAACGGTGTGGTGTTTCAAAATGTTCTGTTACAAAGTAAAAAATGATGGGAAACACAGCCATTTCAATTTTGTAGTGTTTTTTCCTAAAAAAAAAATATATATATATTACTAGAGAAATTCAACCTGCTAATTTGTATTTGCACCTGTTGATATACCGCGTGAGGCACCTAAAAGTACCACCTGAAATAGCGAAGAAACCAGAAACAGTAGCGATGTGAGGTTTGCGGGAAACAATAATATCAAATGGGGCATCTGGAGCAAAGTCATATTTTTTTTAATGGAACGATATACAATAACATGCATAATATAAAAGAGCACACACAGAGAAACACAACGCCGTTGGTCTCATGCATCTACTGCACATAGGAACGAAGATATGGCCATGTGAAAATATGTAAACAAACTAACAAGTGGCCCACTTGACCGTCAGTACCACGGCATGTAAGACTTCTCAGGTGCCTGACAGAACTGCCTTTACGCAGAGCAAGTTTTGATAGCAGGTCCATGAGATCGTGTTAGTTCATAGCAACAGTCGTAGTGGTACGAGCGAAGATTATGGTCTTCACAAACATAGAAAAAGCAGACATGATCCTGATTTATGGGGAATGCCGAAAGAATGCCTCAGAAGCCTACCGTGTGTACGCAGAGAGATATCCGGACAGACGACAGCCATCTCGACGTCCGTTTGGTAAGTTATTTATTAAATTAAGAGACACCGGAAGTGTAACACCACGAGCACGTGTGCGGAACAAGCCAACTACAGGTGAGGCAGGTGCAACAAATGTTCTCGCCGCTGTTGCTGTGAATCCGCACGTTAGCTCCCGTGAAATTGCCAGGGATGCTGGGATGAGTCAGTGAAGTGTATTGCGCATTCTGCACACACACAAGTTTCACCCATATCATATCTCCCTCCATCAGGAACTTCACGGGAATGATTTTGTGGACCATGTTCGGTTTTGCACATGGATGTTACGACACGACACACCCGATTTGTCACGTATCCTCTTCACCGACGAGGCAACTTTTACCAATCATGGAAATGTCAACCTAAGGAACATGCACTATTGGTCGGTGACAAATCCACATTGGCTTCGCCAAGTGGAACGCCAGCGCCCATGGAGTGTGAACGTGTGGTGTGGTATAGTGGGTGAACATCTCATTGGCCCTTTTTTTATACAAGGGACACTGAATGCTGACCGATACATACAGTTTTTACAACATGAACTGCCTGTACTAACGTATGGTGAAAAAAATTTGCACAAAAAGAAAACGCTGTGGTCAAGGGCAAAAACGTACAGATGTATTTCGGATTCTGGTTGGTATACAAGGGTGGTATCTGAACATCAATGAACAAACACATTCACACAGAGTCTGCTGGCCTTGCAACAATTTTGGGGCACTTTCTGCATAGATGGAGCAAATGTTGATGGATCAACATCGCGCAAGCATCTGCGGATCCGTTGGATGAGGGTTGCAACAGTTCGTGGTTGATAATTATTGGCATACACCATCCGCTTTAAATTTGCCCAGAAATCTTCAATGGGCCGCAGTTGGGAACATTAGGGGGATTCTGTTCTTTGGATATGTAACGGATACCTAAGTGCTCCATGGCCGCAAGACTTTGTGCAGCGTAATGGCAGCTGGCTAAATCTGGCCAAAAAAGAACATTGTCCCCACGATGGTATTCATTGATAAACTGCTTCACTTTAGGCAAACAGAACTTTATATACCGGTCGGCGTTGAGTGCAAGGCCAGCCTTGAAAAACTGAGGTTTCGACAATCCTTTCTCACTCATGGCAAGCCATAGCAACACCTTCTGTGGGAATTTGGTTTTGGCAGCAAAACACACTGGATCGGGCACGGCAGCAGTTCCAGGATCATAGTAGGTTTTCGGCTGCCACTCATTGCCATCTAGGGTGAAATAAGTCTCATCGTCCATGATACAAATCACGTCATTTGTTGCAGTGAACGTTTTTGTCACAAGGGTTCGTAAACGCTGTTTCTGGACAACAACTTGTTGCTCCGTCACTTTTGGCATAGTTTTTCGTTTATATCTCCGTATCCCCATCTTCTGTAATGCTTTCTTCACTGTGTTTCTATCACACTGAAACCTCCTACCAAGCTCACGGTAGGATTTTGCCACCTTACCTGCAGTAACACGTCGCAGTTGTTGCAACACTCTGAGTTCATTTAACTTCGACTTCCGTCCACTGCCCGGCTTTCTTTCCACATTGATTCCCTTCTCCAATTGTGACACAATATTATAAACCGTACGACGGGAAAATCCTACACGTTGAAAATGTTTCACAAGCTCGGACTTTCGAACATCACGATTCTCTGTCCAATATTGCACGATCATTTTCCGACGGTCGTCTTCTTTCAGCTCCATACTGACTTGCTTTTACACCAACCTTCTCTTGCTCTTCACACTACATAACTGGTAGACGTACAATCCAACACAGCTCAAATGGTGTGTCAAGTGTTCAATATTGCCAGTTCCGCAGGGTTGCAAACTTTGTGCAAATTTTTTTCACCATACGTTATAGGAGGACATACCACTTCAGACAAGGAGGGAAATGTGGTACCAACATGATGGGTGCCCAGCTCACAGTGCAAGACGCGCTACAGAATGTGTGGAAAATACATTTCCAAATCGTTGGATTGGACGTGGAGGGCCTGTGAAATGGCCGGCTCGTTCCCCAGATTTGACACCGTTAGACTTTGTCCTGTGGGGAAAGCTGAAGGACATTGTCTACCGGGATGTGCCAACAACTCCAGAGGATATGCAACACCACATTACTGCGGCCTGTAGGGACATTCCTTACGAGATGCTACATTCTGTGCAACGATCTTTGCGTGGGCGCCTCGTTGCCTGTATCACAGCTGACGGCCACCACTTTGAACACACACTTTGACAGGTTATCGCTTCTTACGCAGTGGTTCTTCGACATACTGTCATGGTCATTTTCATTATGCTGTAACACTGTCAAATACATGGTGCTGACGATGTCTACTGTATTTTTTCTTCCTTTAACACGTTCTGTCTTCATCTTGTCCAATGGCTTCCGACATCTCATACTTGTACATGCCGTGGTACTGACGGTCAAGTGGGCCACTTGTTAGTTTGTTTACATATTTTCACATGGCCATATCTTCGTTCCTATGTGCAGTAGATGCATGAGAGCAACGGCGTTGTGTTTCTCTGCGTGTGCTCTTTTATATTATGCATGTTATTGTATATCGTTCCATTTAAAAAAATATGACTTTGCTCCAGATGCCCCATTTGATATTATTGTTTCCCGCAAACCTCACATCGCTACTATTTCTGGTTTCATCGCTATTTCAGGTGGTACTTTTAGGTGTCTCACGCGGTATATGTGTTATACGCAGTGACATAGTGAAAACATGCATGGTTTTAATATTGGCTGTCTGAATTATTCCGTGCATAATACGCACTACAGTATTTTGGGGCAAAAATTTTGGAAAAAGTAAATACAGTATATGTGTGTGTGTGTGTGTGGGGGGGGGTCATCCTCCAAGGCATGAGCTTCGATATCCGGTGGACACACACAGTGGTGTGGATCCCACTTAAAACTGTAGGTCTAGTCCCGATTAGCCTTCCTGTGCATAAAGTGGACTTAAAACACCAAATAAATGAACCAAGGGGTGAGCATTTGCAAGCTGAAGGAGAAATTCACTTTTTCACCACCTCGAACAGGTATCATTCAGGCACACACACAGATTTACGAAGATAAAGTATCATCAGATAATGAACAAATAATCCCTCCCTGCTGCTGTCACTGGTGCCTGAAAATGTGACTCATTTCTGTTAGATGTTGCTGGTTGGTGTGATGTGGGAGAGGGCTTGATCTTTGTAACAACAGTAGTTTCCAATAACTGAATGTCCTGGAACTACCCAACTAGAGGCCACACGCCATATAGCTTACTCTCGACACAAAGGACAAAAACGAAAAATGGAAGAGGCAAACAATTGCATGAAAATTACTTCCAATATATGCAAAAATATGCACACACTAACAGCTGTAATTAGCACTATAAAACTTTGCCGGAGTATTCAAAATCAAGATAAATGAATGAATCTGTTGAAAGCATATGAATCTTCCCAAAGGACAAAATGCAAATAAGCAAAAATTCGCCCACTAGTAATGATGATGTGAGAGCGAAGGTGTGAGCAAAACGGTGACATGAATGCAAAAAGGTGAGGGTGTGTGGAGGGTGATGGAGGATGATGGCAGGTGAAGGACGATGGAGGGTGAGGGCAAGGGCCAGATTGGAGCATGAGGGTGAGGGAGGTTGACTCAAAATGAACACCACCTCAGGGTGGCTACTCTAGGGCCATGAAAAAATTTGAGTACAATTCCCAGTGTTCAAGGTGAATTTTTAAAAAAATCAAGGGTACAAGCAGATGTTTTCTCCATTTCAAACTCACGTATTAAGGCCTCTCACTACCCACACAGACACACACAAATATATTAACAATAAAAGGGGTTGTGATTACAATGTATCCAAAAATTCTAAATCAATTCAATTGAACAGTATACATATTTAAATTAAGGTGAGTTTACAGTTTGTCCTCCTCCATAGGCGAGCAGGTTAAGGCGTTCACTCGTCTTGAGATCGTTCACTGCGGGACGGCGTAGGTTCAAATCCGGTTCTGGTCGAAATTTATTCGGCCTACGTATAGGGCCGGTGGCAAACCACCATGGTGAGGAAATTGGGGAGCTCGAATGAGTAAGCGTAATTCCGGTCCCAGAAACCTACTATAACGGCTGGGGATACGTCGGGCTGACCCCCCGACTATTCCAATACTGGTTGCAGATCTCCACGCTTAGAGGTGACGAAGGAAAGCGTAGGAGGGAGACCGGCAGTCGGTAGGTAAGCCAAGGCCCTTCAGGGCTGTTGCGCAAAGGATTATTATTACAGTTGCCATTCCACATACTAAAACTAGAAATACATCTACAAATACAAGTCACGAATGTTACGGAATATGGTAATCTCCAAAAACATGTTATTTGCATAAGAAGTTCAAAGTTACCTAATCAACTTCAAGAAACCAACTTAAAGATATCTTGCAATAATCTTGTCTGTCAGATAGATTGTTCTGCAAAGGACACTGACAAAGCATACAAATTGAGAGAATTTTTTTTTATATTCCACACAGCTTTATTTTATTTTCCTTCCTTGATAAAAATAAAGGCTAAACTGTGAAATACTTACCCCAAGGAATTAATAAATATGTACAAATTCAATGGGATTTGGATTAATAAAAGTTGCCACTTTTCATGTCCAGGGAGAAAAATTCAAGCAGTATTCAGGCTTAATTCCCAGAGCCAATAAGTTGTGCATAATTCCAGGAATCCCGAGTGAGTAGCCACCCCTGCACCTCTCGATATTAGAGAGTATTCAAACAGAAGACACACATGACAGGAGGGTTTCAGATCAAAGTGACAAGCAACATATGCCACTTCAGTCAATAAGCAAGAATTCACCATGTACGTATGAACAAGACCAAGGTGATACGATGCATGCCATTTAGAAAATGGCCCACCTCAAGCGACAAATGACATGTGCAGCTTGCCATGTTATATTTATTTCTTAGGGTTGGTTTCCAAGAGATGCATGACACTTGTCGCTTCAGTCTGAAAGCTTTGATAAATAGAGTATGTACGCATTCACATAATAGGTATACTTCTGCACGTGTGATGTCAACATAGGCGTGCGCAAGGGGGAGGATCCTGGATGCCTGCAGATTTTTTCCATGGAGGGACAAGCAAGGTATTTAACCATGGAGCATATTACCCCGATAAAAGTGTTGTCCCCTCAAAAACACCTCTTGAATTTGAAATTATCGCATTCCTGCATCCCCATTATAATAATTAATGTAAATTATAATGACTGAAATCCAATTATACATGTGAAAATGTACTTTTGAGTTGATATTCAATCATTTTCTAAGGGGAAGATGTGGCCATCCTTGCCCCCTTCCAGACATCCATGCCCCTATATTATTATATTTTCACCCAGAAATTTAGGATACAGGAATCTTATCGCCGATATTATACTCAAAGAAAATTAAGCATTTTCAAGCCGATGAAAGTTCAAAGCAAACACAAGGGGGGGTGGGCAGGGGGGATTGTCCCCATAACCTTGAACGGAAATCAATTTTAGGGAGACATGGAAAAAGAAAAGCAAGACTAGCAAAATATTTGAGTAGCAGGACAAAAGGATACTCAAGATGGAATTAGTTTTCACGTCTTTCTTGCATTATTTCTTCCAGACGGCCAAGAGCACCTGCAGGGAGGCACAGAGCTGCAATTGCCCCCTTAATTTCAAATTTTACACAAATAAAAATACATTCGTAAAATTTTCTTGCTCGCTTCACTTGCAATATCTGCTTTCCTTGCAGTCTTGTCAAGGTAAGAGCTGTAGCTAGGGATCGGCAGGAGTTGGTCCTGGACGCCAAACATCTAAATGAAAAAAAATTGTAAAGAGAATGCCATGGCACTTCATGAAAATTTTCTTGCTCACTTCACTCGCAATTTCATCTCTGCAATGCATTGTAAATTACCAGGGAGAGAGAAGTACTGCTGCCAAACAGTTTTCCCTTAAATGCATGAACAATTGTTTGGAGGAAAGGGAGCGTGCATATTTGAGCCAATTTATATTATTTTTGGTTTGTTATGGGGCAGATGAATTGATTATATATGCATGTATGTATGTTTATGTATATACCTAGGTGTAAGTGTGTGTGTCCTGGGGGGGGGGGGGGTTACACACACACACACAATGCAATAAAATTTAAACAGTGAGATAAAATTAGGTTGATCTTTCCCGACTGAACTTTCATCAAGGTTTTTGCACCCCCCCCCCCCTAATCAGAGGGTCTGCCCACGCCTATGGTTGTCAATAGTAAAGGATTTTAATTGTCCTGAAACACATAATAATTTGACATTAACATTTGTTTCATGCATTATGACATCAAAATTTAAATTTGACACAAGAGATGAGAAAAAAGAGATAAAAACCTGTAATAGTTTGCTTTAAGTCAATTTCAGTCAGATATGCTAATTACTACCGAACGTAGAGTTTTAAAATGGAATCTGAGCTACAATGCATATGTCCCCTTGTAACAATACAATAGAATTATCACTATGCCACTGGGTATACACACATAAGGCAAAGAAGGGTGGCTACTTTAGGGCCATGATAAAATAATATTTTATATATATATATATATTAACAATATAAAGGGTCTGTGTGATTCCAACGTATCTTTCTAAAAAAATATATTTCAAATCAATTAAACAGTACATATATTTAATTTAAGGCACTGAGTTTACATTTGCCATTTCACATATTCAGACTCAAAATACGTCTACAAACACAAGTCACAAATGTTACGGAATATACTAATAAACAAAAAATGTTAATTGTACAAGAATTTCAAACTCAAATTTACCTGATCAACTTGAATGTATCTTATCTTGCAAAAATCTTCTGCCTGTCAGATTGTTCTGCAAAGGACACTAACAAAGAAACCGGATTGAGAGAATTTCTTTTATTTTCCACATGCTTTTTTCCTTCCTCGATAAAACTAAAAGCTAAACTCTGAAAAACTTGCTTCAGGGCATTTACAAATCTGTATAAAGTCATTGGGATTTGTATTAATAAAAGTTGCCATTTTCACATCTATGGAGAAAAGTTTAAGCAGAAATCACGGATAATCCCTGGAGCCAATAATTCACCAGGAATTCCCAGTGAGTTGCCACCCTGCAAAAACAAATTGTAGCAAGTAGAATGGGCAATATCCCCATCTTGGCTGCTACACAATGTAAAATTATTTAGCTAGTTGTAAAATATGGCATTACCATCATCAAAACCCAAACTTGAAACTTCAAAGTGAAATATGTTAGCTGCAATCAGCAAAAATTTCAGTTTATCTTTTAAAAAGAACAGCTTATATTGAATACATAAAAAACTTTCATGATACTATCTGTAAAATTTATTGAAAAAAAAATGAATAATGATACAAACAATTCAAACAGCCACACAAAACTAACAAAAAATTGTGTCTACTAGTGTCGACTCAGAAAAGTTTCCTATATTGTTGCAGATCAGCATTTTACATTCGAGACAAAAGAAATTTAGTTTCTACCATTTCTGAGTTGCGTCACTTTCAAAGTATTGCAATGTGAACATATGTAGTTGAGAAAAGCATGATTGTAGTTAAGCCTCGTGTACCTGTGATTGTTATTGCGGTAATTTTATCACTCTCTTACAGCAATGTAGTACACATTGCAAATAATCAAATTTGTGTTTCTTTGCATTTTTTTATTTAAATTGCTAGCAAAACATAATTTGTATGTATTGTCAGACATAAGAAGGATTGTAGTGAAAAAATTGTATGAAAAACAAGACATTTTCTTTACAATTTCTCTTCCTAATAGTCAGTAATGACAACTAGGAAGTGTGAAAAAATACTTTCACTGTTTCAGAGCAAAGAATTCAGCAGTTCTGTTCTTCCAATTGCAACTAACTACTAACCAGAATAAAGCACCTCACAAAAACTGGCATCAGACTAATTTGAGTCCTTCATAATATGATTCAGAATTATCCATGACTTATACAATACCTACAACTCTCACATAACTAACGATATAGTATCACTTCTTTTATGTGGGAATTAACTTTGCATATACAATGGGGAAAAAATTAAACATAAGTGAAACAATATTCCATTCAACCCTGTTCACAATCCTATCAAGTGTGAGAGAGAAGAAGTGAATGCATCTCCAGATCTTCCTTCCTAGCAAAAGCCCTGGAACAAATTTTGCACATGTAGGGTTTCTGAACATGCATTCCTAAATGAACTTTTAAGTGGTGGTGCAGACTGAATGACTTGTCACATACTGGACATATATAAGGCTTCACACCTGTGTGAATTTTTGAATGGGTATAAAGGTGCCCTCTCTGTGCAAATGCTTTCTTGCAAGTTGAACATACATATGGTTTCTCGCCAGTGTGAACCCTTATGTGATCTACAAGGTTTCGTCTCCTCCCAAACACCTTGTTGCATTCTTTGCAAGCAAAGCGGAATGGAGAGGAAGAAGGTCTTGAAGATTTTTGTTTCCTTGTCGATCCTACATTAACTGTAGAATAGCTAACATCACTGTCAACTGCTAATATCTGGTCTTGAGATTGATTTATTGATTGTATTATGCCATACTCCCCAATATCCACAGATTCTTGTACCCTGGCATTTCTTTCCCTGGTATTCTTCTGAGTGTACCTGTAAGCAGAGGTGAACATGTAAAAACCCTTAGTGTAATCCTGAAAATATCTTTATTCTCGTAATTTATTATGAATTCATTACAATGATACTTACCACACTACATAGTAAAAAGATGTTTCGATATTTTAAAATATCGCTTGCTGCAAATTTTTAACCTTTCTCTTGTAACCAACACTTTCCCTTGAATACAAATGGTAATATACAGAAAAATCAAAAGCCATCCCATATTCTGGTGTCCCACAAGGGTAAAAACTTAAACTGCCTTTTGCTCTTTTTATTACTTATGAATGACTTACTGAACTGCATTCATTCTCAAAATTTGCTTTACTGTCTGGCTGCCTTAGCTGAGACCATGGACGGAAGTGCTCATGCGCCAAATGGACGTATTCATTGGCAAAATAGGGGTGCCAGCACTTTGGTCAGGAAGCGAGTTCCGTGAAAACTCTGTTGTGGAAACAACAATGAAGTTTTAAACGTAGAAACATCGCTTCCAAAATACGTAAGAGTACAAAATGAAAGAAATAACCATCCATATACGTAAGCAAACAGAACATAATCAAGAAAGTATTCTTAATACGAGTAAATAAAGTTGTTTGTAAACGAGTAACTTTTAGATCATTCAATTAAATTGATCTCCTTAGTAAATATTATAATTAGCATAAATGTACATAGCAGTAATCACGATAGTATTCGCTAATAATAGTAGTATTATATGTAGTATTAAAAATATAATAAAGAAAATGTAGTAACTGAATGTTTTGTGCCATTGTGTATTATATCGAGGGCGTTTTGTAGAATGTGCAACAGTTTTCTTTGTTCCACTTCGAAACTGTTTGTTATAATTTGTAAGAGACATCACAAACACAACACAGCAAGCAGCAATAAAAACAACAAGCAAACCCATACTAGCAAAATGCCACAGGGTGGTGTGGTGAGTGTTCTACCTGCTTCCCCTCTCGCTTTTCGAATCGTACTTTCCAGCTAGTTTCGTTTCCCTTGGCCGGACTGTACAGTGATGATCTTAACACTCAGATGCCGAGTCTGAGTTTCCAGGTATTTGCACAAATGCCGAGCGTGTTTTCAGTGGGAAATTTGAAATTCTGCATGCTTCTAAATGAAATTTTATATTTCCGGAACTAAGAACGTTAGAGGTACAAATGACACCCCATCTAGACTCATGCAGAACTGAAAACATCTATCTCCGATCATTATCCAAGTTACAGTATGTTAAAAAAGTAACATATGAGAAAAAGATGCTTGTGATAATATGTCACAAACCAGCATTGGCACAATTAGCATGTATGACAGTATGTCACAACCTGGCATTTAAGGGTTAAGCTATACCATGAAATAACCACCTATGAGGTCTGTTTGAAACTACAGGAAGTTGTACACAGAGTGATTTCTTGATGTAAAAACAAATAAGTTAGATCTCAACCCCATAAAATGCAGTACTGAGTTGCTAACAAAAAATTCAAAACCCTACATTGTTTCCACACTTCATTAACAACATTTAGGGGACATTTTCAAATGACAGCACCCAAATTGTGGCATTTCAAACAGGTGGTTTCATTCAAAACCACCTCCACATGGTAATAATTATAGTGGAACCACAAGTGGCCGCGGTGGCTCAGTCGGTAACGCGTCTGACTACCATGCTAAAGGTCCCGGGTTCGATCCCCAGCCGGTTCAAATCTGGGAACTTTTCTAACATTGGAAGCGGCCCCGGCGCCCACCCAGCGTCGAATAACATGGGTACCTGGGGAAACCTGGGGGGTAAAGGCGGTCAGGGGCATGGTGCTGATCACATCACCCCCACTCACGACCGGATCAAGAAAGTGTGGGGCGTTACCCCCACACCCCCTATACGCCTTCATGGCGTGGTGCTAAGCACAGGGGAACACTTTACTTTTTTTTTTTTACAAGCAAAGAAACCTGCACAGAACCGCGACTCCTGTGCACCCAGATCCCGCGAGGAGGGAAGGGGGAGAGTGGACCATGCATCCTTATGGCCTGAGCGGAACGGAAGAAGGGAAAGCTTGGACTTTTCATCCAAGGTTTTTTCCTTGTGGTCGCTCTATAACTCATCATATTTTGTAAACTATACATTTTATTTCATATCTGTCTCTCCTGTTCATTAGTATACATATGAAGTTAAGGCATTCTCAAATTATAAGACAATACATCCATTCCTTATATTAGGCATACACAGGAGATGTACTACGTAGATTTTTTCAGCAAAAAATGCAGGTTCGACCAGGCCTTGAACCCGGGTTTCTGGCATACCGTGCCATTGCTCTTCCACTGAGCTACCAAGCTAGAATGGCTTCGCCTGATTTTTCGCTGTCGCTGTTCTATCGGAACGGGGTCTGTTGCCTTTGGAACACTGGAAACGTGGACATTGCCTGGTTCCTCCCAAGGTAGAGACATCAATTCCTTAAATTAGGCACACACATGAGATGTACACAGAAGAGACGGTTCCACACAGGTAAAACAGCGACAGCAAAAAATCAGACGAAGCCAGGCCAACTCGGTAGCTCAGTGGTAGAGCAATGGCAAGGTATGCCAGAAACCTGAGTTAGAGTCCTGGTCGAGCTTGCATTTTTTGCTGAAAAATCTACATACTACACCTGTGTGTGTCTAATTTAAGGAATTGACATTTCTACACTGGGAGGAAACAGGCAATGTCCACGTCTATAGTGTTTCAAAGGCAACAGATCCCAATGCAGCAGCACTAGAAAAGACAATTCCACACAGATAAAACAGCGACACAAAAAATCACGTGAACCCAGGCCAGCTCGGTAGCTCAGTGGTATAGCAATGGCACAGTATACAAGAGACCCGGGTTTAAGTCCTGGTCGAGCCTGTATTTCTTGCTGAAATATCTACATAATACATCCATTGTTGCTATTATTACTAGCAGAGAATTAAAAAAATATATTTGCTCAAAATATTATGGAATAGATACATAAAAATGGCTGTAAGTCCTACACCACTGTTTTTTTTTTAATGTAAATTGTACATGTAATGATGAGTATAAAGCAACATGTTAAGCAATGTGCGACAATTAAGGGTCCAGGGGGGTGTGGTTGCAAAAGGTCAATTTTAGAAATCTGTCCGATCATGTGACAGCATTTAATTCAGCATTTCTGGAAAACTGCACACGATATATCAATTCTGTTCTGTCTGTTCATTATTACACCTCTAGAGGTTATTACATACTTGAATTACAAAACATTATATCCATTGTTACTCCTACTGAAATTTCTGAAATTGTTTCCTAAATTGGCAACACTGCCACTTTTATACATTTTTATTATTCTTTTTCACAAGAAGTACGAACAACGAAACTTTGCATGGTTGTAGGAATGTACCACTGCTGCATACTATATTTTTTCATTCACTTCGGTCTACAGTGGAGGTCGCAGGTGTGTGTGGTATGATATTTTAAAAAAATATATATCAATTTTCTTCTTCATCTTTCTTTAACATTCACTATTGGAAGTAAAAAGTTATAAATTTCACCTCTGCTAAAAGCCTTGTCATTCCAAAAGAAAAAAATATTTCTTCTCTCTACAAGTAGTTCTCGAGCTAATATGTTTTTCGACATCATTCCAAGATAAAAAATCATGCGCTTGAAACTTGTCTGCTGAAGGTTAAAAATATACCAATCACATGCAAAAGTGAAATTAAAAACATTAAATGAATAATATTCAACATAAAATATGGATTTTTTACTTACATGTCACTTACAAAAGTCTTTCCACAGCAGACATTACAGGTCTGTTGGATAGTCATATTAAAAAGGTAAAAAATGTTATAAACGGAAAACAAAATGGCTAAAAAGATAAGTTACTTGGCTAAAAACTGCCTCATGGTCATCAGTTGCCTCGCTTTAACAACGCACATCACTTCCCACCGTCTGCAGCACTGGTTGCAAATTAAACATTTTTATTGGCAACAGATCCATAATATGACTTCATTGGATTACCCTGAAGAAGAATCTGGCGATGGACCTGAAACGTTGACTGTAAAAAGACTTCTGCAATCCGCAAGTACATAAAAAATTTGTATTTTAAACTTCATATTATCAACTGTGGCTATGTGAACACTTAATAAATTACTTGAATGAATAACTTGATTTATTTTACATCTCATATGATATCTGTTTGGAGATTTTGGAACTAATCATTCTGGGATTCTTGCTTCGATCGTGGATGGACTAGAGCTTTGGTGGTAATTTGAATCACGAATTCATCAGGATCTTCATTATTTTTACATCTATCCAAACTGTAGTTTTATTTAGTTATTTATTTACATTTAATTTTCAATTTTACCACAACTCATGCTTTCTTATTAGTACATGTAAAAAAAATGCTTTCACAATACTATACGTACAATGTTATTGACAAAATTTGAATAATGTCAAACAATACATACAAAAAATAGTAAAACTATTTTTCCTATTGGGAAAGTTAACCACATTTGTTGCAGATCTGCATTGAAAATTAGAGACAAAAACAAAATTCTCATTTCTCCCAATTCTGTGTTACTTCACTTTCTACATACTGCAATGGCTGCATATGTAGTGGCAATAAGTATAGCAGTTAAGCTTCATGTAACCCTCATGTCCTATTTTCGTGGTAATTTTTTTTTACTCTTATGCTCCAATATACTATACATATTGCAAATTAACACATTCCTGCTTTGTGTGTGTAGGGGTTATGTATTGTGCTTTTTTCTATATTTAAATTGCCAGCCCACATAATTACTATGTATTGTCATACACAAAATAATATTTCCGTCTGACAAACAAGAAAATTTTCATTACAATTTCTTGTTCATATACACACCTGCCTCAACGATAACTCAAAATGTGAAACAATACTTTCACAGTTACACAGAAAAGATATTAGCCAAGTCACTGTCTTCCATTTGGAAAGGATCTCACAAAAATTAGCACCAGACATATTTGACCCAATGAAAATTTTAAAACAAAACCATGTGTTTCTTACACAAAAATTACATATCTAACATTATGAAGGATATTTTGTCACTTGTTTTATGTGGAAAATATCTTCGCACATATACATATACATTCCATTTAGCATTGTTCATTCAGCATGTTGGAAAAGTGAATGTTTCTCCTGCTCTTCTTTCCTAGAAAAAGCACTAGAACAAATTGTTGCATACGTAAGGTATTTTGGGAACATGCATTCTTAAATTATGACGTTTTAAGTTGTGGTTCTGACTGAATGACTTGTTACACACTGGACATGTATACGGCTTCACACCAGTGTGAATTCTTAAATGGGCATAAAGATTTGATATCTTTGAAAATGCTTTCTTACAAGTTGAACATACATATGGTTTCTCGCCAGTGTGAACCCTTGTGTGAACTACAAGATCACGTCTGGTCCCAAACACCTTATTGCATTCATTGCAGGTAAAACCACATTGAGAGGAAGAAGAAGGTCTTGCAGATTTTCCTTCTTTCCTTGTAGATCCTACACTGACTGTAGAATGTCTAGTATCACTATCAACTGCTAGTGTTTTGACTTGGAATTGAATTATTGACTGTGTCATGTCATAGTCCCGGATATCCACAGACTCCTGTATCCTGACATCTCTTTTCCTGGTATTCTTCTGAATGTACCTGTAAGCAGATGTTACCATGTAAATGTTTGCTTTTATCCTGAAGATGTCTTCATATTTCACAATTTACTATGGATCTGCTACAATGAAATATGTATATATTTACTTGCACCTTTAGCAAATATCATAGATCACATGTTAGGGCTCTGTAGTATGTGCAAAGCAAGTTTCCATAAAGTGTGAATTTTTGTTGAATTGTTTGACACATGCTAGATAAGTGAATCCATTCAATTTGCATGAACTGTTGAATGGATCAGAAGATGCCTTTTCTCTGCAATACATGAATGAACATTAAAATTACATAAGATAGAATTAAGTTTAAATTATTCACAATTTACGAGTTTAAAGTTAAAACAACTGCAATTGTGCTTTTTTACAGGCTTCATTATTTAACCCTTTATTGCACAAAGTAAGATGGCAAATGAAAATGAAGACAAAGTCTATAAATTTAATATTATGAAACTGTAAAGTGTTGGTATAACACAGTGGCATGCAAAACATCTTGAAGACTAGAAGACACCAGTAAATACTGGGATCGATGGAGGGAGCCCTTGATTACAATGGGAGACCATACTTTTAAAATCACAACATAAGGTTTCATTATTTGTGCAAACACGTAAATGTTGTGTAAAATGTTTTGTAAAGTGTATGCAATGTTTTCTTGCATATTTTGTTCTCCAGAAAATTTATATGCTACAGAAGTATACCACGTGCCCTCTTGGGATACACATCACTACCACTAAAAAAGTGGTGATCAGGGACTTTGAACTGGAACTGAAAATGCAGTCAAACAAGTGGAGAGCTCCATGTTCCACACGATCCCCCCCCCCCAAAAAAAAAAATCGGCGAGCAGAATCAAAATTCAAACAAATGATGATTTTTGCTTATGATCAGGGAGTAATCCTCACAGACAAGAGTTCCATGTGGCACACGTATCACACCAGTGTATTACCGTGATTGCTTGCAAAATCTGCGAAGAAAAATGCACAAAACACGCCCTCAGCTACTCGAGGCTGGTCCACTCATTCTTCAAGACAACGCTCGGCTACATATCGGGCATGTCCTCCATGAAAAATTAGGTGATTACGATTAGGATGTGATACCCCATGCTTTGTATAGTCCAGACATGAGTCCCCCTGACTTCAACCTCTTCCCCAAGTTGAAACTGCCTTTGTGTGGATGTCGTTTTTCATCCCCAAGTTGAAACTGCCTTTGCGTGGATGTTGTTTTTCATCTCTGGAAGAGCTTTCTACTGCAGTTACCTGAGCCATTCGACAGCTTAACAAAGACGGCATATTGGATGGCATACAGAAGCTTCCTCGACGTTGGGATTCGGTCATTGCCAAGCAGGGAGACTACATTGAAAGACTGTGAAGAGACATCGCCCCCACAGCAACATACGGGTGAGTAATAAATTAGTGTGCATTATTTATGAAATGACCCATGTGTAAGAAGGGGATATATTTGTGGAGCAAACAAACAACAACTAGTTTGTCTTGGGATCAGCACAGCCTTGATTGATTGATTTGGTTTATTTCATTTCACTTTTCTGCCACTTTTTTCTAATTGTTATGTTGCTCCACTGAATTCTATGTGATTCACTCCATGCATGTTCAACTATTTTTGACGTGTCTACTGCTTGTATTCATCTATCCTTCTTTTCTGTGAAGGACATCATGATTCTTCCATGTAAGGTCAACTGCATTCACATGGAATACACAGATACATGCAGATTTTGCTAGCTTGTATGGGGTTCTCTGGTTTGGTGTTTGATAGTGTACTTCCTAGTGTCTTCTTACTGCTGAACTATACTTATCTTTTCTGATAAGCAGGGATGTATGGTATGTATACTGTGCCTTTTGAATCAGACTCTTAACCTTGCTGTTTGTTAATGGCTCTCTTAGTTATGGTTGGTGGATACCCATTCGAGTTTCATTGTATCTATGTTGCATTCCTGCTCTTTTCTGAGTGTTGCCGGATTTGAGCATATTCTTCTGGCTCTTGAGCTTTAGCAGTGGATTATGGCATTCTTTGTACTCTTGGAGTAGTTTGATTTGTAGTGTAGGTATATCCCTGCATGAGTTGGCTTTCGATACACAGCTGTTTGTATTTTATTTCCATATCTATCTACTATGACATCTAGGAATGGCAGATATTTGATTTGCTTCTTTTCTGTAGTAAATCTGGTAATGTGTCGTCTCCATGTAGCCATATTACATCTATATAATGTACATACCTAACCCACGTCTTTGGCTTCCTGTTATTTGTACAAGTCGTAAGTAGTTTCAATATACGAGGGACGTTCATTAAAGATTTCCCCTGACCCAGTTCTAGTTAATGTAGAATACTGAAATTTTATATGTGTAAAGATACATATGTGCATAGGTCATGAGGTAATTTGCAATTCTGAACTCCTCTTAGTTTTTGTCTTACAGGGACTAAATGTAATGATGGACCCAGTGGAATACCGAGCAGTCATCAAATTTCTTTACCTGAGAGGCTGCTCACCAAAGGAAACTTATGATGAGATGAAAGAGACTTATGGAGAGAATGCCCCATTGTATGACGTAGTGAAACATCGGCATCATCAGTTCAAGTGTGGTCGGACTTCAGTAGAAACAGCCCCATTTGCAGGCAACCCCAGTCAGCCATTGACGAAGACACCATTGGGCAAGTGAAAGCTGCCATCTTGGAGGATCGCCGCATAACCATTCGCCAACTAGCTGAAGATGTCAAGATCAGTGTGGGGTCTGTGGAAAAAATCAACCATGACCAATTGCACATGCAAAAGGTGTCTGCCCGATGGGTTCCTCGGCTACTCACACCTTTAGAAATGCAGGAACGAGTCACGTGCTCTCAGGCTAATTTGACCATGTGCCAGGAAAACCATGAGGAATTTTTTGACGAACTAATCACCCAGCATGAAACGTGGGTCTATCACTATAACCCAGAGACCAAGGCCCAGTCAAAGCAATGGAAGCATCCTGACTCACCACCACCAAAGAAGGGCCGTGTCCAACCCTCAGCGGGCAAAGTGATGCTCACGGATTTTTGAGACCAGCATGGAGTAGTTATGATGGATTTCCTGGCGAAGGGTAGCACAATTACTGGGGCGTACTATGCTTCACTGCTGAAGAAATTGCGGAAGGCCATCGAAGCCAAGAGGCGTGGCATGCTGACCAAAGGCATCCGCATCCTGCAAGACAACGCTCCAGTTCAAAACTCACATGTTTCCCAGACAGAAGCATGGTCCTGCGAGTATGAAATCCTCATCCCCCGTACTCTCCCGACCTTGCACCATTAGACTTCCACCTCTTCCCAACCATGAAGTCATTTCTGAAGGGAATGTACTTCCACGATGATGAAACGTTGATTTCTGAGGTCAAGTCATGGCTTCTGGAGCAGCCTGCAGATTTCTACAAACAAGGTCTCCACGGATGCATAAAGTGAGGGAAAAGTGTGTGGCCATTGATGGTTCCTGACTAATGTCTGTACCAATTTTCTTTATCTCCGTCCATGGAAACTGGGTCAGGAGAAATATTAAATGAACGTCCCTCATATACCTTTCTCTCATTTTAACTCAATTACTTGTGGAAAATTGGTCATACTCGAGGTTCAAAACTGTTAATTTGCTTAGTTGAAATTACGTTCCTTTCTACTTCAAAATTACCTCAGATTTGCTAATGGTGTGCCCAGGGGCATTCATGTCCAGCGAGGAGAATATTGCAGTTCATACTGAATCATTAAAAAACATCCTAAAATTCCTGTTGATATTCCTATCAGGTAGATAAGCTGGATAATGGTAAGAATCTGGAGGCAATAAAACGTGAGGGGTTATTTTTCAGGGTATGGCATAAATTGTACAAATTTCAGCCTCTTTTTTTTCAGTAATTCCACAACAGTGGAAACTTTATCTTCACTGTAAATAAAAGTCACCAAATTAGGTACTTTTATAACATGTTGAAGACATCAAGAAGGTGTAAGTTGTCGTCATGTATAGATGCCTCGTTTTAGCAGGATTTATCATCATGCCTGTAATGGATAGTAGTAGATACATCCAGAAATCAAATATCAACAGCTAAATGTTGAATTGGAAATCACTCAACTTACGAGGATCCTTACCTGTAGATGTGCACCATGTGCTTTACGTCTTATTTCTTCTTTATTCAAAAGCTGTAGAGCATGTCATGGGAAGTTGAGTAATTTCCAATTCAGCCTCAACACTGTATCAAAAGCAAAGTCTCACAGGGAATTACCATACCTACACTACAAATCAAATTCAAAAGGCACAGTATGCATACCATACATCCCTGGGTTATCACAAACGATAAGTAGAATTAGTTCAAATTTCCAAGTTAGGCAGTAAGAAGCACTATCAAACACCAAACCAGAGAACTCCATACAAGCTAGCAAAAACTGCATATACAGCATACAATGTGAATGTGGGCGAGCTTACATAGGAGAATCATGATGCCCGTCACAGAAAAGGCTATATGAACACAACCAGCAGACATGCAAAGGTGAAACAGATAGGTCAAAAATAGCCAAACCTGCATGGAGTGAATGACATAAAATTCAGTGGAGCATCGTAACAGTACTACACAAAGAACCAAACGAAGGAAAATCAAAGATCCAGCTTTCATAGCGATAGCCCAAAATATGGTCACTTCTCCTCAAAAATTAGAAATGCCATCATTAATGGAGCTAGAATTAGTACAGAATTCTGAGAAGCACCGTGGAGTAGTTGGATAGAGCATCGGATTTGTAGTAAAATCACAGGTCTGTCGTACGGTTGATACCCTACCACTGGTAAAATAAATTTGTTCACCTGAAGATGAGAGAAGAAGTGCTCTCTCGATAGGATAAGTGTAGTTTAAAGCACTAGGTAATGGATAATGTCCAATTAACATTGCATGCTAATGTATAACCATTGTCACTAAAACTCAAGAGAATAATCTTCACTATTTTCTTAATTTTTCAAGTTGTATGTTAATTTTTTCACCTAAACCCATAAGGCCTTGGCCTATCTCATGACTGTCAGTCTCCCTTCCACAATCCCACCTAGAGGTGTGGAGATCTTCAACCACTAATGGGGTGATGTGGGGTCAGCTCGCCGAACACAGCCGTTATAGAGATTTCCGAGACCCGGTTATGTTACTCACCCATAGTTCCCCAATTTCCTCACAATGGTGAGTTGCCATCAGTCCTATACACAGGCCAAAAACCTAGGGACTGAACCCAGGGAGACTCGAAGCCATGCCATCCCGCAGTCGGAGCACCTAAGAGCGCAAGGCCACCGAGGACAACCTGTAAGTTCAAATTTTACCAGAACTCGTGCTTTCTCTATATAACAATTTTGTGAGGATTACATAAAAACAAATGGTCATAATATTAAGTGTAATTTTTTATTGACGAAATATCATAATGATAAAAACAATACATACAGCAACATGAAACAAGAAAATAAACTACTATTGCCTTTTGGAACATTTCACATTTTATTGCAAACTGGCATTTTAAATTAGAGACAACACCAAATTTCAATTTATCCCAAATCTGCATTACCATACTTTCAATGTATTGCAATGTGTACATTTGTAGTAACGAAAAGGATGATTACAGATAAGCCTTGCATAACTGTGAATATTCTGTAATCATGGTAATTTTTCACTATTTTATTGCAATATAGTACAACATATTGCAAATAAAAAATTCGTGGGGTTTTCTGTGTGTTCTTTGTATTCTGATTTTTCATTATTTAAATAGCCAGCAAAGCATAACTGATATGTATTTTCATTGGTAAGGAAGCATTTTCTTGAAAACCTTTTTACAGTGTTATTTTAGGTCTGAAAAACAAGACTTTTAATTACAATTTTCTTCCTAACTTTTTGAGTTTTTCTTTCATTTATAATAATTTGCATGTCATTGTGACTAAATAAACATGATATTAAACTTTGAAATCGGGAAGATCATTTAGAATAGCCCTGTATCATTACACACATACACCACAAACAGATAATTTTTTAAGGAAAACAATATCAACTGTTCCCATCAAATATGTGGGAGAAGTGAATGTCTCTCTAGATCATCTTTCCTAGCAAAAGCTCTGGAACAAATATTGCACATGTAAGGTTTCTGAGCATGCATTCTTAAATGAGTTTTTAAGTGGGGTTTGTGACTGAATGGCTTGTCACATACTGGACATGTATGTGGCTTCACACCAGTGTGAATTCTTGAATGGGCCTCAAGATTTCCTTTCTTTGCAAATGCTTTATTACAAGTTGAACATACAAATGGTTTCTCACCAGTATGAACCCTCATGTGAACTACAAGGTTATATTTACTGGTAAACACCTTCTTGCATTCCTTGCATGTAAAACTAAATTGAGATTTTCCTTCTATTCTTGTTGATTCAAAATTAACTGTAGAATACGCAACACCACTATCAACTGCTGCTGATACTGCTTGGTGTAGGGACTGAATTATTGATTGTGTCATGTCATAGTCCCTGATATCCACGGATTCTTGAACCCTGACATCTCTTTCCCTGGTATTCTTCTCAGAGTACCTGAAAACAGAGGTTATCATGTAAAGACCTTTGGTGTAATCCTGAATATTTCATTACTCTCATACTTTACTGTGCATTTATTACAATGATGTATACCATCATACATAGTAAAAAATATGTTGAGAGATTTTGCAACATCAGTTGTACATTTTTAACTTTTCTCTGATAACCAACACTTTTCCTGGAATGCAAATGGTATTATACAGAAAGATATTAAGTCTTTCCTTTACACAATATTCTGGTGTTCCACAAGGGTTCAATCTTGCACAGTTTTCACTTTTGTTAAATGTGCCTCCTCGGTGGCACAGTAGTAATGTCATGACTTTGTAATCAACGGGTCCTCGGTTTGATACCCATTGGAGGTACATTATGATTTGGATCCCACTCTAAACTATCCTTGTGTAGTTATTCAGCAAAATGTTTCACCGATGTTTGTGAATTAAATCTGTGTGACATTAATAGTACGAAAAAAATTGTGGTTGATCATATTTTAAAATTTATTGTGTAAACACTTGTGACATACACATGGCAAATGTGGGTACTATTTTGTCCTTTAGCGATGCTCTTATACAAGTCACTTTGTAAATCTCCATGAGCAAACCTCAAGAGACACGTAGGTTCGTCACTTGCCCTTCTAAATGCATTTTCAGAAAAAAATAGAATAAAAATGATTCCTTGAAAAAAACACTCTCCCATCACTAGCAGAATACAAAAGAGAAAAAATATACATGAAACTTAAAGTTTTGCTGAATATCATAAAGTATTGCTATATGCTATTACTATTGACTAATTAATTTGTAAACAATGCTTTACATAAATTACAGAATTATATAATGATTAATCATTTTGAATACTTTTCGAAAACTTTGTGCCATACATAACTGAGAAGCAGATGTGTATTCAATCATCTGTATCAAAATGTGTACACAAAAGTATATGTATGAAAAATGTACATATTTATTACTTTGATGTCTGCCTCTAGTATATCTTTATTTTTATTATTAGCAAACAATGCTAATTGGACATTATTCATTGTCTAGTGCTTTAAACTATACTTATTCTAACACCAGATATGGAAAGAGCACTTCTTCTCTCATCTTCAGGTGAACAAATTTATCGGTGGTGGGGATCGAGCCTAATACAGACCTGTGATTTTACTACAAATCCAATGCTGTAAACAACTACTCCATGATGCCCATAAGAAATCTCTAATAACGCTTGTTTCATTTATGCTACTACTTCTAATTTTGGGGGAAAGGACCATAACGCTATAAAGACTGCTTCTTTCATTTCTTAAGTTTCATTCCTTGTGTAATACTGTTATGTCTGTAATGATCTGCTTAGGCATGCATGGAACGGGCCTAAGAAGAAAAGTTTGATATTTCGAGGTCATGACCTCAATGTCACAGTAGGTAGAAAGTATGGAGTACAAAAGCATAAAGGCACAGAATACTGACGCCAGCATCCGTCAGCACAGTGGTGCCAGAAACAAGTGATAGAACAAAGGTTTTGCAAAAAGATCCTTTCACTAGTGTTTACTGCAGGATGGATGGTGGGTAGGTTGTGCTTGGGGGGGGGAGGGTATAGAAAAATACTTATTGGGTGGCTAGGTTGAGTCGGGGGGGGGGGTTATGGTGGTGTGCATTCCTGAAATGTACGCCCTTTCCCATTGCTTGCGGGTGGAGGTGTCAGTGTGCTGGGGTAATAGATGTATTATGGCTACATGGAAACAGTTGTTGAAGGTGGTGTTGTGGCTGTTGGTGTGGGTGGCGACGGTGAAGTCGGAGTTTTGGATGGAGGCTCTGTGGTTAGTGATGCGAAGGTTCAGGGGGGGGGGGCAGAAGTAACCACAGATTTGACAGATGAGGGTGTATATTACGTTGGAGGAGTGGCAGGTGCCCTTTGGGTGAAGGGTGAATTCACCAGCTGCCGTTGGGATCTGGAGGGTGGGGGAGGTTATAAGTATGGGACAGGTCTTGCATCTGGGTTTGTTGCACTTGTGGGCTGGGAGTGGTGGGATGGAAGCAGTGGGTGTATTATGGACCAAGATGTTCTTGAGGTTGAGGGGGAGGGGAGTAGGAAGACTTCCCTAGGTTTGTCCCGAAAGTTGTCTCTGGTATCGGGATCACTGTGGATGATGGGAAGCAAGGAGTGGTAAAAGTAAAGTGCTCCCCTGTGCCTAGCACCACTACATGAAGGCGTATAGGGGGTGTGGGGGTAACGCCCCACACTTTCTTGATCCGGTCATGAGTGGGGGCGATGTGATCAGCACCACGCCCCTGACCGCCTTTACCCCCCAGGGTTTACCCCAGGTACCCATGTTATTCGATGCTGGGTGGGTGCCGGGGTCGCTTTCAACGTTAGAAAAGTTCCCAGAGTGGATGTTATGTTTAATTTTCAGGAGGTGAGGGTGGTATTGGGTGATCAGAGTGGGAGGGTTGGTTTTGGGTTGTATGGCACGGGTGTGAGACTTTGCTCTGGTTATTTGTTTGTGATGAGCATGGAGGGGTAGACCCGATTGATTAGGGCTTAGTGCAGGTGCAGGTTGTAGTTTTGGCAGGATGAAGGGGATGAGTTGAGGCGTTGGCCTCTAACGGCTAAGGAGAATTATATGGCATTTTGGGTGTGGTGGGGGTGAGAGCTGGAGTAGTGAAAATATTGGAGGTGGTTGGTTGGTTTGATATGTATGGATGTTTCTAAGTGGTCTCCTAGGACCTTTAGATGCCCCTTGGGTGGTGATAGCTCAGTTCACCATTCATACTTGCTTGCCATCAGTAACTCAGTGAGAGGCAGTCAATGAATAGCATGACGTGACAAACGAATAGACAATACACAAAAATTGGATTTTAGTATCCGTAAGATTGTTTCAGCATGGTGATTGGAAAATTACCTGTTTCAACTAGGAGCCGAAGTTCTCGGTACACGTTGGCTTGTAGAATAGACTCTTTCCAACTGCATGTTGACGTGGAGTGACTGTTCTCAGAGGTTACTAACACAGCTCTGTCACTTTGGCCTAATGACTTTCGAACTCCCCCACTATCAGAATCCACACTATTTATCCACCAAGGATTGCTGCACTAAATTCTGGGTCGATGTTCCTGTTTACTTCTTTGAATTTGTTTATTACGCTGAGTGACCCATCAAGACTGTTGTAACTTCTTTACTCAGCAATCCTTGGATTCCTAGTGTCTGTTTCCTGTCTGGGATTCTGATAGCCAACAATCGAGAGAATTATCTTTTTGTTCTAATAAAATATTCAATATTATATGGGTGCTATACGCTATTAAGTGTAAATTTTTATTGACAAAATATCTATAATGATAAAAACAATACATACAGCAACAGGAAACAAAAAATAAACGAATATTGTCTTTTGGAAAATTTCACATTTTGTTGCAAACTAGCACTTTAAATTACAGACGAACACCATATTTCAATTTTGTCCAATTCTGTGTTACCATACTATCAATATACTGCAATGTGTACATATGTAGTAACGAAAAGTATGATTCCAGATAAGCCTCACATAATTGTGAATGTTCTGTTTTCTTGGTAATTTTTCACTATTTCATTGCAATATAATACAACATATTGCAAGTAAAAAAATTGTTGTTTCCTGCATGTTTTGTATTCTGTACACTGTAAAGAAACATTTTCTTGAAAAATTAACACTCTTTAAGGGTTATTTTAGGTCTGAAAAACAACATATTTGCATTATAATTTATTTCCTAACAATTTGTTGCCGTAATTTTATATCAAATTGTAAAATAATAATTTAGCTGTTTCACAGAAAAGCAAATAGCCAAGTTATGTTCTTCCAATTGGAACACACTACTAAACAGGAATAAGAATCTTTAAAATTGCATCAATTCAATGATAATTTAATACATAATCATGTATGTCTTGTACAGTACTTACATATTTTACGTTAAGGATATTCTGTCACTTGTTTTATGTGAAAAATATCTTCACACCACAAACAGATAAATTTTTAAGGAAAACAATATTCAATTCAACATTATTCATGATCAACTGTTCCTATCAAATATGTGGGAGAAGTGAATGTCTATCTAGATCTTCTTTCCTAGCAAAAGCCCTGGAACAAATTTTGAACATGTAAGGTTTCTGAACGTGTATTCGTAAATGTACCTTTAAGTGGTGTTTGCGACTGAATGACTTCTCACATTCTGAACATGTGTACGGCTTCACACCAGTGTGAATTCTTGAATGGGTTTGAAGATGCCCTCTCTGTGCAAATGCTTTGTTGCAAGTTGAGCATACATATGGTTTCTCACCAGTATGAATCCTCATGTGAACTACAAGGTCGGATCTCTTCCCAAACACTTTGTTGCATTCCTTACAAGAAAAGCGGAATGGAGAGGGAAAAGGTCTTGAAGATTTTCCTTTCCTTGTCGATCCTACATTAACCATAGAATAGCTAACATTACTGTCAACTGATAATGTCTGGTGCTGGGATTGAATTATTGATTGTGTCATGTCATAGTCCCTGATATCCACGGATTCTTGAAGCCTGACATCTCTTTCCCTCGTATTCTTCTGAGAGTACCTGTAAACAGAGGTTATCATGTAAAGACCTTTGGTGTAATCCTGAATATTTCATTACTCTCATACTTTACTGTGCATTTATTACAATGATGTATACCATCATACATAGTAAAAATATGTTGAGAGATTTTGCAACATCAGTTGAACATTTTTAACTTTTCTCTGATAACCAACACTTTTCCTGGAATGCAAATGGTATTATACAGAGAAAAATTAAGTCTTTCTTTTACACAATATTCTGGTGTTCCATAAGGGTTCAATGTTACACAGTTTTCACTTTTATTAATGTGTGCCTCCTCGGTGGCATAGTAGTAATGTCATCGCCTTGTAATCAACGGGTCCTCAGTTCGATACAGAGTGAAGGTACATTATGGTCCGGAACCCACTCTAAACAATCCCTGTGTAGTTTTTCTGCAAAATGTATCACTAATGTTTGTGAATTAAATCTGTGTGAAAATAAAAGTAAGAAAAAAATAGTGGTTGGTCATATTTTAAAATTTATTGTGTAAACACTTATGACATACAAATAGCAAATGTGGGTACTATATTGACCTTTAGCGATGCTTTTAAATAAGACACATTTAGTGCATTATGAAAATATACATCAATATCCAAATCTCTATGAGCAAATTTCAAGAGACATGTAAGGTTCATCGCTTGCCCTTCTAAATGCAGTTTCAGTAAAAATTAGAATAAAAATGATTCTTTGAAAAACAATCTCCCATCATATCAGAATACAAACAAGAAAAAAATATTGATAAAATTTCCTGTTAGTTTTGATGAATATCATAAAGTATTGCTATATCCTATGACTATCAACCAATTAATTTGTAAACAATGCTTTACATAAACTACAGAATTATATAATGATAATCATTTTGAATACTGTCCGAAAACTTCCTCCCATACATAACTGAGAAGCAGATGTGTATTCAATCATCTGTATAAAATATATTATAACACAAAATGTGCACACATAAGTATATATATGGAAAATGTACATATTTATAATTTTGATGTCTGCCTCTAGTATATTTTTGTTAGCAATTCATAACGATCTTGATTATTATCATGCAATGTTCATTGGACATTATCAATTGTCTAGTGCTTTAAACTATACTTACCCTAACACAATGTATCAAGAGAGCACTTCTTGTCTCGTCTTCAGGTGAACAAATTTATTTTACCGGTGGTGGGGATCAAGCTAATATAGACCTGTGATTTTACTACAAATCCAATGCTCTAAACAACTTCTCCCTGATGCCCTAAGAAATCTCTAATAATTCTTGCTTCATTTATGCTACTACTTCAAATTTTGAGGGAAAGGACCATATCGCTATAAAGGCTGCTTCTTTGATTTCCTTAGTTTCATTCTTTGTGTAGTACTGTTATGTTTGTAATGATCTGCTTAGGCATGCATGGAAAAGGGCCCGAGGGTACCGTGGATGTTCAGATAAACAATTTGAAGTATTGCGCCGAGGTTACGGAGAACTTCAAGGTCCGTAAGTCTACAAAATAACTACCTAAACACAGAGTTAAGTAAAAGATATCTGCAAAATCCCATTTGGATTAAAGTTCAACAAAAAAAGAGTATAAATACATTCACAATTGCGCTCAATAGCTGTAAGGAAAAATAACACATATTGAATACCTCAATTTATAACATATCGGAATACCTTTTGTGGTTGTCTACTTTAAATAAAGAAAAGATATAGAACATTAGTCAAGAATTCCAACTTTAATAAATCATTTATTCTCTCGGAAATTTAGTATCAACAAGTAACGATCGTAATATAGTTAATAATGAACCAACAATATTTCACAAAAATACAAGATTATGTTCGTTCAACGAACTTTTTTTTCGCAAGATTAACAAGTATGACCATGCCCAAAAGTACATACATTTGTGCACATTTATTTTACTTGGAAATATCTTTCTTTTTTTTTCTTGATGACACTTCACATTACTAATTTTAGAATTTTCATCCTGCGAAAAATTACACAAAAGCAATAAATTACATTAATATAAATATTCCACACAGCATTACTTTGGTTTATAACCCTACTCGTCATGAAATGCTCAAATAATTTTAGAAATTGAAATGAGAGGGGAAAGAGAGAACAATTGCTCCTCTCGCACAATGTCTATATATGTGTTTATATCGCACCTGGCAAAATACGTAATTACTTGTTTTGGGATTAATCTACAATTGTGGATTGACACAACACAACGCCCTTGTAGTTTCATGAAGTTCATTTCAATTTCATTATCTTATTCAGTCGACTCATTTATACTGTTAGCCAATTTGATGATTCTGCAACAGTCAAATGACAAGTATTCCGAAATTCAAGATTTTGCTACAATGCACACACACACTCGTCACGTACCTGTTAAACTTTTATTGTCTGTACACAGTTGACACTTTATCCATCCACTGATTAGGTCCTCTTTGATGAGACAGACTGTCAATTTTCATATCCTTCCAATTACGTGAATCTCAGTTGTATGGAACAAGAAGAAAACACTGAAGAACCCCTCAGACTTCAGACTTACTTCCATGCTTGTAGCCTGGTTTCGTGAGAATATTGGCAATGTTGAATCTGGTAGTTTTCCTCAATTATCAACAGGAAACTGGATTCTCGACGATACTTATGGATACTGCTGCACTTGGTCAAATCTCCACCATGTAACATTCGGTAACCTTACTTATCAAAAAGGGGGGGGGGGGCATAGTTTATTTTACCATGCTGATTACGTCTTTTGCAAGTACTGCTTCTGTTTTTTCATGGTAAAAATGGCATGATGAGTTATGCAGATCTAAGCACTACAAAGTTACACATTATAACAGCCAATCCTTTCACCTGCGAAGATACATACGAATTTCATTTACGTATTGCACTTCTTCAAAATGTCTAGCACAATTCGACGAAGGTACTTGCCCAAAAAGGGAAGACGAATCAATGTCAGGATGTGCCTGGAACGCACTCCTCTTCAAGTCGAAAGTCCTTCAGCCTTGAAGTGGCATGTCTGATTGTGGAGTGACCATTCTCAGATGTTACTAACACAGCTCTGTCCCTCTGGCCTAATAACTTTCGAACTCCCCCACTCTATCAGAATCCACACTATTTATCCTCCAAGGATTGCTGCAGTAAATTCCGGATCGATGTACCTGTTTACTTCCTTGAATTTGTTTATTACACCGAGTGACCCATCAAGACTGATGTAACTTCTTTACTTGGCAATCCTTGGATTCCTAGTGTCCATTTCCTGTCTGGGATTCTGATAGCCAACAATCGAGAGAATTATCTTTCTGTTCTAATAAAATATACAATTTGTAGGTTTGTCGCGTATTACTCACAAATCCAGAATATAAAAAAGGAACGTTAAAAACTGTACTTACATATGCGAGTATATTGTTTCTACTGTAGAACGACGTTTCGGGGATTGACTATCTCCTTCTTCAGGTTCGTATAAAAAAAACTAGGTACTTAGCATAGTACTGCGTCGAAATGTAATATGAGGATTGTGGATAAGGGTTGGTTTGGATACATTTAAAATATTATGTTTTTGCACTAGAGGTACGTTGGGTAGGAATGGCCGAACCTGCAAGTTGTATAGTGATTCATGCAGGTTTTTTAGATTTTTAACTTTTTTACCTGTGAATAGGTTTATTGTGCAAGTTTCTTTTAGTGAACGACGAGCTTTTTACGTACCTCTAGTGCAAAAACATAATATTTTAAATGCATCCAAACCAACCCTTATCCACAATCCTCATATTACATTTCGACGCAGTACTATGCTAAGTACCTAGTTTTTTTATACGAACCTGAAGAAGGAGATAGTCAATCCCCGAAATGTCATTCTACAGTAGAAACAATATACTCGCATACGTAAGTACAGTTTTTAACGTTCCTTTTTTATATTCTAAAATATACAATATTATATGGGAGTTATACAATAATATTAAGTGTAAATTTTTATTGACAAAATATCTATAATGATAAAAACAATACATACAGCAACATGAAACAAAAAATAAAGTACTATTGCCTTCTGGAAAAATTCACATTTTGTTGCAAACTAGCACTTTAAATCAGAGACGAACACCAAATTTCAATTTTGCCCAATTCTGCATTACCATACTATAAATGTATTGCAATCTGTGCGAATGTAGTAACAAAAAGTATGATTCCAGATAAGCCTCACATAACTGTGAATGTTCTGTTCTCATGGTAATTTTTCACTATTTTATCGCAATATAATACAACATATTGCAAGCCAAAAAAAATCGTGGTGTTTTCTGTGTGTCTTGTATTCTGATATTTCTTTACTTAAATAGCCAGCAAAGCATAACTGATATGTATTGTCATAGGTAAAGAATCAGTTTCTTAAAAAAATTAACACTTTTTTAAGGGTTATTTTAGGTCTGAAAACAAGACATTTTCATTACAATTTTCTTCCTAACAATATGTTGCCTTAATTTTAAATCAAACTATAAGATAATACTTTAGCTATTTCACAGCAAAGAAATTAGCCAAGTTATGTTCTTCCAATGGACATTTCCACTACTTTTTTTTAAGATCATTTTTAAAATCTACACCATCAACAAATAACCCCTGCAATTTCATTTTTAGGTAAAAAATCTATTTTCTAATTTTTGAGCTGAGTGTTGCACGCAAAACACACCTGCACCATGTTGTGACATCGTCGTTCGGCTCGTCCTGTCCTGTTATCTGCACTTTGCATTGGCTGTATTTGGTGTTAGGACGTGTCTATGTTTGCTACGAGATAATGGATTGGAAAAGATACGTAACTACTAGAACATGAGAAGGTCGTTACCACTAAGCAAGTACTAAGTACAAGTACATTACTACAGTTTTCTCTGCTGAGTTAACATTACAAATAAGATTTTTTTGTTGCCTTGTGCAGAAACAAGTTTCCATCTTGTGAGTTACAAGAGCAGAGCACCCCGAATTTTATAGCTGGTCAGTGTTGTGGCTACCACAGTGGAAAATAAAGATTCCACCATTATGCACAAATACGAGTACCAGATGCATTTCTCAAGGAATGGGAGGATGTAAAAAAAAAAAATATTAAAAAAAAAGCAGACGACTTGTTTGTGTGCAATTTGCATGGCAAGGCCACATGAATGATAAGCTAAAAGAACAATGAAATTGATCTGTGAAAGCTATGTAAAAGTGCAAGTTACTAAAAATACTGTTTTATTTTATTACATTGTAGTGCATTACCATAGGCGTAGCCAGAAATATTTGTACTGAGGAGGTGGTTCAGGCTCTGATACAAGTTAAAACATTAAAAATAATAATAATGGTTATGATTGTTATTGCACAACTATAATTATAATTATTATAAACTAATAACATAAGTTTTTATTTCTATAAAAATTTTATTACATCCTTCCTTGGGCAGGCTGTTCTATTCGGTCCAACAGATAAGCTAACATGCAGAGCAACTATTTTTTTATTTATTCATTTACATTTCAAATACAGTTAGTGTACTGAAATGAAAAGTATTGTGTTTTGTTATTTACAGTCACATGCCTTGTTCAAGAAAAAATTAAGTCAGGAGTAAATTTTGGTCATATACCTCGCACATAAGAAATCTAAGTTTTGGAATTTTGAAAACTTTAACCACCTATTCCTTGGATTAAATAATAAAAATATGGTTCCTGCATTTTACACTCAACTTTATCGATCTCACGCATTTTTTTACTTTGATTTTTCTGTTGGAATCATGGGCACCAAAAGAAGGGGAGTCGAACACCGCGCCCCTTTGGAAAATGGCATCATTCATTTCAAGTAAAAAAAAAGAAGAAAGCTTATTTTTATTGCTAATAGTGCAAATAAAGATTATTTAGTTAGTATAGAAGTGCCTTTATTAAATACAGCAATTCTGCTAGCATCAGGAGTAACAGCAACCAAGTCGTGAACTAAAGTGTCATCCTGTGGCTTGACCACGGGATGACATCATTTGAAGCGACAGTAGAAAGTGTGTTAGATAAAAAAAATTAAAGGAAAATATAGGATATATCGCTCCATGTTCTACCATTTAATCCAAGAAATAAATGGTTCCACAGTTCTCAATATTCCAAAAAATATAGATTTATGGGAGATGTCACAACCTAAACCATATGAGTAAAGTTTTCGCCTACCTTTTACAGCCTTTTCGCGAATGATGTATGCAAAATAACAAATACAATAACAGTGAATTTTAGTACACTGAGTGAAATATGAACAAAAAATGTATGAAATAACTTTGTACTAGATATCTACTCATCTATTTTTATTTGTATATAATATTTATCATTGTAAAATAACAGTTTTATCATCATCAATTTTTATTATTGTTATTATTTCTACTATTCAAGTTATATCATTTCCAAAGATCCAGAAAAAAATTCTGGCAACGCCCATGGTTGGAATAATATCTAACTGAAATCTATTTGTTATTATTATTTACAATAAAAATAATATACTTTCTTCTTTTGTAACTTAATATACCGATGCCAAACTTCTAGGAGCTGGTCAACAGACTGGTTTGAACCCCCACCCTTCCCGACGCTCATTTGCATTACATACATTTATTTTCAGCTACACAAGAAAAAAAGAAAGAAAAACATTGGTTTATACAGTCGTGCAAAAAGACACTGACATTTTTCTCCAGGTAAACTTATTGCACTGCAGTAATACCAGCACTACTAATAATAACTGAAAATTAGAAATGATTGCTACTGAGGAAAATCTTTCAACAGAATAATATTAAATGATTTTGAATAGCCAACACCATGTCAAATTTCCCTTGCAAAACTTAACTTGCTGCTTTCACTCCTCTCATCTTGGCTCCATCCAATATCAGTTGCGCAAAATATGGAGCTGTCATGAATGCATCTGCACATGTTAGATTGCCAGAATTGGCATTCATACAACTCTCGGATGTTATAATCAGAACTTTAATTTTGAAAATCACAGAGAATCCTCTTCAAATACATTTGATTTGATTTAGTTTATTTTACTTCGCGTTTTGTGCCTCTTGGCTAATTTGCGAAGATAGGGATGAGTGATGAAATGATGAAATTGATGAATGGACATTAACAAACAACCAAGCCCGACCGGGATTCGAACCCGGGACCCTTGGCATCGCAGCGCGATGTGCTAACCACTCGGCCACAGGGTCGGGCTCTCTTCAAATATGAACACTTTCGTACATGGATTTCTAGAGCGCTAAGCAGACGACAGAGTTCACTGCCGAACGAAAGGTCATAACTGGAATATCCAATCAGAGGCCGTTTTGTTTTTGTGACATACAGTATCAATTTGGCACAACTTCTAAGGACAGTTGGGACAACTTCTAAGGCCAATTTTTCACAAACTATTTGGAATTAACACAAACTATTTTGCACAACGTTAATATAAAATGAATGGCATGCAGTGACACAGTTAAAATCATATTTCATGTTCGAGTGGAAAGGTACATTGGAAGACACTACTAAACAGGAATAAGAATCTTTCAAAAATTTGCATGAATTTAATGATAATTTAATACATAATCATGTATGTCTTGTACAGTACTTACATATCTTACATTAAAGGTATCTTGTCACTTGTTTTATGTGGAAAATATCTTCACACATATACACCACAAACAAATAAATTTCAAAGTAAAACAATATTAAATTCAGCATTGTCCATAATCAACTGTTCCTATCAAATATGTGGGAGAAGTGAATGTCTATCTAGATCTTCTTTCCGAGCAAAAGCCCTGGAACAAATTTTGCACAAGTAAGGTTTCTGAACATGTATTCGTAAATGTACCTTTAAGTGGTGCTTGTGAATGAATGACTTGTCACATTCTGGACATGTGTGCGGCTTCACACCAGTGTGAATTCTTGAATGGGTATAAAGATTTGCTCTATTTCCAAATGCTTTATTACATACTGGACATGTGTACGGCTTTACACCAGTGTGAATTCTTGAATGAGTTTCAAGATTTTGTTTCTGTGAAAATGCTTTGTTGCAAGTTGAACATACATATGGTTTCTCACCAGTATGAACCCTCATGTGAACTACAAGGTCAGAGCTCTTCCCAAACACCTTGTTGCATTCTTTACAAGAAAAGCGGAATTGAGAGGGAGAAGGTCTTGTAAATTTTCCTTTCCGTGTTGATCCTACATTAACCGTAGAATAGTTAACATCACTGTCAACTGATAATGTCTGGTCTTGGGACTGAATTATTGATTGTGTCATGTCATAGTCCCTGATATCCATGGATTCTTGAACCCTGACATCTCTTTCCCTGGTATTCTTCTCAGAGTATCTGTAAACAGAGGTTATCATGTATAGACCTTTGGGGTAATCCTGAATATATCGTTATTCTCATATTTTACTGAGCATTTATTACAATGATGATTACCATCATACATAGTAAAAATATGTTGAGATAGTTTGTAACATCAGTTGTACATTTTTAACTTTTCTCTGATAACCAACACTTTTCCTGGAATGCAAATGGTAATATAAAGAAAAATTTTAAGTCTTTCCTTTACACAGTATTTTGGTGGTCCACAAGGGTCCAATCTTACACAGTTTTCACTGTTATTAATGTGTGCCTCCTCGGTGGCACAGTAGTAATGTCATCGCCTTGTAATTAACGGGTCCTTGGTTTGATAGCCGAGGGAGGTGCATTATGGTTCGGATCCCACTTTAAATTATCCTTGTGTAGTTTCATTAAAAATATGAAAAAAATTGTGGTTGATCATATTTTAAAATTTATTGTGTAAACACTTGTGACATACATATGGCAAATGTGGGTACTATTTCGACCTTTAGCGATGCTTTTAAACAAGCCACTTTTACTGGAAGATGAAAATATACATCAATATCCAAATCTCCATGAGCAAATCTCAAGAGACATGTAAGGTTCGTCACTTGCCCTTCTAAATGGAGTTTCAGTAAATATTAGAATAAAAATGATTCTTTGAAAAACAATCTCCCATCACTATCAGAATACAAAAGCGAAAAAAATATATATTAAATTTCCAGCCGTCACTACTTTAAGTTTTGCTGAATATCTTAAGGTATTGCTATATTCTATTTAGACTAATTAATTTGTAAACAATGATTTAAATAAATTACAGAATTATATAATGATTAATCATTTTTAATATTGTCCGAGAACGTCTGCCCATATATAACTGAGAAGCAGATGTGTATTCAATTATTTGTATCTAATATACAGTATTATAACAAAATATGTACACATAAGTATATACACGGAAAATGTACGGATCTATTATTTTGATGTCTGCCTCTAGTATAATTTTGTTAGCAATTCATAACAATCTTGATTAATAGCATGCAATGTTAATTGGACATTATCCATTGTCTAGTGTTTTAAACTATACTTACCTTAACACAATGCATCGAGAGAGCACTTCTTCTCTCATATTCAGATGAACAAATTTATTTTACCAGTGGTGGGGATCAAGCCTACGACAGACCTGTGATTTTTACTACAAATCCAATGCTCCAACCAAACACTCTGTGATGCCAGCAAGAAATCTCTATTAATTCTTGCTTAATTTATGCTACTATTGCTAATTTTGGGGGAGAGGACCATATCGCTATAAGGCTTCTTCCTTCATTTCCTTAATTTGAGTCTTTGTGTAGTACTGTTATGTTTGTAACGATCTGCTTAGGCGTTTGTGGAAAGGGGCCCCAAGAGTACCATAAATGTTCAAATAAACACTTTGCAGAATGCACAATTTTCTTTTTTAAGTTTTAGAAATATGGCCCTGACCGTAAAGAACATCACGAATAAGTCTACAAAAAATCTACCCGAACACAGAGTTAAGTAAAAGATATCTGCAAAATCCCATTTGGATTAAAGTTTCTCTATCTCTCTCCTCGCCCTCTCTTTCTCTCTCTCTCACAACAAAAAAGGGTATAAACACATTTAAAATTGCACTCAATAGCTGCAAGGAAAAATCACACACACACACAGATATATATATATATATATATATATATATATATTGAATACCTCAATTTATAACATATCGGAATACCTTTTATAGTTGTTGACTTCTTTAAAAAAAGAAAAGATTAGTCGAGAATTCCAACTTTAATAAATCATTTATTCTCTCATAAATTTAGTATCAACAATTTTATGATAACAATTATGTATTTCTCGTATTGAATTATGTGTTGAGATGTCCACATGCCCTTACATAAAATGTGCGTTGAACAACAAGTAACAATCATAATATAGTTAATAATGAGCCAATTTGGTACACGTATCACTTGCAATCTGGAAATAATATTTTTGGGGTAAAACATGCCTGGCACCCCTATGGGTGGGGTGGGAAGGGGTCACATGTAAAAATAATCGAGAACCACCAATATTAAATTCCGCACAAACAGACATCCATGATTCTATGCAATCCTGCACAATGATAGTGTTTCTCGGGTTGTATAACATTCAGGCGGTGTTGCGAATGGAATCCATAGTTTTCGTGACACTCCCAATGCAGTTTATCTTCAAGTTCATCACCTATTGGCATGTGGGGTGAAAAAAAAGTAAAGTGCTCCCCTGTGCTTAGCACCACGCTATGGAGGTGTATAGGTCGTGTGGGGGTAACACCCCACACTTTCTTGATCAGGTCGTGAGTGGGGGTGATGTGATGAGCATCAAGCCCCTTACTGCCTTTACCAACCAGGGTTACCCCCAGGTACCCATGTCATTTGACGCTGGGTGGGTGCCGGGGCCGCTTCCAACGTTAGAAAAGTTCCCGGATTTCAACCAGCCGGCGATCGAACCCGGGACCTTAACATGGTAGTCAGACGCGTTACAGACTGAGCCATCGTGGCCAAGGGGGGTGAGATGGGGTGAAAAATAAAATGCCACAAATGACTTTGACTAGTGTCAAATCCATAGTTTTCGGAGTCGCTAAGCTAATTGGCCACATTCATGATCACATTTAAAATTAGTTACATTTTACCCAATAGTTAGAATTCATCATTTTCCTGTCTAATACAAGATTGGTATAAATAAATACTCAGGCAATGCCGGGTAATCCGCTAGTATTACAAAAAAATGCAAGATTATGTTCAACAAACTTTACTTTGCAAGATTAACAAGTACGACCATGTCCAAGTGTACATACATTTGTGCACATTTATTTTACTTGGACACATATTTTTTATCTATTTTTTTTTTGATGATGCTTCAGATTACTAATTTTAGAATTTTCGTCCTGCGAAAAATTACACAAAAATAATCAATTATTTTAATCTAAATATTCCACACGACATTACTTTGGTTTATCACCATACTCATCATGAAATGCTCCAATAATTTTAGAAATTTAAATAACAGGGGAGAGAGAGAGAACAATTGCTCCTCTTGCACAATGTCTACGTATATTGCACCTGACGAAATACGTAATTACTTCGTAGAAATTTACAGCGAAAAATGCAGGCTCGACCAGGACTCAAACCCAGGTCTCTGGCATAGTGTGCCATTGCTCTAACCACTGAGCTACCGAGCCGGCCTGGCCTGGCCTCACCTGATCTTTCGCTATCGCTGTTTTAACTGCGTGGAATCGTATCTGCCAATGCTACCACAACGGGATCTGTTGCCTTTGAAAAGATCCCGTGGCGGTAGCACAGGCAGACGATTCCAAGCAGGTAAAACAGCGATAGCGAAAGATCAGGTGAGGCCAGGCCAGGCCGGCTCGGTAGCTCAGTGGTTAGAGAAATGGCACGGTATGCCAGAGACCTGGGTTCGAGTCCTGGTCGAGCCTGCATTTTTCGCTGTAAATTTCTACATAGTACAACTCCTGTGTGTGCCTAATCTACAACGTAATTACTTGTCTTGGGATTAATATACAATTCAAGATTGCCACAACTCAACGCGGTCGTAGTTTTACGAGGTTCATTTCACTTTCATTATCTAATTCACTCGACTTGTTTATACTATTATCCAATTTGACGATTCTGCTACGGTCAAATTACAAGTATTCCAACATGCAAGATTTTGCTACAATACACGCACACTCATCACGTATCTGTTAAACTTTTATTGTCTGTACACAGTTGACACTTCAGCCATAACATGAAACTGAATTCTCGATGATACTTATGGATACTGCTGCACTTGGTCGGGGGGGGGGGGGGGCATAGTTTCTCTTACCATACTGATTACGTGTTTTACAAGTACTTCTTCTGCCTTTTCATGGTAAAAATGACACGATGAGTTATGCAGATCTAAACACCAAAAGGTTACACATTATAACGGCCAATCCTTTCACGTGCGAAGATACATACGAATTTCACCTATGTATTGCACTTCTTCAAAATGTCTAGCAGAATTCAACAAAGGTACTTGCCCAAAAGCGGAAGACAAAACAATGTCAGGACATAACTGGCATGCACTTCTCTTCAAGTCTAAAGTCCTTCAGCCTTGAAGTGGCATGTCTTCTTGTTTGAAGACGCGAGAGCTTGTGTGTTGGGAAGTCTTGCTCTAGAAAAAGAAGTATAGCCAGCACAAACATTCGCAAATAAGCGAAATGAGAAGGCACAAGCCTAAACAGTGACGGGGCAACTGCACTGGGGCTGAAATTGCGATAATTTTAATAATATATCGTTCATTTCGCGAATCTTGACACAAATCTCCTGACTAGCAAATTAAAAAAAATCACAGCTATATCGTATCGTTCCCTTAGGAATGACGGAATCGAACCTGGGACCTTTAGATGTTCCTTGGGTGGCGATAGCTCAGTTCACCATTCATACTCGCTTGGCATCATTAACTCATACGAGAGGCAATCAATGAATAGCATGGCGTGACAAACAAATAGACCATACACACAAATTGGATTTTAGTCTCCCTAAGATTGCTTCAGCATGGTGATTGGAAAATTACCTGTTTCAACTAGAAGCCAAAGTTCTCAGTACACGTTGACTCGTAGAATAGACGTTTTCCAACTCCATGTCGACGTGGAGTGACCGTTCTCAGAGGTTACTAACACAGCTCTGTCACTCTGGCCTAATGACTTTCGAACTCCCCCACTCTATCAGAATCCACACTATTTATCCACCAAGGATTGCTGCAGTAAATTCCGGGTCGATGTACCTGTTTACTTCTTTGAATTTGTTTATTACGCTGAGTGACCCATCAAGACTGATGTAACTTCTTTACTCAGCAATCCTTGGATTCCTAGTGTCTGTTTCCTGTCTGCGATTCTGATAGCCAAGAATCGACAGAACTATCTATCTGTTCTAATAAAGTATACAATATTATATGGGTGTTATACAATAATATTAAGTGTAAATTTTTATTGACAAAATATCTATAATGATAAAAAGAATATATACAGCAACATGAAACAAAAAATAAAAGTACTATTGCCTTTTGGAAAATTTCACATTTTTGTTGCAAACTAGCACTTTAAATTAGAGACAACACTAAATTTCAATTTCGCCCAATTCTGCGTTACCATATTTTTAATGTATTACAATGTGTACATATGTATAGAGCGTCTCAACCTTAAAAGTCAGTATGGATGTAAATGGAGTACTTCCCTCTCTCTCTTTAATACAGGAGTTTTGTCAACAGCTCTGTCCTTCTCTACCACCGCTGCATTGCCAGATGTTACAAAATTTAAAAAATGTAAATGTCATAAATTTGAAAGTGAAATCATTATCCTGTAGAGTTTTTTATGCTCTATTTAATGACAGCATTATATAATCTGTCATAAATTAATGTGATCTGAAATTTCCATAAATATACAATTTTGCAAAACACTTAATTTTTTTGTAGTAAATACTTCAAAAACCATAAATATCAAACAGCTTGAACAACTTTGCCAGTTTCTTTTCCTATGGGATATAGCGTGTTTGTAGATATGGTATTCTTAGCCTGAGTGAATTAATTTGCTTACAAGACCAAGTGAGAAAAGTGTTGACCATTGTTGGAGTTATTTTTGGAATACATTGTTACTCCATAGCACCTTTATTTATTGCACAATAGTAGTTTGTTTACGCGGGCTGTCTCGCGTATCAAATTCATTGCACGCCACCGAGGTTACAATTCAGTTTAGGTGCAGGTGCCCGCCCCGGTTCGTAGGAAGTGCAGTGTGCTGTGTGATAATTGTGGATTGCATGTAAGTTACATATTTCGTTTAATAATGGATAGAGAAGCTGGAAAAAGGTGCAGTATTGGTAAACTTAGAGGCAAAAAACGCATAATAGTTATGTGCATGCTAAATCACTTTTAAAAGTCAATGAATATCAGAAAGGCATTTAAGACAACGGCTGATGTTACAGAGTGTTCTGAACGTCTTATATACAGAATTAGAAAGGAATAAACCAAAGGTCCTCTCAGAACACCGGCAAAAAAGAATTAGAAAAGAATGGGGAAACAGAATAATGTCAGAATGAAAAAAAAAAACAATGGAACCAGGTCCATCTAGAGAAACGGAACATTTTTTGGAGGATTACCAGACGAGGATAATACAGGGAGGTTATTTCAGTCTTTCACCGCCAGCGTGGCGGCCGTTCAGCGTACTCTTCATGCAACAGGTCCCGGCAAATTGCATTACAGGAAGTCCGTAACAGAAACCGCTTGTTTTCTAATGTTTCCACTTTTCACAATTACAGTTACAATTACAATTGAAATAAGCACGTACCTTGTCGCAAGGATGCTGGAAAAGGTGTCCTCGCAATTACAAATATTTCTGGCACCTTATTTCTGACGTCTAATCTTAGATTAGTCATCGCTACTTTATCCTCAGTTGTCGCGACAGCGCCGGCAGCTTATCGGGTGTTGGGTGAGTTGTCAGCCGCGAGATGGCGCTTCATACTGCACGTGTCGGCAGTGATGCCAACCGTAGGGACATGTCCCTACGCATAGGGACTTTTCACTAAATTTCGCCCGCCTAGGAACGTAGGGACAGATTTTGCCAAATGAGGGAAAACGTAGGTACTTTTTTCAATCTTGGTAAATTACATTTTATGAATTAGTTTATCTGGATACTTTAGCGAGGAGGAGAAAAAAGAACTAACTAACAGATCTCCATCAGAATTTTGGAACATGTTATCGGTTACCAAAAACTTTCAAGGCAAGTTCCTTTTTGAAAACATTTCCACTCTCGCGAAAATAGTGCTAACATTGCCGCATTCTAACGCGGAAACGGAAAGAATATTTTCAATGTTAAGTGATACAAAAACAAAAAAGGGAAATAAAATGGGACCAAAATTGTTAAAGAATGCAGGAAATACAGCATCACCAACCAACATCTATCTCTTCACAGCAGCAGCATGTATGACTTCAAATAACATAATCAACAGTAAACGACTCAACGTTATTCATTAGGGGTGTGCTGGTGAGGGGGAAAAAATGTTCATTAACGTGTAGAAGTTGTAAAATAAGCTTTTCAATTCTCGCAATGATTCTCCGTATACAAGTATGGTAGCCATATTTGTTGATATGAACAAATTAAAATTACTTACGCTGTCTACAGCGTTGCCACACTGTTGATTTCATACTTGGAGAGCATGGATCGTGTAAGAATGGCGGAAGAGAACAGTAAAAAAGTTGTTAATGTTGTACAGATTGTTAGGTGGAGTGTGCAGGAGGATGGCTGTGGGCTAATTAATAAACTTATGGATTTCAGTATATTGCCCAAAGAACGTGCTTACATGTGACAGCGACAATCACGATGTAGAAGAACTGATTTGATTACAGGTAAATTTGGCAACAGTACATCAATCATAAAATTGCAGGATACGAAAATGACGTCTTCGATGATGAACGTTTGCCGTTAAAGTGCTACGAAAATAATATTTTTTATCGGTTCGTAATCACAATTACCGCAAAACCATTCAGGAATAGCCCCACTGACCATTCTCGGTAAGTTTAGGTTAAGTTAGGTTAGGCAAACATAGTTAAAATTTGGGCTCGAAAAAAACATGCACGGGTAGCCCAACAAACCATTGACGGATAGCCCCACGAACCATTCAGGTACGGTTAGGTTAGGTTAGGATAGGCAAACATAGTTGAAATTTGGGGTCGTAGTAATATCAGGAATGTATATTTCGTTTTTTAAGTATTGGAAACACAAAATCTTCCGGTAAATAATAAGCAATCGTGCCGATCGCGGACCACTCAATGTCACTTATTTTGCAATTTCTACACGTGACCCCCCAAATCTTAACTTGAAATTCGTGATTAGGAGGCCTCAATTAGTGAGTATGCAAAATATTACAAAAATCGGGGAGGGGTCATGTATTGTAAATTCGCTCCTTCATTAATTGTGGAAGCACCGAGCAGAAAGATTTGGTAAGTAAATGTGTATATTTTATCTTCTGTTTTGCATGCTAATGAGGTGTTTTTTTTAGTCGCTTTACTTATCTTAAGGGCATTTGGTCAGTTGTAGGGAGATTTTGACTACGTCTTTAGGGACATTGCCGGAAAATGGTTAGCAACACTGTCGGCTACCAGACGTAGAGCTAGAGAGTCTAAGCTCATGTTCACTTCTGTCTGCATTTATCAGTACGTGTGTTGTTTATACTGTGTTATTGAGTTGGCGTGCTAGTGCTTTATTGTGTGTTAATTGTTATTCATTCATTAGTTATTCTGCTAAACAAATATAGTCTTGAACAAAGAGTTTTTATGTACGATAATTACGTGAAAACGAACTCTTGCAGAAAAGTGGTCAGGCAATTACGAGACACAGGATCTCTTGAACCTAAGAAACGTGTTGTATTGCTGTTGAAGTAGGTCATTTTCAACATCTCTTATAACACAGGAGGTTAGTGATCATCATTATTATTACTTTTAAATATCATTTTACGCTTTCGGTTTGCTTTATGCGCCGGGATGCTGTCTTCCTTTCTGTCAACTGAGGTTAAGTAGCGATGTCTAATCTAAGATTAGATGTCAGAAATAAGGTGCCAGAAATATTTGTATGTGGGAGGACACCTTTTCCAGCATCCTTGCGACAAGGTACGTGCTTATTTCAATTGTAATTGTAACTGTAATTGTGAAAAGTGGAAACATTACAAAACAAGCGGTTTCTGTTACGGACTTCCTGAACGCAATTTGCCGGGACCTGTTGCATGAAGAGTCCGCCGACCGGCCGCCACGCTGGCGGTGAACGACTGAAATAACCTCCCTGTAGTTACGCTTAAAGCCACGTGAGCACACTTTCTTATTACTTTATTTTCCGTAAAAAATATATCTTAATGTTTGTTTTTGTATTTACTTAATTCTGTTCATGTAAAGGATACAGCATTCAACGAAATAAGTAACAACAGTTGTGTGTATTACACATATAATGCAAATGTAAAATAGTAAATAGTTATGTCGAAATATAAACATTTACATGCAAATCTTGAGGTAACTATCGTTTTTCCCAAAATACATCAAATACATAGATTTTGAAGATTTCCTATACAATATTAAGGAAGTAAATTTGTCAGAATCATTAGCGATTAACAGCGACACGATGCGGCTCCATTTGTTGATCTGGCAACGCCACGCTCCATTTAACCCATACTGACTTTTAAGGTTGAGATGCTCTATAGTAACGAAAATTATGATTCCAGATAAGCCTCTGAATCTTCGGTTTTCATGTTAATTTTTCACCATTTTATTGCAATATAATACAACATATTGCAAGTAAAAACATCGTGGTGTTCTCTGTGTTTTCTGTATTTTGATTTTTCATTATTTAAATAGCATAAAAAAAACATAACATAGCATAACTGATCTGTATTGTCATAGGAAAAGAAGCATTTCTTGAAAAAATTAGCACATTTTTCAGTGTTATATTAGGTCTGAAAATCAAGACATTTTCACTACAATTTTCTTCCCAAAAATTTGTTGCCTTAATTTTAAATCAAACTATAAAATAATACTTTAGCTGTTTCACAGCAAATAAATTAGCCAAGATATCTTCTTCCAGTTGGAACACACTACTAAACAGGAATAAGCATCTTTCAAAAATTTGCATCAATTCAATGATAATTTAATACATAATCATGTATGTCTTGTACAGTACTTACATATCTTATATTAAGGATATTTTGTCACTTGTTTTATGTGAAACATATATCCACATACATATACACCACAAAGAGATAAATTTTTAAGTAAAACAATATTCAATTCAGCATCTTTCATCATCAACTGTTCCTATCAAATATGTGGGAAAAATGAATGTCCATCTAGATCTTCTTTCCTAACAAAAGCAGTGGAGCATGCATTGTTAAATGATGACGTTTTAAGTGGTGCTTGTGACGGAATGACTTGGCACACACTGGACATGTGTGTGGCTTCACACCAGTGTGAATTCTTAAATGCCTATAAATTCTTGATTTATCTCCAAATGCTTTATTACATACTGGACATGTGTACGGCTTTACACCAGTGTGAATTCTAGAATGGGTTTCAAGATTCTGTTTCTTTGAAAATGCTTTGTTGCAAGTTGAACATACGTATGGTTTCTCACCAGTATGAACCCTCATGTGAACTACAAGGTCAGATTTGTTCCCAAACACCTTCTTGCATTCATTGCAGGTAAGACGAAATTGAGAGGGAGAAGGTCTTGAAGATTTTCCTTTCCCTGTCGATCCTACATTAACCATAGAATAGCTAACATCACTGTCAACTGATAATGTCTGGTCTTTGGACTGAATTATTGATTGTGTCATGACATAGTCCCTGATATCCACACATTCTTGAACCCTGACATCTCTTTCCCTGGTATTCTTCTCAGAGTACCTGTAAATAGAGGTTATCATGTAAAGACCTTTGGTGTAATCCTGAATATATCATTATTCTCATATTTTACTGTGCATTTATTACAATGATGCATACCATAATACATAGTAAAAATATGTTGAGAGATTTTGCAACATCAGTTGTAAAAAAGAAAAAAAAAGATAAAGGGCTCCCCTATGCTTAGCAACATCAGTTGTACAATTTTAATTTTTCTCTAATAGCCAACACTTTTTCCTGGAATGCAAACGGTAACAAACAGAAAAAATAAAAGTCTTTCCTTTACACAATATTCTGGTGGTCCACAAGGGTCCAATCTTGAACAGTTTTCACTGTTATCAATGTGTGTCTCCTCCATGGCACAATAGTAATGTCATCGCCTTGCAATCAACGGGTCCTCGGTTCGATACCCAGTGGAGGTAAATTATGGTTAGAACCCCACTGTAAACTATGCTTGTGTAGTTTTTCACTAAAATGTTTCACTGATGTTTGTGAATTAAATTTGTGTGACAGTAAAAGTAAGAAAAAAAATAGTAGTTGATCATATTTAAAATTTTCATTTGTAAAAACTTATGACATAAAAAAGGCAAATGTGGGTACTATTTTGTCGTTTAACGATGCTCTTATACATGTCACTTGATGCTCTTATACATGTCATTTTACTGCAAGATGAAAATATACATCAATATACAAATCTCCATGAGCAAATCTCAAGAGACAAGTAAGGTTCGTCACTTGTCCTTCTAAATGGAGTTTCAGTAAAAATTAGAATAAAAATGATTTCTTAAAAAACAATCTCCTATCACTATGAGAATACAAAAGATAAAAAATAAAATAAATTCCCAGTCTGTTGCTACTTTAAGTTTTGCTGAATATCTTAAAGTATTGCTATATGCTATTAGTATAGACTAATTAATTTGTAAACAATGCTTTACATAAACTACAGAATTATATGATTAATCATTTTGAATATTGTCGGAAAACTTCCTCCCATACATAACTGACAAGGAGATGTGTATTCAATCATCTGTATCAAATATATTATAACACAAAATGTGTACACATAAGTAAACGGTGTTCTGTATAGGATGCCGAATTTGAATCGAGTGCTATTGTTTTGTTTCTAGGTTGGCAGACCTGTTCTTACCAATGTTGGTATCTGTTGTCATGTCGATTAATGTAGCCTCAATTGATTTCACTCGTTTGTTGTGGTTACGATGTATACCAGGTTACGATGTAGACCAGTTTACGATTGAGCAACGTGTTCTCATTGTGAAGACATTTTACCAAAGTGGTGAAAGCGCAACACAAACAGTGCGACCAGGACTGTGATCTTACAGCCTGTGATTTCTTCTTATGGGGGTTTGTGAAATCACGGGTGTATGCCAACAAACCACGAACCCTTTACGAACTTAAGGCAGAAATCATATGGGTGATTGGAGGCATCAGGACAGACATCTGCGAGAGGGTTATCAATATTTTTGTGGAGCGTATAAATGCATGCAGACACATTAGGGGTGGACATATGCCTGACATTGTCTTTCATACGTAAATGGGAGATGTTACTGCTTACACATATGTGAAATATAATCATTTCATGATATTTTCCCTATTTTTAATTAATTCTCTCATTTGGCATCCTATACGGAACTATATGCATGGAAATTGTACATATTTATTATTCTGCCTCTAGTATATTGTTGTTAGGAATTCAAAATGATCTTGATTTACTAGCATGCAATGTTAATTGGACATTATTAATTGTCTAGTGCTCTAAAGTATACTTATCCTAACACAATGTATCAAGAGAGCACCTCTTATCTCGTCTTCACGTGAACAAATTTCTTTTACCACTGGTGGGGATCACGCCTACGACAGACCTGTGATTTTGCTACAAAGCCGGTGCTCCAACCAACCTCTCACCCAAGTGGCTTTTGTTTATTTCTCTACTGTAAAAAGACACTCATTTCAAATATTGAAATACAACTTACAACACAGAATCCATAGCTAGACATAAGCAGTGGTTTCAAGAAAGCAGACTTTTTTGAATGGGCATTTTTTTTTTTCCGAGTATTATCTTCATATTTCAGTAGGTTTATTAAATAGATCTGCATAGCATGCACTCATTAACATAACTAGGGTAGTTTTGTATATTATTGTAAATAGAATCTAATAGCATGATATTATTTTGAACATTTGAATTTGAGATAGAAACATGTAGTCTTTTGAAAATTCAGTATCAAACCCCTTTACATTTTTGTTCACCAAAATATATTTGTATTCTTGCTTTCCAGTGTATTGTGTGTAATTTGGCCAAATGGATGCTAAACCTGGTCACACAGCAGGTTGTGATGTGTTTTGTTCCCTATTTCAGTGGTTCTCAACCTTCCGGAGGCCTCAGCCCAGTAAATTCACTTCGTAAAATCTATGCCCTGATCCACACAGGGTGGCTACTCTAGGACAACCATAAAATTCAAGTATAATTCCTGGTTTTCAAGGCGAATTTTCCAAAACTTCAAAGGTACAAGAACACTATTTCAACGTTGTGTATTACCGCCCCTCACCAGCCTCAGCCCCCCCCCCCCCCAACACACACACAAATACTGTATATGAACAATATAAAGGGTCTTTGTGATTCCAAGGGACCAAAAATTCTAATTAGGGATCCTGGGTTCGAATCCAGGTTTGGGCATGGGTCTTTCTCAGAGTTCCTTCCTCAATTTCATTGTAGCATCACTCATCCTCATTTCCGCTATTAGCCAAAAGTGGCACAAAACGAAGTAATTAAACAAAATCAATCAATCAATCCGGACAGACAAAAGGAAAAAAAAAACAGAATGCAAGGTTTTAAATATAGCTAGAAGTAAACAAGAGAACTTCCCAAAGAAAAGGCAGTCAACCTCTGATGAAATTCTGTTTTCCGCAGACTTTGTACTGTATAGTGTATTAAGGTCTATGCACTTTAATGCACCATAATAAACATGTTTTCTTGCTATAAACGGAGTTTTTATGCACTTTCTATTGTTCTTTTAGGTTATTTCAGTTAATCCGGACTTTCGTTAAACCGGTCAACTTAACCCCTCATTAGTCTGGATTAACGAGGTTTTACTGTATTTGATTTAAGGTGCTGAGTTTACATTTGCCATTTCACATATTCAGACTCGAAACACATCTAAAGTGAAAATCACGAACCTTCTGACCTTCTGTAAACAACCGTCTCACTTCGAGTAACGTATCACTCCGCGCCAGCTGTTCGTGAATGGTGCTGCCATCATATGCTGCTCACTCGCAACCTTTAATTTTAGGTAACATGGAAAAACGTATTCTTATTTTCTGATAATCTACACATTGAAGTATAATAGATTTTCTATAAGTGATTAAATACGTGTACTTGTTCAAGAATGAACATATTTTTCTACAGATCCTCCTTCCCCCCTCCTCTCTCAGTATGACAGTGCCAAAGTTATACGAGAGAGAGAGAGAGAGAGAGAGAGAGAGAGAGAGAGAGAGAGAGAGAGAGAGAGAGAGAGAGAGAGAGAGAGAGAGAAGCCTTTTGGTTTTATTTCCACCAAATTATTGCCCAACATTGTTGACATGTGGAGTATTGTTTTCTCCTTTGTGCAACAAATAAACTGCCAGTTTTAGCAGAAGCTAACCAAAGATAAGCCGGGGATTAAAAAGAGATTGTTTATCTTTCTCTCGGTTTCTCATGTTCTAGAATACAAGAAGACAATAATAAGCACATTATTTACGTACGTCTCATGCAAGTTATTTTCTTACCTTGATTCAGTTCTTCGTTTTTGAACTTGAGGCATTTTCGGTGCTAGATATCATCCTGTCAGAGTAAGGTCTGTCAAATTTGCTTCCCAAAAAGGAACTCAACGTGGCACAAGAGGCGATTTAACGTCGACTGCTAAAATTGGGGAGATCGTAATCAATCATCACTATCAACATCTTCTCCACAGTGGACAGGATGGCTCTTTAATCGACAGAATACGAAAGCACCTCGCATTGTATTGTGCTTCTCTCAAAATCGGTGTACTTGTTTATACGAGCAACAACGTGTTTTTTTCGCGGGACTCACAACTTGACCGGTCGTTTTCCTTTCTTTCACCACACTGAAAACACAAAGACGCAGACACACAATTACACTTGGACACCAACTTCACTGCTTGCTCAGGATAGCACCGACACAACGTCACATAAACGTTAAGAACAACCTGCTTCTTGTCACTTTTCAAATGGCTGTATTTCCGAAAGACTACTCTGAAAACACAGGAGACCTTCCTGCACGCATGGAAGTCGCCATGTTTGAAACTGGCACTATTTTCTTGCTGTTCAGGTGATCGATTGTAATTTATACAATAATCACGTATTATTATTATAAACAGAAACCTTTAATGAAAATATATTTTAAAATGTATAATCCAATGTAATTTACACGTTTTTCTTCCATTAGCGTACTTTCATAGAATGGACTACATGATCCGTTATTAGGCTGTTGCCAACCACAATACTTCTCACTAAGACAAGTACAGAAACGGAAGTGGTATGTCGATTGTCGGCATATGATAGTGTGATTTCACATTGTCAGTGACGATCTTCCGGGGATGGGGAAGGGGGTGGGATGCAGGAGTCGATCTATAATACAGAGGTGTTCACCATCCGGATGGTGACATCCTCACACTCCGGAATACTTTTGCGGGTGAAGGAGGGCAGGCCGTAGGGTGAGGGAGGTTGATTTAAAATGAACACCTCACAACAAGAGAGAAGAAAAATGTGACAATATTTAAAAATTCACCCCCAAATATGCATTTTATTTTATATGTAGCATACAATAAAATGTGACTGCCTCAAAATATTTCTCTATTCTACAGTCTTCTTTCCCCACTTTTATGCTTCTCTAAGTTGCCGTTTTAGTTTCCATTGGTGTCTTTGCTGCATAATTATTAATTTAGTCAATCAAATCATATGTATTACCTTACTTTCATTATCTATAATAATAAATCATAACACTTTCCAAGATCAAATGAATTTAATGAAGAAACCCCGGTTTCAAAATGTAATTTGTAATTTATCTCATGTGTCACATTCTTCTAGCAAGGTTTTTTTAGTAAAATATGAGAGAAAATTAATCCTTTGGTACGGAACCGTCTTACTTCTGGGGGATAAGATGTACATTTTGTATTTGATTTTTTAATTTAGCGTTGCTTTTCTTCCACTTTTGGCTAATCCCGACCATGAGAATGAGTGATCGTCAGATGAAATAGATGAAGGGATACTCACAAATAACACCCATGCCGGGATTCGAGCCAGGGAACTTAGGTAATGAGTCTAAAAATCGGCCACCAGGCAAGATGTACACTTCGCAACATCTTATATGACCGCCCCGAAAGAATTCTAAGTCCGAAATCGTAAACTTAGCAACATTGCACTTCAGCTCCAGGTGAGAGTAGCCAACTTTGAGTAGGTCCTTCCACTAGACGATAAACTCTGCGGTGATAAGTTTTCAATTTAACACTTTTCATAAACTTAGAAACTATAAACCGCGATTATAATACACAATCAAACAGATATAATAAATTGGAAAAAGAACCTTGAAGGATATTTACGATTCTGCTTGCTCGACTTGAAATTTGGGGGGGTTTGAAACACTGAAGAGAGTTTTTCTCCACCTGGAGGAAATTGCCATCAAGTTTGTGCAGAAAGAAGCAAATTTGTGAGGAGTTTATGCGACATTTTATTTACAATACCTTGCATAATATCGAACAGTTCTCAAAAACATATATTTTACACGACTGGTCGAGAAAATGTGCTTGAAACACAGGAAGGTGGGAGTCTTCATAAGCGTCAACATGTTTTTAAGGACATAAAGTCATTAAGTTAACTTAGAGCAGTTGGTTAGGCGCTGGTATCCTTATTTTTCATCAAGCGTGAAAGGTCGCGGGTTCAAATCCCACCCTCTCCTCTTTCTTTTTTTTTTGTTTGCTGAACAGATACCGTTGATATTAGAATATTTTAAAAAAAGCATCCGATTCACACTTGAGGGACGTCCTTTCTGCGCATATTTCCCCTTAGAAGTTGGAGATTCCCAGGGTTTAAAGTTAAAACTTTTCTTTTTAGTTATTGTTCATATGTTGTGTTAACACACACATCATGATTAATTCACAAATCACATATATGTATTCAGGATGCAAAATGTAATGTTATTTAAGTTATGTATTGTTTGTTCTTCACTGACACCTAAAATATTGATTATTTGATTTCGATATACAGTTATGTTAAGTAGTGATGTAGTGCAGTACTGAAACGAAGGAGAGTGTTTAATGAGTTCAAGCTACTAAGATTGGTAATTTTATGTCCATTCCTTCGTAATGACTGTTGTCAATCCCCTCACCACCATCTTACCATGCGTCCAAAACTAATAGTAAATCGCTAATTAACATAATAAATTGTTATTGCGACGAAGGCCGATTCGATAAGAAACTACTAATAAGTATTTATATAGCGAGTGACAAACATAAAATTCAAAACCTCATAATGATCGTTAATTCCTCACTGCTTTATATCCAAAAAGTTTGTCTTCTTTGAACAGAAAGTACGAGTATCAGATATAACAAACTTTCCGCACTAACTTTGCAATATTCGAAACCACCATTACAGACTTAGCCCTATGTAACTTGATTCTGCGCATTCCACGTGGCATGTGACTTCCTCCTATCATCGAAATAACTTTCTCTTACTATTTCCTTTCCTCTCGTGAAATACACAGACCAATGTTAACTTCTTAGCACGGTGGATAAACTTTACACCCAACGATATACTCCTGAAAAAAATCTTGCCTAGGTGGAGAATCGAACCCACGACCTCCCTCGAAAGAATCAAGCACGCTACCTCTTCTCCAGGTAGCTCATTTTAAAATTTGCTACCAGTTTGAAGAAACCAATTCACACATAATATCATATCTATAATTTCCTCATGGCAATTTTCATGAGGAAACGAATTCAGATAAAATCGAGAAACGCTGAAAGGGAAAAATGATGAACATGTCTATTGGCGTTTTGTCATATTTTGTAAATTGTGTAAAAATTCCGTGTTTTGAACAAGCAATCGTTTAGTTACAAAGTATTTTGTTGTTTGCTTAAAGTAGGAACAGGAGAACGAAAAGGAGTAATTTGAACCAGACCCCGTTTGACAAAAAACTTCAGCTTTTTTCCAAAGACTGAATGAAAAGAGAGAGGAACGTATGAAATATAAAATATGTGTGAAATTAAAACAATGGAAACCTTGAAAGATAATACTAAAGAACTTCAAACTATGAAAAACATATTTTCGTGGTGGAAAACTCCAAGTCATTTTCGAAATATGAACTTGATGTTATTCTTTATTATGAAGTGGAGATATGGGACGATACGATCCCTCAGCAAGAAAATTTTAAGTAAGCTACCTCCAACTTTTTCAATGGTCATAATTACTAATTAGGGTCCGAAAGTTGATGAAAAATCAACTTTTTTTCTGACCCTTAAAAACAATGCTAAACCTGATATCATGTCCTTTTCCCTTCAGTTAGAGCCAGAAAACACTTTATATTTTACATTTTTTTTTGCATTTTTCGGCCTTTTTTGGCTTTTAGTTTATTTGTCAGAATTTTTAACAGTTTTGTTGCATTTTTACTTATTCTTAAGGTTTATTTTTCTCCTCCCCTGTTGTTTCGTGCATTTTAAATGCATTTACTAGTAAAACGTACATATTTAGATTTCTTGACATGGTCCTTTTAGCAAATTCACCATGAATCGAAAATACGGTCAATGGAAAAGCATAATATTATTCTTAACTGAAATGTTTGGTAATGGATTAAAATACTTTGTGTGAATATCTACTTGAGGTTCTTTTTCTGGACACTATTATCGCTTTAATCTGTAGTTTTAAAGTAAAATTAGTCACAATATTAAATGCAATTACACTCTGGTATACGCGAAGCAGAACTGTATTTTCGGATGCTGGCTGACTACAGTATCATAGAAGGCTCACTCTGAAAGGAGATGAATTGGTTGATTTGGTGTTTTAAGTCAACTTTATGCATAGTAAGGCTAATCGGGACTGGACCTACAGTTTAAAGTGGAATCCGAACCGAGTGCATAAAATAACGTGAACCGTGTGGTGTAGGGGGATCGTTTGCTTATGGAATGGAAGGTCATGGGTTCAAACCTACATCTTTGCAAAATCTTTTTCGGGAAGTAAACGGCTTTGGACGAGAATGCTTATTTACGTTTCTTGGATATTTCCGTTGATATTTATGCGATTTATGTCCAGCATTTCCGGATGCAAAAAGTTGACATGTAAGTTCTTAATATGTGTTAACTTATAATAGCTGAATGAAAGGAAAAGTATTTCCTAAAATCCTGCCAATCACTGAAAGATTAAAAACATTAGTAGAGACATTACTTGAGGCATGCACAGAGGCGACGATTATGGAGTGTGGAGGGCAAATGACCCAGCACTATGCTAAACATTATCTACCAAGGGAAAGAAACTGTCCTTGCCCTCCCCCCTCCTCCCACCTTGCCCCATCAGTTTTGAAACCCAATCGCGGCCACTGAGCATGCATCGCATAAATATTTACAGTAATATCATATAATATTATATTACGTTATTAGAACACTTCGTACTCGGTAAATAAAAAGGAAAAAATAATAAGGAAAGGGTGGGATTTGAACCTACGATGTTTCGATCTTGACGAAAACAGTAAAAAAAAATGAAAGTGCTGTCATCTAACCAACTACTCCAGGAGATTGCTAACAGAAAGCTCAGTAAAACACATTAATCTCAGTTGAAGCAACATTGTGCCGGAGTTTCGAATCATTTTTCGCCAAGAACCAAGGAAAAGACACACTTTGCAGAATCGTTTGGTGTTGTGCAAGGTATCTTTACTAAACATTTCGCATAAAATCATCGTAAATTTGCCTTCTTGCATTCAAATGTGACCGCAATTCTTTCCAGGTGGATGAGAACCTGTTCAGTGTTTCACAATGCACATACATTTTCCTATTTTCAAATTCAGAACTAAGAATCTTGAAATATTTTCAACATTCGTATTTCTACTTGACATTTTTTTGTCTACTCATAGCTATATTTTATTACTGCTTTAGGGTATCTTTACTTTATGGAATGTGAAAGAATGAAAAAAAAATCACGAGCGTTTTCATTCAGGAAAAAGAAATGTTGCAAAGTTGGCTACTCTTAGTTGACTCTGAAGCGCTATGCTGCCAAATTTACGAATTCCGGACTTTGAAATTTTTCAGGGCGGTCAAATAAGATGTTGCGGAGTGTACATTTTTTTAACTTACATTCAATAACTTTCAACAGGTCATACACTCAGTGATACACTGCTTATTCCGCATCTGTTGACAAATGGAACGTTTTACACCTTGTAGGCTATGTGGATTATTTTTTTTTCATAAGTTTGCAACACTGTTAGGGTACATGTGCTTTTGTTTACAGAAGGTCTTAAGTTCTATGATTCTCACTTTACAAACACGAGTCACAAATGTTATGGGATATACTAATCTACGAAAAATAGTTAATTGTGTAAGAATTTCAAACTAATCAAATTCAAGATATCTTGCAATAATCTTCCGTCTGCCAGATAGTTTGCTCTGCAAAGGACACTAACAAAGTAAAAGGATTGAATTCTGTTTTATTTTCCATGTAGCTTTCTTTCTCTTCCTTAATAAAAATAAAAGCTAAACTGTGAAATGCCTGCATCAGAGCATTTATAATATGAAAACACTCAATTGGATTAGGATTAATAAAAGTTGCAATTTTTCACGTCTACGGAGAAAAATTCACGCAGAATTCACATATAATTCCCGGAGCCAAAAATTCATGTATAATTCCTGGAATTCAAGGAATTCCCGGTGAGTAGCCACCCTGTATCAATTTTACAAACACATTTCTGATCTTTTAAACTTTATGCACTAATTAATACACACCCTTAATTAATATTAAAACAATTGTCTAGACTTGATGAAAATATAAAATTAGATTTAAATTAGTTGTCAACCACTGGATGTAATGGAAGTCTCAAAGCCTGGCGGTTGAAAAAACACAAGCCTAGTGCACAATGGACCTAAAACTAAGGCAGAAGTAAATAAAATTGGTTGCAAGTGGGGGGAAAATCTATTAACAAAACTGACATTTTTCTTTATTCATTTTGGAAGATTGTTTACAGGTTAATTGTAACTGGACCTACAGTTTGAAATGGGATCCAAACCACTTGGAATTAACCCTAGGATGGCAGGCACGATGCATGATATTGAGAAAACTGCCCACAAGCAAGATGCACAGCTTGTCATGTTACTTTAGTTTGAAAGGTTATATTTACTTCTGAGGGTTGATTTCCAAGAGACAAGTGTTGCTTGTCGCTTCGGTCTGAAAGCTCTATTAAATAGGGTATATATACATTCACGTAAAATGCGTACTTCAGTGTACGTGTTGTGAATAGTAAAGGCTTTTAATTGTCCTGAAGAATCTAATACTTTGATATTAACATTTATTTCACGTAATATGACATCAACATTTAAATTTCACATGACAGGTACAAACATGTAAAAGTTTGTCATAAGTCCAGTTCATGATCAGATGTGTTAATCAGGACTGGGCGTACAGTTTTAGAATGGAATCTGAACCTCAGTGCATATGTCTCCACTGGCATCGAACCCTCTACCCCTTCATTGCAATACTACGCCACTGTGTACACATACACATGTAAGGCAAAAACAAATTAGTAACAGGAAGCAATGGCCAATATCAAGTCTCTTGGCTGCTACACCAAATACAATTGTTTACCTAGTTGCATAATATGGCATTACAAACTTCTGAATCTAATGTAGAAACTTCAAGGAAGGAAAATAGGTTAGCTAATATTGACAAAAAAGTCAAAAGCCAACATTTCCATTCTCCCTCGCAAAAGCCAGCTTTTTGTTGGAAAAAATGTGCATTCAAAAAACTCAGATATATTTGCAACTCCACTGAATACATCAAAAATATTCATAATACTATCTGCAAAATTTTATTGACAAAATTTGAATAATGATACAAACAAACAATACATAGAGCCACATGAAACTAACAAAAATTAGTCAAACTCCTATTGCCTCATGGAAAAGTTAACCATATTTTGTTGCAAATCAACATTTTAAATTTGATACAAAACAAATTCAGTTTCTCCCAATTCTGTGTTACCTCATTTTCTATGTATGCAATGTATACATATGTAGTAACGAAAAGTATGAGTGCCGTTAAGCATCATGTAACTGTGAACGTTCTATCTTTCTGTTACTTTCTTTCACCCTTTTACTGTAATACATTTACACTGTAAATGAACAAAAACATGTTCTTGTGTGTTTGTATTGTGTTTTTCAATTTAAATTGCTAGCAAAACATAATTTGTGTCAATAGATAAAAAAAGTATTTTCTTGAAAAAATGTAATATTTTTCAGTGTATGAAAAACAAAACATTTTCATTACAATTTTCTTCCTAATAGTTTGTTCATATAAATACCTGCTGTAATGACAACAAAGTGTGAAATAATACTTCTGTTGCACTGTTACAGACCAAAGAATTTAGCAGTTCAATTAACTACGAAACAGCATAAAGCACCTCACAAAAATTAGCATCAGCCAAATTTGAGCCAATGATATTTTGATACAGAATCAAGTATATATATTACAATACTTATATCTCTTACATAATGAAGGATACTTTTTAATTTGCTTTATATGGAAAATATACACCACAAACAGCTGAAATTTTAACGTAAACAATATTCCATTCAACATTGTTCACAATCAACTGTTCCTATCAAACATGTTGGAGAAGCGAGTGTTTCTCTAAATCTTCTTCCCTAGAAAAAGCCTTGCAACAAATTTTGCACATGTAAGGTTTCTGAACATGTATCCTTAAATGGACTTTAAAGTTGGATGGGTGATTGAATGGCTTCTCACATACTGGGCATGTATACGGCTTCACACCAGTGTGAATTCTTGAATGGGCCTCAAGATTTTGTTTCTGTGAAAATGCTTTGTTGCAAGTTGAGCATACATATGGTTTCTCGCCAGTGTGAATCCTTATGTGAACTACAAGGTCAGCTCTGCTCGCAAACACCTTTTTGCATTCTTTGCAGGTAATATGGAACTGAGACGGAGAAAGTTTTCCTTTTCTTGTAGATTCTGAATTGACTGTAGAATGCCTAACATCACTGTCAACTTCTTGGGATTGATTTATTGATTGTGTCATGCCATAGTCCATGATATCCACAGATTCCTGTATCCTGACATCTCTTTTCCTGATATTCTTTTGAGTGTACCTGTAAACAGAGGTTACCATGTAAATCCATTTGCTGTTATCCTGAAGATATCTATCTCATATTTAACTATGGATTCACTACAGCGAAGTATATTTGTACCTTCGTATATAACACACAAGGCAACAATAATACCTTCACTTTGTAGCTTCCCTCTCACCTTCTGCAAATATCACAGATTAAACATTTAAGGTTTCGTAGCATGTGCAAAGTAAGTTTCCACAAAATGTGAATTTTGGTTCCGTTGTTTGATGCATACTGGGGAGAGTGAATCAATTCCATTCGTATGAACTGTTAAATGGATCTCAAGATGAAGATTGAAATTACATATGATGAAATGAAGTTGATACAGGGTGCGGCAGAACCAACTAAGCAGTTTTAAGGAGCAATAAAAAGTAAATCTGGATATATAGAGAAAAAATGTATTTGTTTTCTAAATTAGTACAATATACCATTTTACATTCATTTAGTTTTGAAAATAATGTCCTCAAGATGGCGGCCGTCAGCATCAATACAGTGTTGTAGACGATCCCTGAAGTTTCGAGCAGCTCTTGCACACATATCGCGGGGTATGGCATTCACTTCGCCAATAATCCGCTCTTTTAACTCTGGTAGGGTGTGAGGGCGGCTTTTGAAAACCTTTTCCTTCAGATATCCCCAAAGAAAGTAGTCACAAATGCCCAAATCTGGTGACCGTGCAGGCCACCGGACATCACCCCTCAAAGAGACGAGGCGTCCCGGAAACATTTCTCTCAAAACATCAAGTGAAATTCGAGCTGTGTGAGCAGTAGCTCCATCCTGTTGGAACCACAAGTCTCCCAGTCTGTGTTCTTCAACAATCTCGTCCATTCTGGGTTGCAGAAAATTTTGCAACATTGAAACATAACATGTGGAATTCACTGTCACTGTCACTCCTTCCTCCTCAAAAAAGTAAGGGCCTACCATGCCAAATTGTGATATGGCACACCACACTGTCACTTTAGGAGAATGTTGCCGAACTGCCGAACCCACGACCAAATTGTGTTTGCATTAGGAACGGCATTGTTGCGTGGAATGTTGAACTGGCACCGAAAAGCTCGTTGTGTAGCGATCACAGATCTGTTGTTTTCATAATACGCGCGAACGGCAAAAACCACGATGTGCACCGGTCCAGACCATCTTAGCTACTGAAATGGGGTCAACGCCTGAACAAAGGCAGAACACGTGCAACTGCCTACCCCCACCACAGCTCCCGCGGTAATCGATAGAAACTGCTTAGTCGGTATTGCCGCACCCTGTATTATTCACAATTTATGAGTTTCAGATGTAAAAAACTCCAATTTTATTTTTCTACAGGCTTTATTACTTAACCCTTTGTTGCACAAAGTAAGATGGTAAATGAAATGCAAAACAAAGTATACTCTTTCTTTATTATCTAAGTGCATAATGTTGGCATAACATAGTAGCATATGAAACATTTTGAAGACTAGAGGACACCAGTAGAGAGAGAGAGAGAGAGAGAGAGAGAGAGAGAGAGAGAGAGAAAGAAAGAGAGATATATCAGCGCCGTTACTGGGTAAATCTTGTACAATAGTAAACAAAGTATGGAAACTTACTACACAAAGCACCAAAAGACTGTACAAACAAGCTGTTCAGTGAACAATATGTATAATTAGTGTTTTTTTATCTTCTTTGTCTGTTTTGTGTACATTCAGTGTCTAGTGATAACTATATTATGTGCAAGTGCAATGTGTGGATTAAACTGGTGCAGAACCTCCATCAGACATTAAGAACGGGAACTTACACTCACAGATGAAATTCGGTAACATCCAGAGCGCTGACCCTGCAGAAACACTTGGGTGTTGGCAACAAGTCGTCGTAAGGGGCTTCGTGTCAAGATCCGTGACACTCATGCATGTAGATACACATTCTACAGCCGAATTGGCAGTACTTCGTGTTTATCGTGTAGTCAATCATGTAATTGTATTGTAGCCATTAAATACCTGTATATATTGGCTTTGTGCATCTCTTTCTTAACCACGCATTGTACAGGACCGAACAATTTCGGATAATTCAGATCAGGGTGAAGTTCGTCCAGTTAGCCAAAGCTGTGGCGGGCTTTCTTTCAGACTCGAAATACATCTACAAACACAAGTCACAGATGTTATGAGATGTACTAATCTACAAAAAATTGTTAATTGTCAACCTCAAATTTACCTAATCAACCTCAATATATCTTGCGATAATCTATCATCTGTCAGATTGTTCTGGAAAGAACAGTAACAAAGTAAACGGATTGCGAGAATTGTTTTATTTTTCACACAGCTTTCATTGCCTTCCTAAATAAAAAGGAAAGCTCAACTTTCAAAAACTTGCCTCAGGGCATTTATAAATACATGTATAATTTTAATATGATTTGGATTAATAAAAGTTGTAATTTTTTCACGTCCACGGAAAAAAATTCAATTAGAATTCACGCATAATTCCCGGAGCCAATAATTCATGTATAATTCCTGGAAATCAAGGAATTCCCAGTGGGTAGCCACCCTGTCTTAACAACGTAAATATATTAACACAATTCCTAACCAAATAAAACCAAACATATCTAATAGAAAACCATAGTCGAGAAATATATTTGCCTACCTTGAAAATATGTATTTTCTGCTATCTGGTTTCAGGGTGAAATGTGTCTAGTGACAAACAAATGATGTAATACCAACAAAGCCAAAGTTGTATCAAAGAGCACTTCTCTGTCTCCATATTTTCTAACGAAATATCGTAAACCAAGAAACATGTGGAAATTCTAAAAACATTAAATCTACTAACCTACTAAAAATGTAAAATTACTATCAATGCTGCAAACATGCTCACGTACAAAATTCACCTGCCTCAATTATAACATCACGGCCGGCCATTTAGCAGAATCCACATTAGAATGGTACTGCCACCTGTTAGTACACATTCATAAGAAACCTGCTATAATATAAACCGAAATGCCTTAATCACATGCAACTTGATGTCCAGTAAGTTTCCTGTTCGCAAACAACAATGCACAAACAGGATGGTTACTAAAGAACCTTGATAAAATTCAAGTATAATTCCTGGTTTTCAAGGCAAATTCCAAAAATTCAAGGGTACAAGATGTTCTCAGTTTCAACCTTACATATTACCGCTTCTCACCAGTGTGAGTGTGTGTTCTAAATTTCAAATGTAATGTAATGAAGTCTAGGTTTCTTGCCTTACGTGATTCCATTAAAATCCATTCACTTTAGCATCCACAGAAGACACATAATTGCCAAATTTAGCTTTTTCATCACATTAAAAATTTTCAAAATAACAATTTAAGTGTCATAAAATAAGTGTTGCTTTTCTATTGCAAAACATAACTTACAGTTACACTACACTAATTTCACACTACTTACTTTCAAAAGTAGTTAGTTAAATTCTTCGAACAAGTAACTACATTAGTTCTAGCTCCTTCCAACAATTGAAAATGAGTGATGTTAAATAAATGAAGCAATCAATAAAAATGTTCAGTTTTATTCTTCAAATAGTAGTAGTAAAATTTCGATGCTATGCTATTGTATTTATTATATATGTGTTATGTTCTCTTTCAGTGTGATCGAGATTATCTGCTCTCCTTAACTCAAGTGATAAAACTTTATATTTTTTTTTTTTAAAAAAAGGATAATGCCCATCTAAAATGAACATTATATCAAAACAAGATTTGGACAATTTTTTAACATTTTCTTTTTTTAATATAGTCTGAAAAAACCTCACTAATTTTTCATGTGTGTGGGAGAAGTGAATGCACATTCAAGTCTTCTTCAGTAACAAAAGCCCTGGAGCATACTTTACACATGTAAGGTTTCACTGCATGCATTTTTATGTGCTTTATTAAATTGGAATGCTGAGTCAATGTCTTATCACAAACTGGGCATATGTAGGGCTTCACCCCAGTATGAATCCTTGAATGAACCTCAAGATGATCCTTCCGTCTGAATAATTTGTTACATACTAGGCATGGGTAAGGCTTTTCTCCACTATGAATACGCATGTGAATTTCGAGTTGGCATCTGAATGCAAATATCTTCTTGCATACACTGCAAGTAAGATCCTCTTGAGGAGTTAAAGAACTTGTAGATTTTCTCGAAGAATATGTATTGGAGGAACTCATGGTCTCAGAAGCAGCAGCTGCTTTTGATGCTGAACGGCTCCTATTCTGAACTTTTGTTTTTGAAGGGTTTCTCTCATGCAATTTTATGTCTGATACCAAATGAGGTCTAATGAGTTCTGTGCATTTGTTATTATCCCTGAATACTTGGAATAAGACACCTTTTGTTCCCATAGTCTCCGACGTGTACCTGGAAGTAGATTAATTTATCATGTAAATACACACTTGCCAAATCCAAATTCCACCGACAACATTAATTTATACATATTTCCTTTGCCATCATAAATAAGTGATTGGCAAAAGAAGGAAAAAACCGCAGAATGTCACTTCTGATTGTCGCCTTAGACTGCACGGTCACAGTGCAGGACCAACACTACATACATACACAAAGATCTTCATCTGAAGCTACAATTGCTCATCTTTACATGTATAAAATGGATTGCTCATCTTTACATGTATAAAATGGATAAAAGGTGTGACACATCATGGAATTAAAGATGAAACCTTTGATTAACCTTTTGGAGCCCAAAGGGCATTTTCACATGTAACCCCCTTGATGCCCAAGCCGATTTTGAGCAAAATGCAGAGTTTCAATTAAATGAGTGTAGATCGGAGGCTAATTGCCCGAGAGAGATGAGTGATATACCGTTGTACGCGGAATGAACCAGAGATTCAGACTATATAAAATTTATGCAAATTCAGCGTATATGTGGCAGGGGAAGGGGGAGAACACTCAAAATTCCAAAATTTCGGAAAAAATGGGGATTTCCCCCCTCCCCCAAGGAAAAAGTACATGACAGTGTTGACATGCACATGGAAATTATCGCTGACATGTAAGAAACACAAAAATATTTGCATTATTATCATATGACCAATGTAACACAAGTTGTACCCCCAAAAGGAATGGTCAGCACACCACTGATTCATGCTTCAAAAATGCAGTGGTACCTTGAAATGACTGTAGCTCAGAGGCTAATTGCCCTAGAGATGAATGATATACTGTGTACGCGGAATGATTCACAGATTCAGAGGATATCTAATTTATGCACATTCAGCGTATATATATGGAGAGTGGAAGAGGGAATCCCCCCAAATCATTTTTTTTTAAAAAAATGGGGTTTCCCCCCGCCCCCTCGAAAAAAGGAAATGAAAAGGTCAACATGCACATAAAAATTAGGTGGTACTGATATACAAACTTCCTTCCAATGCAGTTTCCAGGAGTGAGGGAAATGCATTGCTTTAGAACAACAAAGCCGCTTTCCTTTGTCAGCAATTTTTTTCCCTTGAAAGAAGATGCAAAAAAGAAGTTGCCTTTTTACTGCCATTTTTATGAAAAGAAAAAACGTGCAACGATCATTTCTGTTAAATACATGTGTTCACATTATGAAAAAAGAAAATTGAAATTTTAGCCAAAAATAGCGAAGTTATAACGTAAAAACTACAACCTTGACAGAGCATCTCAATCGAGACGATCGGGCCCCTAAAGGTTAAAAATCACATTTGAGGCCGGTTTTGATCTCACGACAATGGAGGCATTTCAGAAAATTATAATCGTCATGTCAATAATTGAAGCAATTTAGTAGTTAATTCAAGAAGCATGCCACACAAAATGCATATATTTTTTAATTAATCCACTAAGTCACTTCTCAATTTAACATCATATAACACATGATGTTAATAAACATTCAACATGACCAGCCATGTAATATTATCTCTTTCCACAAGGAGAATTTCTATTACAGCTGAGGCAACACCTGACAAAACGAAGCACGTCTATCAGCAAGGAAAGAACTTTGGTCAGGTATCACAAGCAACAACTCTCAAAAAATCCTTCAGAAAGGATTGCCATATATATATCTGCATAGAAAATAATTATGATGGAATTTCCCTGCCGAGAAAAACTGGCACGACTCAATTAAATCTTGATCATACAAGTACTGTATAATTGTAGAAATTATGGGAATGTGACAACCAGAAATAGAACTCAGTTCTCAACCATATTGTTTCATTACCATCATGAGTCATCTTGAAACTTGGCTGATCATCTTAGTAATACACTAAGTTGACAACAATTTATCGAAATAACGCAAATGTCGTTTATATAAAATCAGTTATCATGCATAAGAATATATTAAAATATTGCACTTTAAACATATTTATAATGTTTCTGGAGGGAAAAAAACAATGTATTCATGATATTTCATCAACAAACAAAAATGTCTACTTCTCAAATTATGGCCATTCTCTGATATTCTGGGCTCGAATGTTCACATAATAACCTATGTGAAGCTTAACACACAAAGCTGCAATAACCACAACGGTTTTTAATATACACACAAAACGCGATTATGTATTCATACACCTCTTTTTTTTGCTCAATTAATTATGGTGAACCCGGTCACAGGGATTTGTAAATACGTTTCATGTGTTTGTGTGTATATTATCTTACAACGTCTAAAGTTCCGTAATGTGAACAAAATAATTCTGTTAGATGAGGACATTCATGTATTATTGAATATGTTTCCATATAGAAAATGGAAGCCATAAAAATAGGAATAGCCACAAAATCCACATAATAGATATGTATCTGGAATTTAAACTGTCAGATATCCATTTTGGATGTTAACAGATTATCGAGATTCAAATATCCAGATAATACTGATGGTCTGGATATCCTAAGATCCAGAAAATAGAGAATCCTGACATTGTCTAATAATAAATAATCTGGATATCTGAATATTCACATAATCTGCATATGTACTACTACAAGTTCAGAAAGTTATTCTGGGAAGAAGAGATTTGAAATTAAAGAAATAATTCAATCAAACAAATGTTCAAGAATATCAATTCATTGAAAAATAAGCAAACTAATGTGATAAACAAGCATACTTCTGGGTTTGAGTGCTTTAAAGTAAAATCTGTTGTTTCTTCCCTCTGTTGTACAAAGCCAAGTCGATCTGTCACATCCCTCCAGCATGCTGAGAGGAATAGGTGTGGGAGGGGCAAAAATATGATTATTGTGATAAAGACCATATGTTCCTCCATCATTCATTCCCCATGTCCCTAGCACAAAACTAAAAATGTTATACACTATCTACCAAAAAGTAATTGGGCACCTGTACAAAATGGTTGTCTGGTGGTGCGAACCCTGTTAGACCCTCGTGGAGACACCTTTTGCTGCTATAACAGCAGCCACCCTGTCAGGCATGCTCTCGACTAGTTTGTGGAGGAAGTCCATTGGAATGAGTCGCCATTCCTCTTGCAAGATCTCACTCAGTTGGACAATGGAATTTGGCTGCATCTCCCGAGACCTCACCCGCCAGTCCAATGCATCCCAAAGGTGTTCTATGGGATTGATTGATTGATTTCTTGTTTTAAGTCCACTTTATGCACAGTAAGGCTAATCGGGACTGGACCTACAGTTTAAAGTGAACCACTAGTGTCTCCACCAGGTATCGAACCCGAAACCCCTTGATTACAAGGCGACGTCGCTACCACTGCGCAATAGGGGAGGCCCTCTATGGGATTGAGATGAGGACTCTGTGCAGGGCAGACCAATCTGGGAACATTGTTGTCGGCATACCACTGCATAGCAGCCTCCGAAACATGGCACCTAGCATTGTCACCCTGGAAGTAACAGGAGTCCATTCCGTAAAAACGACACAAGGTTGGGAGCATTTCATTGTCTAGTATTGTACAGTATGCCTGTGAGTTCATTGTGGCACGAACAACCAGCAGTGGTCCCACACTGTAGTACGAGAAACAAGCCCACACCATTACTCCACCACCACCAAATTTCCTGGTAGGCACTATACACTCTGGTAGAAGCCGTTCATCCAGGTAGCCGCTACACCCACACACGTCCATCAGACCGAAACAATGTGAATCTCGACTCATCACTCCTCAGAACCGCTTTCCACTGCTCCAGTGTCCAGTTGCAACGGTCCAAACACAACTTGAGACTCTGAGCTTTATTCACCTTGGTGATATGTGGCTTATGTGCCGCTGCTCTTTCGGAATATCCAAGTTGGTGGGCCTCTGTTCGCAATGTTCCAATGGAAACTGATGCCCCTGTTACTGCCGTAAACTCCTGTCTGATGGTAGCCATCGGCTGTGTCCTGTTTTTGTCAATTTCACGTTTTATGGTTCTTTGATCTCTGTTAGTCAGTTTTTCGGTTGCCCGGAACATTCACCATTGCTATAATGACCATGCACCTTCCACTTACGAAGCACAAATGCTATTGTTGATCTGGGCCTGTTTAACTTTGCGGCTATGACCCTGCTAGACAGCCCACTGAGGTGGCAGCCCACAATTATGCCCTTATCAAAGTCTGATAGCTCTGCACTACGCGCCATCTCTTTCACAAGTGGTTCTCTTGCTCACGGAACAACATGAAGGCCACACGAATCAAATTAGATACTAAATTATTCAAATTAGATACTAAATGATTCAAATTAGATACCAAATTAACCACCATCATAGGTGCCCAATTACTTTTTGGTAGATAGTGTATTTTAAACAGTATCTCATTTACATTTTTTGGAATGATGGAAAATCATTGTGCATTTATACTGAACTTACTAATGAAGATATATCTCAGACAAAACAAAAGTAAACATTTAAATATATGCAGAGAATACCATATTTACTCATGTAAGCACTTTTTTTCCAAAATCTTTGCCCCCAAAAACTGTGGTGTGTATTATGTACATAGCAATTAGGACAGCCAACATAAAAACCACGCATGTTTTCACTATGCCACTGCATATAGCACGTATATATCAACAGGTGAAAATACAAATTACCAGATTGGATTTCTTTAGAAATAATAATTTTAAATATATATATATATATATAAAAATAAAAAAGCCATTTCATATGATTTTTCACATCATAACGAAAAGCTTTCGGATACACAGAAAAGTGGCCAAACACTGTGGATGGAGAGGGGGAGATGGCATGGTTTTGGTTTACTGACTCATTGTGTATATATAAGACGATATTCTCCTCTTGGTCCACACAGCAACAGGTGACTCAATGAATACATATGATGTCATTTGTTCTTGAAACTGAATTGTACTGCACATTATAAAGAGATAAAATTGTTCATTGCTTTCCCCATCAAAGACCAGAGTTTGCATTCTACACTTGGAAATACAGTACATACGGTAGAAATACAGGTGTGATGAATCAAAGAACATGCACACAGTCTGTAAAATGGATACTATAAAACTATCCAGATAATTCATATGCTCGGATAAAATTTTATCCAAATTTTGCCATCCCCAGTAAGAAGTAACACACAACATATATCAATCTTCGGTTTTCAAATACATGTGCTACACTGTTGTAGTTCAGATTAATTCAACAACTTATTAATTACAGTGAAAGTATCGGTCATCTTTTTTTTTACTCATGAAGAATATACCACACTCAATTTCTAAAATGCATGTTTGATGATAATAGCTCTAATATTCCTCTTTCTATAGAACAAATAGAATTCTACTTGAAATATTATGAACACTTATTTCTTCTTAATTTGTCTTTATTTGTACTTTGTAATAAATCTTAACTATTCTTCTGACAAAAGTAACAAAATATTTGCATCAGAAAAAAACTCCATACAGATTTAATAAGGTTATATCACAGTCTTTAACAAGTTCCAATAAATCTTGCATGCAACTTCCCATCTCCTGTTCACTCTTGATGTTAATATTATATTTGAACAATGTTTTCACTGAAGCTTAACAATAATATTTTTACATAATGGCAATTTTTTTCAAGAAAAATCTAATATAAGTACAATGATACCAATGTCCTTTACTTAGTGTGTTCGAGCTGCGAATGAAAATTCAAATATTCTTCTTTAGCAAAAGCCTTGTAACACAAACTGCACATGTAGGGTCTCTTGGTATGTACTGCAGCATGTCTTTTACAAGCTGATTGATCGCTGAATGCCTTACCACAAACTGGGCATTTGTAGGGCTTTACTCCAGTGTGAATTCTTGAATGTATCTCAAGGTGACCCCTCCGTCTGAATGATTTGTTACATACTAGGCATTGGTAAGGCTTATCTCCACTATGAATACGCATGTGAATTTCAAGATGGCATCTGAATCCAAACACCTTCTTGCATACACTGCAAGTACGGTCCTCTCGAGGAGTTGTACTTCTAGATTTTCTCGAAAAGTCTGTATTCGAGGTAATCATGATCTCGGAAGCAGCAGCTGTTTCTGATACTGAAGAGCTGCTATTCTGAACTTTTGTTTCTGAAAGGTTTATCTTGTGCAATTTCTTTCCTGAAACTGAATGAGGTCTAATGAGTTCTATGCATTTGTTATTATCTCTCAATACTTGGAAGAAGATGTCTTTTGTTTCCGTAGTCTCCAACATGTACCTGCAAGTAGATTAATTTACCATGTAAATACACACTTACCAATTCCACATACATTAGTTTATCTCTAATTTGTTTGCCATTATAAAAACGACATTGGCAAAGGGGAAAAAGAAGAAACAGCAGGATGTCACATCTATACAAAAACATAGTAAATGTTTAGTATTGTCATCAATGCTACACTGCAGGTCTTCTTTAGTGCCGAACACTACACACACAATCGCACACACATAAGATATGAGTTCAACACTACATACAGTACATTCAAATCTTCCACCTGTAGAAATGCTCACCTTTAGAACATGCTGTAAAAAATTGACAAAATGTGTGCATTTGAGGACAGTTCTGACTTCATCACACTGAACTGGCAATGGTTAAGTAGTTAAGTTCAAAGTGGGAGAAACCGAAGGTGTGACGATGACAAGGAGTGGCAGGCCATCAACGTTGCTGACCAACGACAACCGTCACAGGGATGATGAGCTCATTCGAGAGGATAGACTCATCACCATCCAGGAAATTTCTGATGCAGTGCACATGTCCTATGAGCCAGCACAGGCAATGATTGAGAGTTTGGGATACCATAAAGTCTGTGCTTCGTGGCATGAGATTCGATGACATACAGGAGGTTAAAACAGCTCTAAACGGTGGGGCAGGGAGTGTTCTGTGGAATGTTTAAACTGTATGTTCATTGTCTCAATCTTTCCATTATTAAACAAATTATGCCTCAACAGGCAAAACTTTTTGATTCCCCCTCGTAATTCACATAAATTCAACTACTTATTACATGCAGTGAAAAATCAAACTTTTATTTTCTCACAATGTAAATAAATACACAAAAAGTTTCTTAAAAGATTTTAATAATCAACACCAAAAATACACCAGACTAAATATCTAAACTACAGGTTCAATTATACTAAAGTGAAAATATGTTTCTCAATAAAAAGGCAATTCCTCTGAAATATCACAAACACATATTTCTTGTTTGTTTGTTATTTGTGCTTTGTAACAATCTTAACTATTCTTCTGACAAAAGTAACAAAATATTTGCATCAGAAAAAAACTCGATACAGATTTAATAAGTTTATATCACAGTCTTTAACAAGTTCCAATAAATCTTGCATGCAACTTCCCATCTCCTGTTCACTCTTGATGTTAATATTATATTTGAACAATGTTTTCACTGAAGCTTAACAATAATATTTTTACATAATGGCATTGCACACACAAGAAATAGAAAATTTTTTCAAGAAAAAATCTAATATAAGTACAATGATAACAATATCCTTTACTTAGTGTGTTCGAGCTGCAAATGAAAATTCAAATATTCTTCTTTAGCAAAAGTCCTGTAACAAAAACTGCACAAGTAGGGTCTCTTGGTATGTACTGCAGCATGTCTTTTACAAGCTGATCGATCGCTGAATGCCTTACCACACACTGGACATTTGTATGGCTTTTCTCCAGTGTGAATTCTTGAATGTCTTTTCAGAGCTTCCCTAATTGCAAAGCATTTCTTGCATGTTGAGCATACAAATGGCCTCTCCTGAGTATGAACTCGCATGTGAAGTTCAAGCTTAGATCTGCTAATAAGAAACTTACGGCAAAAAGGACAGGTGAAAGTACCTTGAGAATTCCTACATTGTTCTCCTCTTGCAGATTCTAAATTAGATGTAGTAACCTTACTGTCACACCCAAGTGGTCTTGATACTGTTGGACACCCAGTATGATGCACTGGCTGTGACATGATAGTATCCTGCAGTTTCTCAATTGGAAGCACATATGGTCCTTCTTGTTGTACTTGATCATTACTGTCCAACAATTTTTGGCATATTGTAGTATCCTTCACCAAGTACCTGCAAGCATATTATTGATTCTGTAATGACATCATGATTTTAATTATCTCTTCTTCCTGTTTGAATTTTATCAACTAAATATTTAATATCTGTATCACTAACATGCATAAAGCTTCGTCTCAATAGAGCTGAGAAGTCAATAAAAGAATGTGACTACCAAAGAATGACATTCCAAGTACCAACATTAATATCTACTTTCTTTGGCTGATAATATTTCACTCAGTTCTTCTGAATTGATGTCTTGAATCACCTGACTATGCTTGTCCCTAGCTACAGGGATGATAGGTCAAAGATACAACTTTATTTACAGAATTCACATATATCATATCTTGCGGTTTCGCTAAAAATGTACACTCAGAAACAATTTGCTTAGAAGAAAAAAGATGACCAATTCTCAGGGCGAGAGTTACTTTCCTCTCCCCCCTTAAGCTTCAACCGTGCAATGTAGCAGTAAGCAGCTCCATCATGGAAGGAAGAGGGAGCAATGGAAAAGTTTTAAGAAAAATTGAACTCTGAAATTTGCATTTTTAAGATTTGAAAATGTGCCTTTCCATATATGTGTCCTTCCAATAGGAGATCATGGTGTTTTGTGTTTTTATCCTACCTTGTCAAAAATACTTGATGCAGAATACTAAAGTTAACGTGGAAGGGATTGTTTCAAGTCATACCATTTCAAGCCACCAAAATTTACTTGCGCTCTCCTCCAGGAAGCTCACAGGCACGCAAGAGAGAGGGGGGGATGAGGGAAGGGAGACACAGAGAGAGATGAGATCATATGTAAACTAAGAAAGAGGAAACGTGAAGCTAAAGGAAAGAAGGGGAGGTGAGAAGTGTCTACCCAACACTTGCTGACATTAAAATTCCCCTCTCTCGTATGACTAAAATCTGCCTGGCAAAAGATTGGACTTGAAGAAAGCCAGACTTTCCGCCTCCAGTTCAAGGGGGGAAAAGCGGTGTTGCTACTGGCTGCTACTCGCCTGACTTTTGTCCAGTCGAACACGACACCTCTTCCTGTCAACATGACCCCTTCACTCGCATGTCAGGGAGAGGCAGGGAATCTGAGACATATTCGCTTGCTCCGCTGCAGCAACCATTAGGCACCGCAGTGCTTGGTCTTGTTGAGGGTGGCACCTGTTTCGAAAACTACTCTAAACGAAAAATTTGGCAATGTGTCATCACGGCAAGTGGACAAAGCCGATTGGTTCAGCAGTTCATGTGACCCTCTTTGGCTTTCTACAGAAAAGATAAAAATAGAATTTCCAAGTCCATTCTTTAGCCAGAACAACTGTACAGCATACACAGTGTTCTTTAAAACAAACATAAGGTGATACGACAGTGTCCAATTATACTGCAGGAGGCCTGTGAAAGAGTGCTTTGCGGGCTAACAGCGAACGTCGCTCACACACTGTTGCCGATACTCTCGTCGTGTCGTCTGCTCCTCAGCCAAACAAACAGGCCAAGGTAGCAAGAGGCTGAGGTCACTCACCCAGAAGGGTGCAGCGAGCTAGCTGTGGCAACCGGGCTCGCTCATTCGCAGACCTGATTGGTTCTCGCAGACACACCCCCATATTGTTATCTGCTGCAAGCCCTCGAAGCAATCTTTTTAAGGCCTCATGGAGTATAGCTTACATTTCCTCACTCTGCAGCAGGTAACTATGCATACTTTTGATTTGATATTTATCATTTAGCATTGCTTTTCTGCCACTTTGACTAATTGGGACAATGAGGTTAAGTGATGATATAATGCAATTGATGAAGGGATGCTAACAAACATCATGCATGCCTAATTATTACGCTAATTCCCTTTAAACGATTAACCTTTACCTGCCGGACCTCTCGCATGCCTGTCTTTTTCATTTCTGGAGTCATTTCAAGTGCAGGCTTTTCAAACTTGTCACAAAGTACAAAAAAATCATAACTTGAGGAACTAATTGATGTAGACAGATGAAATTGGTTTTGTTTTCTTTATTAAAGACAGGACTTCTAGTGAAGTTAAGTAAAATTTATATAATTAGTATAAAGGAAGAAGAAAGTTACCCCCTCAACAGACCGAAGTAAATGAAAAGAATGTAGTATGTAGCAGTGGTACATTTCTGCAAACGTGCAAAGTTTCGCTTTTTGGTTCCGTGCAACTTACTCACAATCATATATAGGCATAAAATCAAAATTAGTTTATTTACTTACGTAAAGTGAGTATAAAGTTGTCGTAGACGACATTTTGGTGGCAACTGCCCCCTTCTTCAGGTCATGAAATCATTACGTGCCTGCGTCAAGTTTTTGTCATTTAGAAAGGATCAAGGTATATGTATGGACAGGTTGAATGTTAAGATAACTAATAACTAAAACATGATAAAACTGTTAAAACTGCTATAAAACCCGTAATGTTACTTTATCACAGCTTCATGTTGACAGGAACATGTATGTTCGATCACTAATAAAAATTGTTAAAACCCGTAATGTTACTTTATCACAGCTCCTTGTTGACAGGAACATGTATGTTCAATTATTATTAAAAATTGTTAAAACTACGTTATCAAACTACGTGCATCAGTAGGCACGTAATAGCTGATTTCATGACCTGGTGAAGGGGGCTGTTGCCACCGAAATGTCGTCTACGACAACTTTATACTCACTTTACGTAAATAAAATAACTAATTTTGATTTTATGTGCAAAGTTTCTTTGAAATCAGACTGATATCTTGAGTAAAAGATACAATTATATAAAGCGCAAGTGTTTCCAGCTTATGGACATGTCGGGAATTTCGCTTCTAGTGTCAGCCCTATGGATGCTGGATGGACCAAATTTGGAGGGAAGAACAACAAAGACCACTCTATGAGGATATGTAATGCATGTGGCACAACTTTGGCAAAAAAAATTAAAATTAAGGGGTTTGAAAATTCGGTGTAATTACGGAAAATTTCAATCTTTAGGCCTTTGCCCTGTTCCGACCTGGACCCTTAATTGTTGGATGTTACTTAGAATGTTGCTTTTTTTACTCATTCTTACACTTAGAATTTAAATTGTTCAAAAAGATGCAGTGGTTGAGTTACAGCCTCTCATCTTCACTTTATCCCATACTAACAAAAAGAAACAAAGGACTTTTCTGAACAGCGCTCGTTAAAAATAACAACAATGGATGTATTGTTTTGCAATTCAAGTATATAATATCTCTTAGGTGTAAACTAATGAACAAAAAAAGACAGAACTGAATTATAGTATATAGTTTTCAAGAAATCACGCGTTAAATTGTGCCGTGTGCTAACACATGGTTGGGACAATTTTCAAGAATCGGGCCTTTGCCCATGCGTCCCTCTGAATCTAATTGTCGGACGTTGCTTAAAATGTTGCTTTTTACTCATTCTTGCTTGTAAAATTTTCTTTTTAAAGATGCAGTAGTTTTGAACATATAGACTTTTAGAAATCTATCCCATAATAATGTGGTGATAACAAAAGCAAAGAAAGGGGAAACAAAGGACTTTGCAAACTTCGCTTCTTAATAGTAATTGTAATTTGAGTACATCATACCTTCATATGTATACTAAAGATCAAAAAAAGACAACAGAAATATAGTGTATAGTCAAAATATTGACCATCCGTCAGGTGGCTAACGGTTAACACATGTTCCTGTGTTAGTTGCCACTGGCATGGCAATATTCCAATCATGTTCACCATGTTAGATCAAGAATATCGACAAATGTTTCTCAGGATGTATAAAGTGCTAATTTGTAACCTTGTGGAAAATTTAAAAACAAATATGATTCAGAAAATGTACTTCATCTAAATAAAGCATGTTTCATTTTACTTTTGTTTTTATTTGCACTTGATAATACATTAAAATATTCTGAAAGCACTAAGAAACAATTAAAGAAAAATAAGTCATTTTGTTTTATCTGCCTATTATTGCATCTCACACACTTTTGAATGGTTACTTATGTGAAGCAAATGACAAGTTTTCCTGTGTAACAAATCAAAAGACCTACAACATAACTTACACATTTAGAATTTTACATAATGTTTTTCTTGGGGTTTTATTAGAACTGATCTATTATTGAACAGCTTGCCAGCTACATGAAACCATGCGTAAGTAAAGGTTTCACAAAATTTTTCACCTTGTATGGGAACATTTTGGATCACTGAGCAAAGTTCCTGGGTTATGGCAGCAGATCAAATGGTCACTTACAGTCAGTCACACATGAGCCGTAACATTGGTATTTTGTCATGTGAGAAACATCTTACATCACCGACCATGATGGCATGGTTCTGACGGAGATTCAGAGTGTACCTACAGTTACAAGGGAGCATTAATATCGGTATTTGTCGCCGGAGAAACGTTTTTAATTACAGAGGAAAGTGGCGCTGTTTTGGAAGAGATTGAGTGCCCACCTACAGTCATGTGGCAGTCTTAACATCAGTATTTGTTGCACGAGAAATAATGGAAAATAACTAAAAAAAATAATTTTCAAATTATGAAACCTGCACGAACAGGCATAGACATGTCACCTACAAATTAATATAAGTCTTAAAGGACAATGAAGATGTAATTTTACAAAATATAGTGCTGAAAAGTGTCTCACACCATGGCTGTGCGGTCTAAGGCATCAGTTCACATGTGAATAATTTGGGCTAAGAATAAACATTAACAACATTTTATTTGTCATTTTAATGGTGAGTACACTTTGATTGTTGAAAATGAAAATTTTGAAGGAAATAACATGAAAAGTTATAAAAATAATACAGATTTTTGTATATTTTAAACATTAAAAATCAAGTTTCCTAGTTATAAATTGTGTGTACAATACATCATTACAACTATAGCGGATATTGCCTCAATACAATTAGACCACCCATCTACGTGACATTAACACATTATGGTGACCCAGCAGATCACCAGCTACACAAAAAGTTGAAATTTTATTGTAATTACAGGGAAGTGCTCAAGATTCAAATGGGCATATGTGATTGCAATTTCATACAGCAGCAGCTAAATTTAAACTTAAGTCTTGTTCTTCATTAATGATGGTAATTTTTGAAATTGTAATGTTAACTCGATAACAAAATATTTTCTTGAATTTTAGTGATAAAGTGTGGGCCACTCAGCCCTCCTCCTCTCTCACATGTACGGCATTGGTTAAGCTAGGATTAAAACCAATAAAGCTTTTATAGATATTGTATTTCCCTAAACAGTGGAAAGAATCCATAATTGTTCCTGTGTTTAAAAAAGGTGATAAAATGAACTGCAATAATTACCGTGGAATTTCTCTACTCTCAACAACATATAAAATATTATCTAACATTCTTTTAACAAGACTAACCCCATATGCTAATGAAATTATAGGTGATTATCAATGTGGATTTAAACGTAACAGATCAACTACAGATCAAATTTTTCACATCAGACAGACACTTGAAAAAAAGTGGGAATATAATCAAAATGTCCATAAGCTATTCATTGATTTCAAAAAAGCATATGATTCGGTCAAAAGAGATAAACTATATAATATATTAGTAGAGTTTGGAATACCTAAGAAGCTTGTTAGTATGATAAAAGTATGCACCAGTGAAACAGAAAGTAAAATTCGTGTGGGTATTAATATGTCTGACAAATTTACAATTCATGATGGGTTAAAACAAGGAGATGCATTATCTCCATTGCTCTTTAATTTTGCTTTAGAATATGCTGTTAGGAAGGTAAAAGAAACTAAAGAAGGACTAAAATTAAATGGTGTGACTCAGTTGTTAGCATATGCAGATGATGTAGACTTACTGGGGGATGATGTGAATACAATTAAGAATAATGCTAAAATATTTTTCAAAACTGCTAAAGAGATAGGTTTGGAAGTTAACAAAGAGAAAACTAAATATATGCTTACAGGCCGAAACCAAGTGTTAGGTAATAATCAAAATCTAATTATTGATAACAACTCGTTTGAACCAGTTTCCAAATTCAAATACTTAGGAGTAATATTAACAAATGAAAATTATATTAAAGAGGAAATAAAAAGTAGGCTTAATTCAGGAAATGCATGTTACTTCTCTCTTCATAAACTTTTGTCTTCTCGTTTAATATCTAAGAAACTAAAAGTTAAAATATACAAAACAGTAATTTTGCCTGTAGTATTATATGGATGTGACACTTGGTCCCTTACATTGAAAGAGGAACATAAATTGAGAGTATTTGAAAATAAGATCCTTAGGAAAATCTTTGGACCTAAAAGGGATGAGGAGACAGGTGAGTGGAGAAGGTTACATAATTTAGAACTACATAATTTGTATTCATGTCCAGATATTATTAGAATAATGAAATCAAGAAGACTTAGGTGGGCAGGCCATGTGGCACGAATGGGAGAGGAGAGAGGAGTTTACAGGATTCTTGTTGGGAAACCTGATGGTAAGAGACCTGTAGGAAGGCCAAGACGAAGATGGAGGGACAACGTTGAGATGGACCTAAGGGAAATCGGCAGGGATGGAAAAGAGTATATAGAACTTGCTCAAGATAGGGAAACGTGGAAGGCCTGTGTTGCTGCAGCCATGAACCTTCGGGTTTAAGAAGGCTAGAGAGTTAGTTAGTTAGTTAGATATTGTATGGAAATATGATGCCTTGTGTTTATACATCTCCATTGTCTCACCTCCACAGCTTGTCCTCTCAGCAGCAAGAGATTTTATGGCTGACATCAGAAATCATTGTGGATTCACAAGAAAATTGTTGCATCAGATTCCGCTCATGTATATCGGGACTTGATAATTGACAAGTCTTGTGTAAGAGTGCTTGCACATGTAGCGGTATTTTGTCAAGAGTTGTTATAGACGACTGAATTTGCACATGCACCAATAAAATCTGTGTCCTCATTTTCATTACCAGAGGTGTAGCAGTGGTCAGTCTGACTGTCGATTTGTCGAGGTTGTTCCAGAAAATGTATCATGCAGGGCGACATATGCAGCTGTGTCATTAACCCCCATTGGTATCTGGTGCTGACAATATCGGTGTCAGAGCCAACAGCGATTTTATCAGAGTGTGTGCAATCACTCCATATGTTATTTTGGATTTGCTGCATAAGTACCAACACGTACCTGCTGGCAAGGAGTCATTCTTGGTGGCAACGTATGATAGGAGATATACAAAGTAATGCAGCTCAATGTGATGTTTGCTCATGTAGTAACACAAAGCTATCATATCTATAACTGAATTTTCATGAATACCAATAGCTAAAAGTCCACTAGCTAGAGTATATCTGGACCATTTCTTCTTTGCAGATATTCACTTCCTAGAGATTGTAGGTGCATATAGCAATTGGATACATGTAGAAAGAGTTGTATCTTTGATCTAATGCCTGAATCACACAAGACTAGATTTTCTGCTTCATTTTCCAGTTGGACTTGGACTTCTTGTGTAGTACTTGCCTCACCTGCTACTTTTTGCCTCACACAATACTAGTTACCATACTTGTTGGTAGACTTTTTTTTCCAACAAGGCATTGAGCAGACGAGCGACTTGAGGAAGAATGTTGTAGAATAGCTACTGCTGCTATTTCCTATACAATTGCTAAAATTAAAATTAAATCATGTGCTAGAAATTGAATCAAAATAAATTATGATAGTTAAGGTGTACTCAACATGTTTTCTAATTAACTCTGTATGTATTTATAAATGAGGTTTGCATATATATGCAATATTTTGTTCACCTAAATATTTAAAACATTTAATAGAGTGGAAATAATAAAGATTTTCATACTCAGCTAATCACACCTGTCATGTACAAATCTCATTGCTATGGATAAATTACTAAATACATTCCTTAACATGAATGCACCTTATTTTGTTATTTATTTCATCAAGCAGCGAGAAAAAAATGACAAACACTCAAAAAGGACACACAAGAAACCCTTTTCCTTGACAAACTCACAGATTACCTTTACATCACCAAACTTTCATTCTGATTAGCTGTTACTACAGCATCTAGCAGAGAAGCCAGTTACAATTAGAACATGCTCCATTTGCCAAAACCAGTCCACCAGCCATCATACGTGCATAACTGATTGGAGTCACAGGACTTCAAAAATGTTGTTCTATATAAAACATTCAGTTAATTCACAGTCTTGTGTATAGTCCATATGCCAATGGATTAGTGGAATGAGTGGTACAGACAATCAAAGAAGTATGGAAGAAACATTTTAATGGAAGTGAGCACATACCAGGAGAAAAGATTGATATATTTTTAGCAAATTTTTTACAATTACACAATACTCCTACTGATGGACGATTTAGATTGTAATTTCAATCCTCACATGGCATATTTGTCTCAACCTGTAGCAGACCAAGAAATGTACAAAGTCAGCTTGCAGAAGGGGAAACTATAATGGCGACAGTTTCGTTAGGGCAAAGGGACAGGTGGAAGTTACCCAAATTTAATAAAGCTAGAATATTAGAAATTGTTGGTGTAAATGCAGCCGTCTGTGTTGCAATTGGCAAGAGTGAAACTAGTTTGACACAATAATGTATTTACCTCTTATCCACATTATGGAACAAATTTTACTGCATAAAATACCTAGATTAGTTTTATTGTTTGTTTAACTGACTTGTTGTTTAAGTTCATTTTATGCACAGAAAGGCTAATCGGAACTGGACCTACAGTTTAAAGTGAGATCCGAACCACTGTGCTATGTACATCAGTTTTAATGGTAGTCCAACAAAGAAACCACGCATTCTTCAAGAATGTAAGGTCAAGACAGTTTCATAATTTTGAATTTTTATTAAGTAATGCCAATTACACAAAAATACATTCACAACAGAATTTTCACTTGAAATCTTGCTTTGAACAAAAACGTTATCTACTTAGAACAATTCTCTCTCAATGGACCAACTTATAAGGAACGTATGGCGCTATGGATTTTTAGTGCAAACACTAATAAAATGAAAAAGAAATTAATGCTTTGCTTTGTGGAAAATCTGCACATGCAACTCCAACTCCATTTGTTGAATGAAACTTCGCTTGCAGAAGTTACATAAATGTGGTTTGCGAATGTGAACCTGAAGATGTCTTTTCAAATCTCCTGACAGAACAAAGGACTTGTCACATACACTACACACATGACGTTTGTCCCCACTGTGGAATTTCAAGTGGATTTGCAGGGCCTGCTGCTGTTTAAATGCTTTGTTGCAAATTGAACACTTGTATGGCCTCTCCGTTGCATGGATTCTCATGTGAACTCGAAGTATATATTTGTTAGCAAACACTTTTCCACAAGTGTTACACATGTGAACGTTAAGTTCTGCTGAATTTGAATGCACATTCAACCCAATACCATCTGTTACTGATCCTTCTGAACTATGTCCCTCAAAACAACCTGAGGTACCTTGAACGTGGTTATTTCCACTCAGGGAAGCACTACGGTAGTTCCTTCCTTTCCTTGCATTAGGCTTCATGAAATATCTGAAAACAGAACCAGCATTTCATTATAATATCAAATAGTGTGGCTAAATTTTCTTGTTACATGAAAACATCATTGCAACACACACAGTTCAGAGCAAGAGGTGCTGGATTGGCCTGATAAAGTTTGGAAATAAAGTGAGAAGCAGATAAAGAATCTAGGGGATATATATGCAGATAGGGAAACCTGATAATCAAAATCCTGATTTTTGTTCCGAGATGAGGGCCTTCGCGATGGTGTAGTGGTAGTAAGGGGTCCTCGGATTCGATACCCGGTGAAAACTCATGGCACAGTAGTGTTCGTATACATGCCTCTTTGTCATTCAATCCCAATAATGAGTGATGAGTGAGGACTTTTATTTTTCACAAATGCGATAACACCAAAAAATTTTCATCATTGAAAAAAAAAGTCTGTATGCATAGTGGCATGTTCTGGACATGCTTTTCATGCATTCAAAAAAAAAAAAAATGTGAACTGGACATACAATGAGAATTTCAACACATTTTGGGTTGAAAAATACCATGAAAATCCAGTGTTCTTATGTTTTAACCTTAAAGAATAAAATGTACCATATGCACATGTATCACACAAACATTTTCCAAAATAACTATGGTACATGTTTCCTTTCAGTCAATTACACAAAACAAAATGTAATTGGATGTTACATGAGATTTTTCACCTTCTGTCCAAAAGGTTTGCATGACTGACCAAAGTGGCAGGTTTCTGGCGGAGATCGAGTGTTCACCTACAATTACACTGTGCGCCAATATCGGTACAGGGCATTCGGATTAGCCTGAGCTCTGGCATGCGCAAAGCAGGAAATGTTTGTCGTTTGTAGAAGAAGTCACGTGACTCATAGGAGCAGTGTTGCAATATGCGGAAGTTACAATTCTATTAGATATAAAACTGGCAAAGCTATATGCTGTTGTCTCATTTAAAAAAAAAAAAAAAAAATACTTACGAATCTTAAAGTAGCACGCTGTCCTTCACGATCGTGAAATTCGTCAATTGCTCTATGAATAACACACTTGTTAAATTCGTCCACATCACTTTTAAATTTCTTCTTCTGCGTGGCTTGTTAGGCGTTACTAATCCTTTCACAGTTACTTTGCAGCGATCATTTTTGTTTCAAAGTACTTACTTACTGACATATCAGGGAGCCATAACATCGTGCGAGAAACATTTTACATCACTGAGCAAAGGAGTGGTTCTTTGCAGAAGTTAGGTATATATCACACCTACTGCTGCACGGGAGCAGTATTTTTCATGTAACACATATATTGCATTACTGAGCAGGATGGTTCAGTTTTGGCAGGGATCGAGTGCACACATACCATCACACACCGGTATTTGTCATGTGAGAAATATTATACGTCACAAAGGGAAGTGGCTTTTGGTAGATATTGAGGGTGAGGGAACAGATTTTGAAGCAAAACAATTCAACTGATGCTCTAAAATACATGAATTTACATACTGTGGGTTTACTATTCCTTTCTCAGTACTTCATAATTATGTCCTTCCAGCTATGGGGAGCAATATTATGATTTCATAATCATATGGAAATAAAAATAACTTCACTACATTTGGCAAGATAAAATACAAAAATTCAAAAAACTTTATATTTCACATGTTTGCTTAAGAAGTAACACAGACACACAGACATCAAAACTTGATTCTTGCTCTCTCTCTCTCTCTCTCTCTCTCTCTCTTCACTCACTCATTCACTTTCACACACACACGCACACACACCCACAAAATAAATTTCAATCGATGCTTGTGGAGTCTTTATCATCCCAATGGGTAGATGAGACTTCAATTCAAGGCTAGAAGCTTCATTTTTCACACGAAACATTCAGAAATTTCACTCTCCATCTTCCATATTTTTAATTTCTAAACACTTTTTTTCACAAATTAATTCAGGGACTAAAGCCAATTGTTAAAAAAATTTACTCACCAAATCTTCCTTTATCATCTACAGGGTGACCAAAAGTCAAATGTGAAATGTTTGTGATTTCTTCTTGCAGGGGAACCATGATGACTACTGAAGAGCGGGACTTGGTGACCCATGTCCTGCCAGTGATGGGTTGGGCTTACAGTTGTGTTTTGACAATGCTGGCGAACACATTGAACAAATATTGTAATAAAGCTTGTGGTGTGCGACTTTTAGGCCACCCTGTATTTCACTAAGGTGACTTAGGTGTGTAAGCCCCACGTGGGGCCCGACAATTGAATCATTCAACAAAAGAAAAGAAATGTGAAATGTGGGCAGGGTCTTCACATCCATGAAACATTTCTTCTTTTAAGAACCTTCATTTGTACATCTTGACATTTTATATATGTCTCCCTATGGGTGTAAATAAGTAAAGCACTGACACACCACCAAAACGCACTCCTGCTTTTTGTTTTCACACATCTTCGTTATTTTCCCATTTTATTTTTAGACTCCAAAGCTAATTGCTGGTTAGGTAAGTAGAGACTCCTTTTTTATGTGGAACCTTCCATGATGTCATCTCAGTAACGGTCAGCCAAAATAGTATATTTTTTGAGTCCTTAACATAATGTTTCTCAAAAAGTCATTTAAAAAAAAATGTTTGCATAACAGATTTCAACTCTCCTCCTCAATCTCGAAATTACTATTGGCATTACTTCGGTCAAGACATTAGCATGGCTAGCGTAATCACCAGCCTTGAGTTAGAATCTTAATATGTGGCCCTGATGTTTTTAAGTTCAAGGCAACGAACAGGTAACTAGACAAGCCTGAAAAGAGGGTTATCCATCACCAATAAACAAAGTGAAAATATGATGAATTTTTCATAACTTTTAGGATAATAAAACTCCATGAAAGTGTTGCACATTATTTTTGCAGAGGCCATGAAAGACCAAAATGCCGGAAAAGTATTGGAAGGTATCGGAATGTAATTTTTTTCTTTTCATGGGTCTTTCGTCTTTTGCCTATATGGACAGCTTTTAGAGTCTTGAAATACACACTCTAGACATCATGCAATCTGCTGAAGAGTAAAAAATAGCATAAATGCATTACTCTCGAGAATATATTTAAAATACCAGAATATTGGATACAAAACGTAATGTTTACGCAGGCAAAAAAAAGCACTAAAAATCTAGAAATTAGACACTAAAAACTTGCTAACAAATTAAATACATCTTTAAAATCATGCTATATTTAATTAGGACAACATACCTGATTGCACATGAGAGCAAGATATTTCTTCAAACTTTCCAGTTTTCTCTTCTACACTTTTTGAGTCTACGACGTGCACTGAATTTACCAATGTTTTATTTTCTCTCGTCAAGACACCTTCATCTCGTCTGGCAATGCAGGAACAGTTGGCAACAATGAAACGCCAAGTCATTTCGTACAATGGTGACAATTCTTAAAATGACATGTATTTATGATGCATCATCTTCATGTAGATTATTAACAATATCTAGGGGCCGAAAAGTTGAGAAAACATTTCCTGAATTTGGGATCTTCCCGATCCTGGTACAGACTTTTTTGGGATCCGGAGCAGTCGGGAAATTTCAAATGGTAATTTTTAAAAGTGGTTAATTCTTAATGTTTACTGCATTGTAAGTGTCTGACACTTCTCAGAAATTGTAAGTTTTTATTCCAGAAATGAAAAAAAAAAAACAATCACTTAAGGGTAAAACACGTGTAGAATATGAGACTTCGACAGTGTCTGGAAATTTTTAACATTTCCCGTACGTAAAAATTACTGGTTCAGAAAATTTTTTTCCCATCCCGCACACCCCTAACAATATCCAGTATCATGGTAAAGTTTCCAGCATAATGTCAAGCTGCAGATGTCCGTATACCCGCACCTAGTTCATATTTGCTGCAGAAGTAGGGCTAGTTCAAGAGCAGTCGAATAAAAAAGTGTTTGACAGCTTAACGCTGCCTCCTTTAACAATAGTCGAAGACTCATGCAGTCATGAAATTATTGAGAATATCTAGACAACGGCAAAGGCAAACCACATGAAGATTCATGTGAATGCTCTAGGAAGAATTCTAAGCATATATAATTTTTCAGATTTTGGAATTTTTTTTTACCTTTTTTTTTTTACATTTGTGACAAAGTACAGGCTTTTCCCCCTAAAATCCGGTTTACAAGTATAGGTTATAATACAGGTTTTGCTATTTTATACATTCTAATCACAAACAGATTCAGGAAGGGTTTACTTACTTCATTGCACATTCCTTACTCCAAAATGATTTGGCGATGAGAAGTATCACTGAAGCTGTACCACTAATGGCATACAAACAAATAACTTTTCTTAGCTTCTCACCACTAAATATTCCAATCATCCTGCTCGGGTTTTATCTTCAAATTCAGGCGATTTTATGAAAAATTGTACCAGTAAACGAATCTGAACTAAAAGGCAACCCATGAAATGGATTACTATGGAAACCTCAAAAATATATTCAAAATCAGCACCTTTGATGACAAGTTAGAAAAGCATCTGCATACAAATATACACTCTCTTCAAGGTGTATCAACCCCACTTTACATAAGACAGTTGACATATTATTGCCAAACAAGAACATTATTGAAGATGTCATGCAACCTCTTGCTGTTGTTGGCTAGTATCCCATTGTTAATTATCAGGGAAGATGACAGAATAATGTGTCCAAGTGAACTTCAGGGAAGAAGCCACCTGAACATTTACTTCCACCATAAAAAATACTCCAGTTAGAGAGCTTGAAGCCACACGCAAATATGAGTTTTGTTTATAAAGTCCATTTTTATACACAGATAGGCTAATTGGGACTCTGCCCACAGTGTAAAGTGGGATCCAAACCATTATGTGCCTCCACTGAGTATCGAATCTGAGGCCCCTTGATTACAAGCCACCAATGTTACCACTACACCATCAGGGAGGCCCACACACAAATTTGTGATTCAGCAATAAATAAATAAATAATGACAAGTCTCTTCAATAGAATTGGGGCCAACACTGTTGTCTTGTAATCAAGAGGTTCCAGTGGAGGTGCAATACAGTTCAGATACCACTCAATGGTGTAGGTCCAGTTTCAATTAGACAATCTAAGCATAAAATAAAATTAAACAAATAACAATTGACAAGACATATCTTCAGATCAAAAATGCACACACCGATGGTGCAAATGCTGTAGTATGCAAGTACTCTGTATACCATGGAAAAACCATCATAGAGAAGTTTTTAAGTACATTTCCAAAAATCTAACGTTATTCTTCAAGAACAAAAACGTGCACAAAAATTAATGATAAATCAATTCAAAAATGATAAATCAATTCTCTATCATCCTCAGTTCTGCAATTAGTAATAATAGTACATTGTTTCATAATGAAGACCATGAAAACAACAATGCAAGTAAGTTAGACTTAACATTGTTGGATCCAGGATACAAAATTTGTTAGCTTGATCTGAATCCATGATATTATATGGGAAGTAAACAGTCATGACTCATATAATTCGCAATATATACAGAATAAGTGTATCACAGTTTTGATTTGTTCCAAAGTATCATAAATGACAAACATTCCTTTATTTGGCTCAATGGTTAGCATGGTAGCATGCTTGAGTTATTCGCAAGATGGATATATTTCAATTTTGTCACTCCACATCCAGAGGAGCCAACGGCTTCATGGACGTGAATGTGTGAACACTACATAACTAACAACTGTTCTAAAATAAATTCTACACATAGACTAGCTTCTTTCTTAACTGAGTTCTAAATATATTGTACTTCTCTTACATGTGCAGTATCGCAGGTCAATTCTACAGCCACAATTATGAAGATTACTACCAGCTCCTGAATTTTGTTCAAAAACATGATACCATCCTCATCACAGGCTGTCCTTTTGTAAATTCAATTCCAGCTCTACAAAGAATTTGTTCCGGATATGAAATGTACCACAAATGTATAATGGAAAGACTCCTAGAAAGAATTCGACGTGTTACACCAGGCATGTGTGAATCTGGTTCCTTTTACATGACAATGTTGTGTCTCACAACACAACAATCATCAAGATGTTTTGGGCCAAACAAAGTGTGACTGTGCTTGACCACCATCCGTATTTGCCAGACTTAGATCCTGGCAATTACTTTTTTGTTTCCAGAAGTGATTATCTGCTTGAGGAAAATTCCAAAATAGTGACAACATAAAATAATAATTTAAGAATTGTGTACAAGGGTCATTCAAGGTTGACCGGAATTTTCGTACGTAAAAAATCAATGAATAGCCGGATCATGATGAAACGTGCGGGTGACGTAATGTATTCCTTCGCGAGTAACTAGCACCCGGCATGACATATTTCGCGCATGTGCAGCAGTTGCAGCGAACATGGCGGCAAGCAGTGTGTCTGTGGCTGTGGAGCAGCGGTGTGTAATCAAATTTCTCGTGAAGGAGAAAGTGAAACCAGCTGAGATTTTCAGACGAGTGCAAGCACAGTATAGCGAAGAAACGATGTCGCGGACAAGAATGTACGAATGGTGTGAGCAGTTTCGCGAAGGACGGGAGCTGGTGACAAATGAAGCGCATGGACACATTCGCCCGACTGCAGTCACACCAGTGAATATCGCACATGTTGAGCAAATGATGCTTGAGAACCGGCGAGTAACAGTGCAGGATATTGCTGCCGAGGTGAATATCAGTGTCGGGAGTGTTGAGACAATCATTCACGACCACTTACGCTTCCGCAAAATCTGTGCAAGGTGGGTTCCCCGCCAGCTGACATTCGATCAGAAGTGGACATGCAGGACGGTCTGTGAACAGCTTCTGAATCGGTTTCGAGCAGAAGTTGGTGATGAATTGTTGCAATCCATCATCACGTGTGATGAAACATGGTTGCACAATTCAACCCCAGAGACCAAAAGACGCAGCATGGAGTGGCGGCATAAAGGTTCCCTGCCCCCCAAGAAAAGCAAAACGCAGCCGTCCGCTGGAAAGATCATGGCAAGTGTCTTCTGGGACATGAAGGGTGTTATCCATGTGGATTTTCTGGACAAAGGGAGCACGATTAATGCCCAGTATTACTCCACATTGTTGAGTGGTGCTGTACGAAAGTCCATTCGCAAGAAAAGACCTGGGATGTTGTCTGGAAATGTCATTCTTCTCCATGACAATGCCTGCCCTCACACGGCCAATGTGACAACAACAACTCTGGCCGACATGTGCTGGGAAGTTCTGCCCCATCCCCCCTACAGTCCAGATTTAGCCCCCAGTGATTATCATTTGTTTGCACCCCTTAAAGATCATCTGGGAGGGAAGAAATTCACGACAGACGAAGCACTGCGGAGCGATGTCCTCCAGTGGCTACGACAACAACCAAGTTCTTTCTACGCCAAAGGAATTCGGGAGCTGCCAGAACGATGGGAACGGTGCCTCGGCACGCACGGAGAATACTTTGAAAAACTGACATAGTTTGGTGTTTCTTCTGCTACCTATTTCCTCTGCAGAAATAAAAGTCCCGGTCAACCTTGAACGACCCTTGTATAACATATTTTGCATTGTAATTCTGCATACAGAATACAGAGATTACATGAGTCTATGGCAACTGTCTGAACAGGCAGTGCCTCCACTACATACTTTAGGGAAAAAATACTACAGCCAGTACTAAAATCCAGAACTACGTTAACTCCAATATGGTATTTTCTTACTGTAGTAATACTGCAAACAGTCCAATAGGAAAACGAAGAAATTACATCAGCGGTAAGTACCATAAATCTTGCTGCAGATATCAATATATCACAAGTAAATACATACATATCTTTCTTTCAGATGCCATAAAACTTTCTCTTTCATTTTGGTGCCACTCAAATGAAGGCCATGTAGTAGCTGAAAGCATGCTGCTTGTCAACGAAGTTGGTGTTTATATCCACTCAAATGAAGCCCATAGTACATTTGGTAATAATAATAATTTTTCCAAGAACAGGTTTCATCAAGTTTCTCTTCAGTAAGCACACTGCACAACACTGCAATAGAGCTAACTCTCATCAACAACGTGTTATTGAGAACAGATCCATGCTGTCGGAATGTGGCACCTCTTGTGTCTACCATGAAGGTTACTTTTCGCTTTCATACCTGTGGATGAGCCATGTTGAAGATACGATTTATATTCACTTCTGTGTAGTTGCTAAGGCGATAGTGATAAACCAATAAGTGATGAGCGTTGACATGTGTCATCGGTGTTGTTATAATGCTAAAACATAAGTAAACTTTTGAATAAAAAAAATTATATATGATTCTAATGTGAAAACGAACTTGTACAGAAGAATAGGAAGCAATTTTTAAGGGGAACTTTCTCAAATTATGTGAAAAATGTGTGGCAGTACAAGGAAAACATTCCAAACAGCATCAGTAACAGAAGTATATCATTACTTTACTTGTAATGATGAAATAATTTAATTAAAATTGCTCTACGGGCTTGAGTTCAGGCGTTATGAACATCTGATTTTCTAGTTTTTTCTGTTTCTTATCCTTTGTCATATCGGTCATCCATCTGAGCAAGCAATATGGTTCCAGCCACTACACAAGCAGAGCATGACCAGCACAATAATCAAATGAAGACACTGTACACGAGCAATTGTATAAACGGTTCGGTACATTTATTAGGTGAAAATGTTACTGCCTTAACCATCAGTCCTCCAACACACATGCACTTTTGTCCAGAAATCATATAGGCAATAACTTTCAGAGAATACAATTACTACAAACGCATCTGCTATAATCAGAACATAATAACCATTGTGATATTTTAATCCGAGAGAGACGTTTCCTAACGTACATTAAAATCCAGCACACTTAGCACGTCATGTTCCCTTTCATAAATTCTCAAATGATGTTCAAGAGGTTGTTTCCTCAATATCCTATGTACATACACAATGTATCTAATGAAAGGTATGCTAGGTACTTGCTCCATTGCACAAGTCTTTCGCTAACAAAATTGTTTTATCTTCAACAGAAAGGGTGTGTTCCTCTAAATATGCATAACAGATATACTTTTCAACCAAAAAAATCTTCCTCTTGCTGTAGCAAGAGAAAGTAATCTTCTAATGATATGGAGACTTTTCACATAATTTGTACTTTAATGGCATTTTCTTCAAGTTTTAGCTGATAGTTCATAAAATCACCAAAAACAGAATACACAAACAAATTATGGATACTGATGCATTGTTAATGACTTACCTGCAAATTCTGTTAAAAAAAAACACAAATGCAAGGAGGTACACAAGAAAATAAAAGCTCAACAAAAATATACCACACACCAAAAATCTAAGCACAAGAGCCAATAGTCAACCAAGCATCTTGAGCTAGTCAGTGCAAGCAACATACTACATAATATTTGGGTGATTCTCTCAAAATGGGAAAGTACGGTAAGTCCTAGACCTTATCAGAAAAGAAAGATGGTCCACTCCTAATATCATGGATACACATGAAGTGCGTGCAACATACCTATGAAACTTCTTGTACGCTTAGTCATCCTTCCCCATACCCCAAAAAACTAACAAATAGCAACAAATTCTAAATTCAACATGCGGTAAGCAGAAACAACAAAATTCTGATTTTGTGCTCCATCCTTGCTAATTTCAGATCCCCCCCCCCCTAAACACTATAATAAGCATTATTTCATTGGCTAAAAAGAAATATATGCTAAAACATCCTATGAAAATTCTGCAGTTGGCATTACAATTGAAATTGATCACAAAAACAAAGGGCAAAAAAAAGATTTGATTTATTAGCTAAAAATTCTGAACAATGCCAAATTTCCTTCTAACGTTTGGTATAATATGTGGTCTGAAAAGTTCTCTGCCTCGACCATAGATGGCGATGTTATTAGTAAGATTGTATTATGTACGTTAGTGCATATGGCATGCATGTAAAATTGTGTGCAGTGATAAAATCCTATGTAAAGAATGTTTAACACCAAACAAAATTCAGTCCAAGTTCAAAAAAGTTTGAAAGGGGACACTTATCCTTTTTTAACAATTAAAAAATAGACTGCTGAATTTAAATGTGGAACCACGTGAAGGATGTCCAAACAGTGCTATAACAGCAGATATCATTGAACAAGTTAGTGCGTAAAATTGCTGAGGCTATAGGATTTTCGAAAGAACAAGTAGAATATATTTGGCACAATGTCCAGGAATTGATTCCACGAAAGTGTCATGTGGCAACATTGAGGACCACATGAAAGACGAAAATATCACAAAAGTATCCACGAGAATCGGTAAAATCCCAATCTATAATTTCCAATACTGAATTTAAAAGAAAACCCTACACAAGGAAGTAGCCAAACATAGCAGTATTACAAAATACGAGAGAACAGTTATAATGAAGCTGCTTGCTAAGCCCTGCTCCGTAACAGTCTGCTGCACCATAAAGTTGAGTAAGTTATTTCATCCAATAGTTCAGCATGCTTATTAGATAAAAGGACAAACAGCAATTCTGAACATACAACACTCTTTCTGAAGAATCCAGAATAATGAATAAATCATGTGAATCCTATCTGCTCCATACACAATATTACTGATGAAAGAACAGTACGACAGGTGGAGGAAAAAAAAAAAGTACCACAAAAAAAGTTGAAGTATCCCATTTTGAGAAAATAACCCACACAATTTAAGGTGAATGAGAACTGAGCATGACAAAAAGTAAGAACAAACCCTTGTTCACACATTAGCATATACATTTCTTTTGAAGGTACACTACACCACATCTCTTATCCTTCAATGATTTATCAGCTCCGGTACCCCTTTCTACACCCTCGATTTCAAGCACATTTCAAATATTTTCGTGAAAATATTTAGTTCCTCATAACAAACAATGTTTGCAAATAGCACGGAAGTTAATTTTTTAGATCTACATGCTACGAAACTTACGTTTTTTATAAAATTAAAATTCCTTGCGTAACGTCAAAAATGTTTTTCAGAATTTCTATGATGGCGGATGATGGATTCTATCACAGGCGCAAGTCTGAAGATTCTGGATTATGGATTCATGTCACAGGTGCACGTCCAATTCTTTTCTTTTTGTTCTTATGATTGACTTGTGCAATGAGAACATTTGCGTTTGTGATATGTTATTTGTGTGATATATTGGTGTATTGGACATTTTAAACATTGGATTTCATTTATGTGACTTAATTATTTCTTTTTGGCAACTGCAGGCCGTAAAGGGGAGGGTTGCTTTTTCTAAATGACTTGTGGGATGGGATAATTTGACACTTCTTATTTTTATGATGGGAAGGGAGTGGAGGGTGGTATTCTGTGGAAAAGGACAAGGACTTTTAACATAGGATTTACTTCATTTTTGCACTTACAAATTTAACTTCAACCCGCAATTCAGGGCCTGACCTTGGTAAAAAGAGGTAAGTTACCTTCTTAGGTTTAATTTTAGATCTCGTTTTTGGTATCTTCATGTGTCTATGCGGAAAAGAGTGAGAAATAGTGTTGGGGGCAGGTGACTCCGGCCAATTTCTAACATGCATTTAAAAGGGACTATAGATAAAGGCGGGGCTGCGGTAGCGGTAGGGGGCGGTAAGCGAATTACCCCAGGGGCGGAGCCTAGGATCGGTGGAAAATTTGGACTCAACAATTTCAAACTACAAAATCTCAACTTTAAATGGCTGTACAGTCGTAAATACTTCTTTCCACGCTCCAATTTTTTTTATTCACAATTATACTCACAATCTTCATAAAGAAAAAAAAATGAAAATTCGAGGGTATAGAATAGAGTACCCGACCCAATTTATCTATGTAAAACGCTTCCACTGGATAATGAAAAAAAAATTCTCAACAACATGCATGTAGCTTCCTCCATAGGGTCAATCCATATGAAGTCATACAACATGGTTGCTCGACCATTTTTAAAAAAGTTTATTTTTTGTGTGGTGTGAGCCTCATATGTTGACAGTTCAGAACCACTGTTATTTTATTTTTACTATCACCGATTTGAAGATGGTGGGCATTTTTCTATCATGGTGCGCGTCATTTTCTCCATTCGTAAGCATCAGCGGCAACTTTTTTATCTCAGCTCTGGTAAGTCCTACGACAATGAGACAAAATCTGTGATGTTAAGCACATTATAGGCTACAATTATATTTCTATGTAATTTTCTAAATATTATTCCGTCATAATAAATTTTAAGGTCAAAATTGTGTATTTTAATTGCTCAAAATGAGATTTTTGAACATTTGGGGGGGGGAAGGCAGTTTTTTTGACACTTCAATTTTTTTGTGCAAGTACCTGTGTACCAATAGAGTATGTCAAAATTATTTGAAGCTTGAGACTTCAATAATTTTTTTTCTACAGGGTCATAAACATGTACTTTTTGTTAAAAAAATCCAAGTTCAGGGTTAAATATCTCTGGTGGGCAGTTGTTTAAAAATCTGAAATTTGTACACAATACAGTACTCCATGATAAGTAACTTTAGTAAAAATTTTGAGTTTGAGATTCAATTGGTTTAAGAGATACAAAACTTGTGAAAAATTCAATATTTTGCATTAAATATGATATGCCTAATTTCATTTCTAATTAACATTTTGTGTTAAAATTCTGCAAAATGTAATTTGGAATGTCAATGAACAACATTACAATCCTGAAATGGATCTGCAATAAAGTATATATACGAGGACATGCTGAAAAGTAAAGCTTCCTATCTTTTTATTATCTTTGTTACCTTGTAAATGCATTTTGGACTTTGAGCAACCATACATTGCACTTATAAGACTTTCTCGCTTCTCCATTGAAGGTTTCAAACTTCTATCGCCAGGGGGTGCTTAACTATTGCGAGGAAAATGGCAGCATGTAACCATGCAATGTTGATAAAGCGCCTGAAGTAGCGTGCCGTGATCAAGTTTATAACCGCAGAAAATGTGCTACAAATTGACATTCATCTGAGACTGAAGGCATTTTATGGGGATGAATGCGTAGACATAGGTACTGTGCAATCTTGAGTTTATCATGCTCTTAAAGAAAACCTCAGCTGAAGATATCTCAGCTATGTGAGAGAATGGAATGAAAGGCCGCGAAATGCAACTGTTGGAGGTAATCGGAATCGTGTTCAGCTTGGGTTTTCTTTACGAGCATGAACAGCCCAAAATCGCACAGTACTGATGTCTACGCATTAACAAAAACTCCACCCCGGAAAAGTTTGGCAAGGGGGGGGGATTTCAGGACAAAATCGTTGGTGGGGGGAATTCCCCCTGTCTCCCCAGGATTTCGCACCCTGCTCCCAACTGCAAGGCTTTTGTATATGTTATTATGGCTAATACTTTTGAACACACTAATATTTTGTCTTTGGCCATCAAGTGTAACAAGTCCGATAACATATTTTTGGAAAGTTACATTAAAGTCCACTTTATGCTCGTGATATCCTCATCGGAATTGGACCTACAGTTTAAATTTGGAACTGAACCACTGTGCAATGTGCCTGAAAAGGGGATCAAACCCGAGACCCATTGAGAGAATAGGTGTTTATTCACTTTAATTCTCGTCTTATCATTCAGTTTACCATGACAATGGGAGGAATTATGACAACAACATGCAATAATAACCATCTTTGCCAGCCCTGTAACCCTATTTATATATAACATGTAAGTCAGCTTGGTCCCTGTTTACACTACTATTTATTGTTAATATAAAACAGTGCAAGTGGATCTTAGAATTGATTCTTTTTTTCTAGGTGAGATGAGGTACCAACTATAAAATCACCCCTCCCAATTGTAACTTATGGATCCGCCACTGCCAATCAGTATGATAACTGACCACCATGTAAAGGGTTCATGGTTAAGGTTGTTTAGCCATAGTGTTCATTTTTTCAGGATTTTTTTCCCATGTTGATTGGCAAAACAAAAAGAGGTGCACCACGTGACTTTGGGGAAAGGTCCGATGCTGTACCCAAGAACATGTCCAGGGTGCCATATTACCAAGGTCTCCAGGGAACCTAACAAGTACAGATCCTCGAAGGACCAAATGGGGGTCATTGGTAGGGCACACCAGCAGGAAACCTTGAAGAGGTCCTATTCCAATCTAGCAGACTGAAAAAGTTGACGAAAAATCAGCATTTGCAGCCTCCAGGCTTGGATTCAGAAAATGCCTGGGCTGCTCGTTTAAATGTCCATTCCAGAACTGGATGTGAATGTGTTAACAGTAGAATGCCAACAAATGGAACTGTGATATATTTATTACATTTTCAAGCATAAACGTTCGATTATTGCACCTTTCATGGAATTTATTTTCTATTGCACTACTAAAGCCTTGCTAATTCTTGCAAAGGTTTGCATAAACCTAACGTCCACATTTTGTCGCTCAAATATTACACGCTAGGAGAAATCGCTCATGCCTGTACCAATTTGCATGTGAATTTTGAATTACTTAAGATCCAAGGAAACTGAATAGCAAGGATGTGTGGTCAAATAATTGTCATGCTCAGTTTCATCCTGTGAAAAGAAAGCTCGGGCACCTACCTTTCTCCTGCACCAGCTGGGCTCTCTCTTTCAGTTTTCGGTTCAGTCTTTTCCACTTCTTCAGGTGATAATTGAACAACGTCATCGTCACTGTCTTCGAACGCACTAGCACCAAACTGTGCACTATCGTCACTCGCGCCCAAATACGCACTTTCCTGCTGTCCAAATGAACTCGTCCCAGCAACGGTCTGGGGATACTGTTGGGAAGAGCTGCCACCAAAAATGTCTGAAGGATCAACGGTCATCTGTTCCTCCACCGGTTCCGATTTGACTACCGTCGACGGTTTTGGCTGCCAAGCATCTCTGAAAGTCTCTTGCTGAGGAGGAACAGTCAGGTGTGTGTCTTGAGGTTCAGTCTTGATTTTGCAAGCCACGAAGTCAGGTACTGGTTCTCGTTGTGGGGACGGATAGGGTTCGCTGAAATTTAACTTCCGCTTACTCCCTGCCCTCATATGAGGTGATGAGGTTGAAGCAGCCTGCAAAGACATTTTACATGTGGATAAGAAGCTGTATTAAAGGTAGTCGAGACAACATCACAACACATAACTACTTTTGTTGGAATTTCAAATTTTTAAGGTTGACTTCAATCCTTTTTCAGGGATCGGTATAGGGAATAAAAACGAGGCATAGAAAGTTCCGATTAAAACATGGTTAAGATGGCTTAACTTTTATAGCACAAGTGGTATACCTGTATTACTAGCACATGTATTCTGCTAGGGATATACCTGTTATACCACCTCCACATTGCAGAAATTGCTGCATCATTTTTTAAAAACTACACATCATATTTCAGTTGTCTTTTTTGTTCATTTGTACACATTTGAAGGTATGAAATATTTGGAAATACAAAGTAATATGTCCATTACTACTATATTAACAGTTTTAAAAAAGTCTGTTTCCCACACAAGTATTATGGGATAATATAACATAATAATAATAATAACCCATAGCTCTACAGCCCGAAGAGGGCCTTGGCTTACCTACCGACTGCTGGTCTCCCTCCCACACTGTTCCTCCGTCACCTGTTGTAGCGTGGAGATCTTAGACCAGTATTGGAGTGTCGGGGGATCAGCCCGACGAGCCCCCAGCCGTTGCAGGTCTTCTCGATCGGGTTACGCTCACTCACTCGGAGCTCCCCAATTTCCTCACGATGGTGGGTTGCCACCGGCCTTATACGTAGGCCGAATAAATTCCGACCAGAGCCGGATTCGAACCTACGCCGTCCCGCAGCGAGCGATCTCAAGACGAGTGAACGCCTTAACCCGCTCGACTACGGAGGAGGACAAGTATTATGGGATAGATCTTAAAAAATTGGTAACAGTTCTAGAATCACTGCTTTTTGTTTTTGCTGATATATTTCACTTTTGCATGTAATAACGAACAATGCGTGGCAATTATGAGATCCAGGGGAAAATGCCCAATTTTTAACATTTCCGAAAATTAAGAATTTCAAAAATGTTGCATATTTATTTTTTGAATATTTCTTCAAAATTAGGGGACGTAGATTACATATTCTCGAAGAGTTGTCTCTTGTTGTGCTTCCCTCCAAATTTGTTCCAAACAGCATCCATAGGGCAGGCGTTAGAAGCAAAATTCCAGAAAATGTTTCCATAAGATGGCAACACTGCTACTCTCATACAATGTTTTATTTTCCCCCCCAATAAATATCAGCCTATTTTCAATGAAATGTTGCATGGTTGTAGGAATGAACAACGCTACACACTACTGTGCTGGCTAGGTCTCTCAACTTTAGACAGTTAAGATCTTGTTCACATTGCAGCAATGCATGCACAAAATCCACATATTGGATAAATTTCAACTTTCATTACAGTCACACACAAGATATCAAACCAGGCATTTTAATTTTCAAACTACCACTTCATATTTTACAGAAGGGAAAGAGGGATATTACCAAAGTATGTTTGAAGTTCTTATTATGCTTAAATGGGATAAGCAAAGGTTTGTCTACATTTACAACAGGGGTCTACGCCATGGTGCAGTGGTAGCAACGTCACCTTGTAATCAAGAGGTCCCAGGTTCGATACCCAGTGGAGGCACATGGTGGTTCGGATCCCACTTTAAACTGTAGGTCCAGTCCCGATTAGCCTTACTGCATCAAGTGGACTTAAAACACCAAATCAATCAATCAATCAACATTTACAACAGGACAGAAACAACTAAAAACACCAGGCATAATAAAAAAGCCCCTTGATCACAATGTTAAGCTATCGTATCGTGAACAAATGAAACAAGAACAATATAATGTATTGCTTAACCTTTAGCCAGCTGACGGTCGAAATTTCAACCCCCACATGTGAACCCCTAAATAGCAGATGATCGATATTTCAACCAGCAGCACGTGGCAGTGATTATGGTGCAATTTCTTAAAAACTACACATGATATTTCAGTTCTGTCTTTTTCTTATCCTTAGTATCCATATGAAGGTATGATATACTCAAATTACTAAACAATATATCCATTGTTACTACTAACAACAAGCGAAGTTAGAAAAGTTCTGGTTTTCCCTTAGTTTCCCTTTGTTACTGCCATATTATTATGGGATAGTTTTCTAAAAGTGGTTGTAACTTTTAAACTACAGCATCACTTTGAAAAATGTAAATCCTACAAGCAAGAATGAGTGAAAAGCAACATTTTAAGCAAAGTCCGACAATTAAGGATTGAGAGGAGATGTGGGGGGTAAAAAGCCCGATTGTCAAAAATTGCCCGAACCACATGTGAGCAGGCGGCAGCAATTAACGACGAGCCATTTCTTGGCAATTGTGGCGATTAGATAATTGCTTTATTAAAAATATACCCACCACATCTTCACTCTCCCTATTTGTAGTGTGAGTGAAGTGTATATATGTCACCATAAAAGTTCAGTATTTCTTTTACGTAATGCTTGCTTTCTGTTTGTACAAGAATCTCAGTAGAGGTCTCCCCCTTCTGCCGATATTTTTGACCGCACATGCACGATTTTTCTTCCGCCGATCGAGCTGCGCTTCTAATGGCAGCAGACTAGAGAGTACCAGCTAGAGAGTTCAAGTTCACAAACACAAAATTCTCAGAGTAACAACCCCACATTTTTTCCCTTCCCTCTTGTTGCATAACTGGCAAGACATCAGTGTGGCTGGCGATGTTTTCGCTTGAGCAGTGTTTGTTCCATCTGTAAGTGGAATCTGCCAAACTTAGGTAACGGGGACGGAAATAGCATGGGTTTTGGTCAAATCATTTGTTTTAACCCACGTAAAATAATGTCCTTAAGTAAGATTCTTGGTTGCGATATTAAAATTGGAAATATCAGGGATTTATTTAGTTTTGAATGAAGTCTATTAGCTTTTTGTGGACTATTCTCTCACTCCCGAGGTTATAAAACCGTTTATCATTGATTTCAAAGTTCGTATCAGTTGGTGACTAATTTACAATTTGGTGTGTGTGTTGAGTGTAAGTATGGTTGATTTACCTTCGCTGCATATCATGTAGTACAGCGTGTTTGAAAAAGAACTCCCTAGTTTTAATGTGTCCTAGAATCTGTACAAAGTGACATACAGTATTCTAGTTTGTGGTGTTTGATTCATCAACTCTCCAAGTTTGGCACCCTCACAGTTGGTGGGTCTGCTTGACCTTGAGACGGCACCAGTGCTGTGTTTTTTCCTTTGTTCCCTCAGTTCAGTTCCGGCGTTCGTGTAGTGCAGAGCAACTCGGCAACAATGTGTACTCCTCAACAGAAAGTGCAGTGTGTTATTTGGTTTGTGAAAACTGAGTCAGTTATAACAGTGCAACGTAATTTTAGACGTCAGTATGGTGGTGAACCACCTACAGCAAAAACTATCCGTCATTGGCTAAAGTCTTTCAAGGAAACCGGTAGTGTTTTAAAAGGTAAATCACCAGGTAGACCAGAACTTCCAAAGATGATGTTGAACAAATCCGTGTTTCGTGTGTTCGGAGCCCGAAGAAGTCATTGGCCAGACGTAGTCTACAATTAGAAGTGCCTAAAGGTACAGTGTATGATGTTGTTCGTAAAAGACTAAAGTTGCGCGCCTACAAATTGCAACTTTTACATGAAGTGAAACCTACTGATAAAATCCAAAGGTATGAGTTTGCTGTTGACTTTCTACACAGAATTGATGATGATAACAATTTTTTACCAAACATTCTCTTTTCTGACGAGGCTACATTTCATGTCAGTGGAACAGTTAATCGTCATAATTGTAGAATTTGGGGGGCAGAGCATACACATGAAGTTATTCAGCATCAACGTGACTCTCCCAAACTTAATGTCTGGTGCGGTTTGATGGAAGATCGCGTGGTTGGTCCTTTCATTTTTGTAGAAAAAACAATAAACGGGGACGTTTACCATGACATGTTGACAGAGTACGTCTTTCCCCAAATGGACGATATTGAGGCGGAAAAGGGGCTTGTGTTTTTCCAACAAGATGGCGCCCCACCTCATTACAGTAAACAGGTGCGTGCGGTTCTTAACACTCGCTTTCCAGGAAGGTGGATAGGCAGGGCTGGCCCAATACCTTGGCCACCACGAAGCCCAGACTTAACCCCACTGGACTTTTTCTTTTGGGGCCACATAAAAAATGTTGTGTACAGTGCTAGGATCAGAGACATCAATCATTTACGGGAAAGAATCGTCGCTGCGGTTGGGACAGTTACACCTGAAATGTTGGTGAATACCTGGCAAGAAGTGGAATATCGTCTCGACGTGTGCAGGGCAACAAATGGATCCCACGTTGACGTATACTAACATTGAACAAAACTTGAAGGAATCCTCTTTCATGATATGTACTCATTGATGTAAGTTTTCATTACTTTCCCTATTAAATTTATACTTAAAACTAGGGATTTCTTTTTCAAACACCCTGTATATAGATATTTTTAATAATTTTGCTATTGCGAGAGAATGTGCGTAAATGAGTGAGTCAGTGTTAGGGTTTTGATTGTGAAAAATAAAATCAATATTATTACCAGTCAGCGCAAAAAAAAAAAAAGAGGGGGATGGACCAGATTTTGATAAGAACTAAAGTGAGAATCACAGAACTTAAGACCTTCTGTAAACAAAAGCACGTGTACCCTAACAGTGTTGCAAACTTATGGAAAAAAATAATCCACATAGCCTACAAGGTGTAAAAACATTCCATTTGTCAACAGATGCGGAATAAGCAGTGTATCACTGATGACCTGTTAAAAGTTATTGAATGTATGTAAAAAAAAAAAATGTACATCTTGCCTGGTGGCCGACTTTCAGACTCATCACCGAAGTTCCCTGGCTCGAATCCCGGCATGGGTGTTAGTGTCCCTTCATCAATTTCATCTGACGATCACTCATTCTCATCATTGGGATTAGCCAAAAGTGGAAGAAAAGCAACGCTAAATTTTAAAAAAATCAAATACAAAATTTACATCTTATTCCCCAGCAGTAAGACGGTTCCGTACCAAAGGATTAATTTTCTCTCATATTTTAATAAGAAAACCTTGCTAGAAGAATGACACATTGAGATAAATTACATTTTGAAACCGGGGTTTCTTCATTAAATTTATTTGATGTTTGAAAGTGTTATGATTTATTATTATAGATAATGAAAGTAATCTAATACATATGATTTGATTGACTAAATTAATAATTAGATAAAAATAATGGAAATAACTCATTTGGTTTGATTGATTCGCTTTATTTTACTTCCCCTCTTGTGCCACTTATGGCTAATTTGCGAAGATGGGGATGAATGATGATATGATGAAATTGATGAATGGACATTCACCAAGTTCCATGCCCAGGCCAAGATTCGAACCAGGGACCCCTGGCATCGTAGCGCGATGTGGGGAAAGAAGACTGTAGAATACAGAGATATTTTGTATTGTATTGTACGCTACATATAAAATAAAATGCATATTTGGGGGTGAATTTTTAAATATTGTCACATTTTTCTTCTCTCTTGTTGAGAGGTGTACATTTCAAATCAACCTCCCTCAGCCTACGGCCTGCTCTCCTTCAACCGCAAAAGTATTCCGGAGTGTGAGGTTGTCACCATCCGGATGGTGAACACCTCTGGATTATAGATGGACTCCTGCACCCCACCCCCTCCCCCATCCTCGGAGGATCGTCACTGACAATGTGAAATCACACTATCATATGCCGACATTCGACATACCACTTACGTTTCTGTACTTGACTTAGTGAGAAGTATTGAGGTTGGCAACAGCCTAATAACGGATTTCTTCCGCATCATGTAGTCCGTTCTATGAAAGTACGCTAATGGAAGAAAAATGTGTAAATTACATTGGATTATACATTTTAAAATATATTTTCATTAAAGGTTTCTGTTTATAATAATAATACGTGATTGTTGTATAAATTACAATCGATCACGTGAACAGCAAGAAAATAGCGCCAGTTTCGAACATGGCGACTTCCATGCATGCACGAAGGTCTCACGTGTTTTCAGAGTAGTCTTTCGGAAATACAGCCGTTTGAAAAGTGGCAAGAAGCAGGTTGTTCTTAACGTTTATGTAACGTTGTGTCGGTGCTATCCAGAGCAAGCAGTGAAGTTGGTGTCCAAGTGTAATTGTGTGTCTGCGTCTTTGTGTTTTGGTGTGGTGAAAGAAACGAAAACTACCTGTCAAGTTGTGAGTCCCGCAAAAGAAAAACGTTGTTGATCGTATAAACAAGTACACCAATTTTGAGATAAGCGCAATACAACGTGAGGTGGTTTCGTATTCTTCCAATCAAAGAGCCGCCACTGTGGGGAAGATGTTGATAGTGATGATTGATGACAATCTCCCCAATTTTAGCAGTGGACGTTAAATCGCCTCTTGTGCCACGTTGAGTTCCTTTTTGGGAAGCAAATTTGACAGACCGTACTCTGACAGGATGATGTCTAGCGTCGAAAATGTCTCAAGTTCAAAAAGGAAGTACTGAATCAAGGTAAGAAAATACATTACTTGCATCAGACGTGCTTAAATAATGTGCTTTTTATCGTCTTCTTGTTTTCTGGTGCACGAGAAACCGAGAGAAAGATAAACAATCTCTTTTTATTCCCCAGCTTATCTTTGTTTAGCTTACTGCTAAAACTGGCGGTATATTTGTTGCACAAAGGAGTTAACAATACTCTACATGTCAACAATGTTGGGCAATAATTTGGTGGAAGAGGAAGCAATAAAACCAAAAGGCTTGAATTTACTGAAACGAATCTCTAACTCTCTTGTATAACTTTGGCGCTGTCATACTGAGAGAGGAGGGGGGAAGGGGGATCTGTTTACCCAGTGTCAGATAAATTGAACTTTTGGCGTAGAAAAATATGTTCATTCTTGAACAAGAACACGTATTTAATCACTGTAGAAAATTTATTATACTTCAATGAGTAGATTATCAGTTAAAATAAGAATACGTTTTTCCATGTTACGTAACATTAAAGGTTGCGAGTGAGCAGCATATGATGGCCGCACCATTCACGAACAGCTGGCGTGGAGTGATACGTTACTCGAAGTGAGATGGTTGTTTACAGAGGGTCGGAAGGTTCGTGATTCTTACTATAGTTGAAGTGGGATTAAATGTTTCTAGGATAATTTTATTGGATAAGAGTTTCTGTGGGAATTTATGTAAAAATTATATATATTGATCAGAACAAATTACTGTTACTAGTCAGAAGGGTGTAATGCACTTCGTCATTAATGTGAAGATCAAAAATATCGTTCTTGTGAATTAACTTCCGTTATCTATCCATGTTATTTAGTTATAACACTGTTAAGATTGGATTCTTAAATGGATTAAGAAATTCTTCCTACAAAAAATAGGTAAAATAATTAAGCAAATGAATTAAGTAATTAGGATTATCTGTGGTTACTGAGGGCATACGCAAGTTGTCGGAAAGAAGAACTAGACGATTCCTCAATTTTCAGACAAGTTGCGTTTACCCAGATTCCAGACATTCATGGAATAGGGTTCTGTTCTCCTGCGGGACAACTTTATTTTGATTGGGACCTCCTCAATAAGGGTAAACAACAGGCACGCAGCATTGTTGGTGTGGCAGTTTTTTTTAAAAAAAAATTGTAGGATAACAGGTACAATAAAGAACGCTTATATAAAGATTGCCACACAGTAATAAGAAGTACATTTTCATTACAAAAAGATGTTAGTATAGCAATAAGACTGCATACTCATTGCAAAACTGTACACAATATTTCAGTTCTTTTTTCTTCATTAGTTTACGTCTTAAAGGTATTATATACTCGAAAAAACAATCCACTCATTGTTACTATTATTAACAAGCACTGTTTCAAAAAGCCCTTTGTTTCCCTTTTGTTACTACATGATAAATTGAAGATAAAAGGCTGCAACTTCTCAACCACTACATCTTTCTTAACAATTTAAATTCTAAATATAAGAATGAGTAAATAGCAACATTTTAAGTAACATCCAACAAATAACGGTCCAGGGAGGGAAGTGGGAGCAAACGGACAAAGTTCAAATTTTCCATAATTACGCAAAATTTCAGTTGTTTTCAAAGTTGCGGCACATAAGCTCATAGAGTGGTCTTTTCTCTTGCTTCCCTACAAATTCCATCCAGCATCCATAGGGGAGATTCTAGAAGAAAAATTCCAGACATTTTTCCAAAGTAGGCAACACTGCCACTTTATATAATATTATTATATTTTACTCAAGAAGTATCAGTTTGATTTCAACGAAACTATGCACGGTTGTAGGAATATACCACCGCTACATACTACATTTTTATTCACTTCAGTATATTCAGGGAGCGGGGCAATTATTTTTTTAATTCAACTTTCTTCTTCTTCATTTAACACTAATTATTGGGAGAGACAATGTATAAATTTTGCCTCCCCTAAAAGCCCTGTCATTAAGAAAAAAAAACAAAAAAAAATATCAGTCTACAACAATTGGTTCTTGAGTTACACTTTTTTTTGTACTTCGTCGCAAGTTTGAAAAGCATGCACTTGAAAATGAGCCGGCATGAACAAGAAAACAGGAAAACGAAAGGTCCGGCAGCTAAAGGTTAAAGGAAGTGATGTCAGAACACATGTCATGTTTCTTCTCAAATTCGCAGTCACTGTCCAAGAATTTCTAATTAGGAACGATTATATACAAAGCATTTTGTGACCGACTTGACCAATCAGAGCACATGCTATTGAAATCGATTATCGAAAAGAAGTACTGAGGTACAGAATCCTATTTATTTCTATCCTGTGGTGACGAGAAAGTGATAGGGAAAGTGTAAACATCAGTTTGCAGCTTGGAGAAAAGAAAGGAGGAGCATTGGAATATATTTGTCTACTTATTTAATAGGAATATGCAACAAAGAATAATATACAGAAGGTTGTTCGATTTATATCCGACCATTTTTGACGGGTACTCACCTTAAGAGATACCGCGCCACCACCACCGATCATGTTCTATTGGACCCCCAGCATTGTGGACTATCACACAGCATCGCAGTTTCCATTGCAGCAAGCTCCGGCGCAGGACAGGCATGGGAATTCTGTCCCACTCCTCCCTGCAAGCTTTCCATAGACCATCCAGGGTGCGCGGGCTGCGATGTTGAAGACGTCGTTTCAACAGTCCGAATGCTCAAAAATCCATTGAACTGGCATCTAGGCTTTCCACAGGATTATAACACAATTAAGCCTTGTTTCCATGATTATGATAAACTAAATATGCTGACCAAGGCAGTAATTTATTTTATTAAAAATATAAACTAAACGTAACGTTTCAACCTTCTAGCAAGGTCTTCTTCAGACTCTGTATCAAGTACAAAAGTTTTGTACTTGATACAGAGTCTGAAGAAGACCTTGCTAGAAGGTTGAAACGTTACGTTTAGTTTATATTTTTAATAAAATAAATTACTGCCTTGGTCAGCATATTTAGTTTATCATTTCCACAGGAATGTCTTCAAATGGAATGACATGAATTCCTAATTGCTCTGCCATTTCCTGATGCAAACGTAGTGATGTTCTGGCGGTATGACTCGAAGCCTTATCCATATGGATCATCACCTGGTTCGCGTCCATTCCATACAATTGTGGGATGTCTCTCCGATAGATAGGTGTCAGAATGGAGTCTTGGAAGTATCTGGTATTCACCTTCACGTTCTTGTCCACCTTGCGTATCATCAACTTACCCTCATATCTGAATCCCGTCACAACCATAAAGCCACAAGGGAAACTTTCCCTGCACTGACGAAGAAAGTTGCTGCGCCCCTTGCCGTCAATGTCACGGTATGTGATCGCCCGAATGTGACCACCAGCAGTGAGATGGACATATGATTCATCCATTGTGACAACTTTCTTCCATTTGGAACCTGCCAGGTACTTTTCATACAGTTTCCTGCAGTTTGTCTTACGTTCGGCAATGTGACGCGGTAGAAGGTGGTGTACACGGGCCTTCCGCACACACTTCAACCTGAGGCACTTGCGAATTGTTTTGTTCACAGTTGACGGTGCGAGGTGAAATCTGTGGGCCATATCACGTTGAGTCGGGGTTTTTTCTTGGCACGCCAATCGACGGATCCCCCTTCGCGCTACGGGTGAGACTTTGCTTGCAGCCCTTCGCCTGGTGGTTTTCGTGGGTGAATGTTTCACAAGAAGAGCCTGTTGTGTGTAACGGGCCACACTAGCTTTCACAGTAGTCACCCCGAGTGTTAACCCATTCTCCCGACACTGTTTCACAATGCGTATGTATGAAAACTTAGCATGGGAAAGGGCCATTATGTAACACTCCCAATACCGGGTGATTTTCGGTGCCATTTGATAACATTCACTACCAACACTCGCGCACCTACAAGGTCAGACACAACACTGCTCCTGCCAGCAGACCCATAGTTCCAGCATGATATGCCAGGTGGCAGCACCGAATCGAAAATGGTCGGATATAAAGCGAATAACCTCTGTAAAGGTCTTCAGCAGTGTGAGTGATGATAAAATATATATTGCACAACAACCAACCATACAATACAAGGTCTGTCCAAAATGAGAGAATTATTTAACTGCCAGTTAGAAGGTTCACGGAATGGATCTATTTAGCAGGGCAGTTGGTGGGGGATGTCAGGTATACAGTTTTACACAATTCGGTTGTCTCCGAGCCCTTGCGCATTCGGATTGCCAGCAAAGTGAGAAGCTGTTTTAGTGTCGAATCACAGTCGAAAATGCAGCACAATAAAAGTTTGTGTCAAACTCTGTAAATCAGTTACCAGCACACTTGAAATGTTAATATGAGAGTCAAGTCATAAGTCATGGCAACAATTTTTTTCTTGCGAACAGGGGACAACACGAAAAATCTAAGATATACATTTGAAAGTGTATGGAATATACCTTTGAATGAAGCCACCACATGAAGTCTTATTGCAGGAGACTCTTGCAGGGAAGAGGCAGAACACAGGACATTGGACAACAGTGTTTTATTATGGCATGAACAACAAGTACACAAGAATATAGTGTTTAACAACCATCAAAGTATTCACCCAGGTTATCCACTGTTCATTGCCAGCATGAGGCAGGGGATGAATACCATCTGCTGAATGTGCAGCGCTAATGTGTCACCTCTTGCTGAAATACTGTCACGATCTCTTCTTTGTTGGCAAACTGTTTCCCACACAATGGTTTCTTCACTTTGGGGATGAAATCATAGTCACGTGGACTTAGATCAGGAGAAAAAGGTGGGTGTGGAACAATGTCCGCCGTGTGAGCTGTCATGTTATCGTGTAGGATAATGGCGTCCAAAAGTTCTGGACGTTTGGTCCGTACAGCACGGTGCAATTGTGATACCAAAAATGAAGTGTAATACGCTTATTTCACAGTGTGCCCCTCAGACACTGGATGGCACAGAAGAACACCTTGACAGTCGTATGCTAGAATGACCGTAACTTTTGTGGGCGACGGATTTTGTCGAACCTGGTGGTGGTGACCCAGGATGATGCCATTCACTTGACAGTCACTTGAGTTTGGGTTCATATGCACATGCCCATGTTTCATCGACTCCAATGATGCGATTCAACATGGCATTTCCTTCATTCTGAAACCTCACCAGATTGATGCGACAGGTTTTGTAGCAAGTCCACTTCCGTACCTCCGTTAAGTGATGTGGCACCCACTAAAGTTTAAGCTTCTGTAGGTTCTTGTGTAAAATGCCACGCACTGTCGATGCCGGTATTCCTGTATGCAGTTGTAATTCTGCCACAGTCCAGTGCCTGTCCTCACGTAAACACTGTTCAATCACCATTACCCGTACATTTTTGTCCTTGGACACAGGATGCCCACTGTGAGGCAGATCGGCAGTTGACATTCTACCCCGTTTGAAGGCCTCTACCCACCTCGCCACTGTTCGATAGGGCATGGCATGCACACCGAGTGCTTCCCGTAGCTCTGTATGGTATTCCTGTGCATTTCTGTCGCAGATAACTGCTATTTTAACGTACGGACGTTGCTCCTGCTTCATGACCTCCATTTTCGAATGCTGTCACTCACCGACTGAACTTGGGTGCATGATTACTACCCCACTGTTGTTCACGTACACCATCTGGTGGCTTCTTTCGAAAGTCCATTCCATACACTTTCAAACGTATATCTTAGATTTTTCGTGTTGTCCCCTGTTCTTGAGAAAAAAATAGTTGTCATGACTTATGACATACAAGCCTATGGGGACCTCACTTGTCGAAAGCAGAAGTATGCATGTGGCACAAATCGTTCAAAGAAGGAAGAGAAGATACGGAGGACGAACAGTGCTCCCATCAACGTCCAGAACTGTTGACCATGTGACTTAAGTGAAGTCTGTTTTGGACTCCGAAAGACTTGAGGTAAATTGTAGATAATGTGGGAATGACAAAATCGGTTGCATATCGTATTATTTCGGAACATTTGAAAATGCTGACACCTGGTTTCTTCACCATGACAAGGTGCCTTCTCACTCATCACTGCAAGTGAAGGAACTTCTGGCCAAAAAAATTGTTGCAACGTTTCCCCACCCACCGTACATTCTGGACCTGGCCACAGGCGACTTCTTTTTGTTCCCAAAGATCAAATTCTACCTTAAAAGACACAGTTTTGGGATGATTGTAAATGTCCAAGCAGCCGCGACGAGTGCTCTGCAAGACATCTAGGGTCAAGACTTTCTGTGCTGTTATGAAGGGTGGCAGCAACGTTAGAACCACTATATGGATGCTCAAAGTTCCTACTTTGAGGAATATTAAGTGTACTTCAACCTAGTTTCAATAAAACTATTTTCACAGAATTAGTATTATTACCTTTGGGACAAACCTTGTGTAATATTTTGTGTTGATCTTAAACTGTGGTAATGATAAACAAATTGAAAAACAGTTATGTATATGAATATCTGTGGAAATGAGATCATATGAAATTATTTTGTCATTATGTTACATGTCACACACTGCCACCATTTTAGTAAAATGTGAAATTGTTAATTTTCTCTTTGATCGTGTATGGTTGCAATTTAAGACCTTTCAAGATAAGAACGTTGTTCAACAACTTTCAGTTGTTGATTTTGTTGGATCATGAATGCTCTGCTTCAATGACAATTGAATCATACATTTTCCAGGTCATACCGCAAGATACAAATCAGGAGATGAACAAATAATTTTTGCAGGTTAACAAGGCTCTGGCACCTGGAATCTTAGCCAGTGTAATCCTCTGGGGGGGGGGGGAGGTTGTTCTGTGTCATCCATACATGTGTTGGTCCCTTCATTCATCTCATCCTATTACCATTTATCCCCAGCATCGTAATTACCCAAAAGTGGCTTTAGTAGAACCTTAATTTTAAGATCCCTGATTATAAATTATCCCACATTATACATTCATTCTTGATAGTCCCAACATAGCAAAACGGCATAAATTTTTTCTCAATTTTAAGTTTCCCTGCATTTTAAGTTGTTTTTTTCAGCTTGATCCTGAGAAAGACGTACAATCGAGGTTCCACTGTAAAATAAATCAAATTACATGAACACTTAATTCATTATAAGGTTAATACATTCGATTCTCGTTTCCGAACTAAATGCTTACATAAGCGCTGGTAATTTTTTTACGCTGGCATACCACTAACAAAATATTTAAAATGAAATGAAAAATAGCAACTGAATAAGTTACGGAAACATGTGTTCACTTCATAAATGATGGCCCATACTGTACATGATTGCACTTACTTTATACTGTTGCTTGGTGCGGTTGCATTCTTCCACTGCTGAAACATAGTTGGTGAGAAGATTCTCCGACTCATGGCACATGTCTCGGAAGTCTTGGAAGTTGTCCAATTTGTCTATGCATGACACGCACACAAACTTTGGTAGGTTGTCATCTTCAGTAACCTGTTCAAAATAACAATGGGAAAAACAATCAACCCACGAAAAACAAAAAAAAATATTTGAAACAACCATTTACAAAATAAGCAACCAATAGTAACATAGCAATAATAAAATATAGTGATAATCTTCTTATTGAAGACAATAGAAAAAGAAAACTGCTTGCCGTCAACACTGCACTTGCTACTTGTTGATTTCGAGAAAATGCATAGTAATGTACCACTGGTTGAATTCTGGGAGCTGGTAAGAGAAACAAAGGTTAGCTAATATTCATGTAGTAAAAGAGTTATGATAAAGTGGTTCCAACTCAAAGTTTGGCCCCAAGTTACACCCATATATGTGATGTAAAAGACAAATTACACCCTTGCAATGCGATGTAAAAGACAAATAACAGGGTGGCCACAAACAAGCAGGAATGAAATTCCCTGACTTTTCCAGGACAAAATTTACATTTTTCCATGACGATTACAAACTAAACTAAATCGATGTTTTTGCAAATGGAAATAATAAACTCATACAGATGCAGGTATGGATTTCTTAAGCACCAATATTATCTTATATGAAATCGACTTCATTTCTATATTCTCTATGATTTGAATTAGTGAATTTGGAAAATTATTACAATTCACAAGCTACGGCAGGATTACGGAATTTTTTCATACGCAGTAAGTTTAAAATAAAATACTTGATTATTTTTAAAGTTACGACTAAATGAGATAAGAGTGAAGAGTGATTGATTAAGAAATACAATTTGTAATTTATCAGTCTCCTTATACATTCTCGGTATTATATGTTGATATTTCCACTTAGGTTTGGAACCCTCTGCTTGCAAGAACTGTGAGTGCGGACTATTTTTCGATGCATAAAGCTACTTCTCTCTTCTCTGTAAAGCAAACAACTTAACTCTTGCATATAACTGAAACAATTGAATTGAACAAAAGAAAGTGTCATATTTCCTTAATTATCAAAGGGATTTCTGCTTCAGTACAGTATATCCAAGTGAAGTACTGTGAAACTGACAACATGCACATAGGCCTAAAGTGAGAATCATAGAACTTAAGACCTTCTGTAAACAAAAGCACGTGTACCCTAACAGTGTTGCAAACTTATGAGGAAAAAATAATCCACATAGCCTACAAGGTGCAAAAACATTCCATTTGTCAACAGATGCGGAATAAGCAGTTTATCACTGAGTGATGACCTGTTGAAAGTTATTGAATGTATGTTAAAAACAAAGTTAAAAAAATGTACATCTTGCGTGGTGGCCGACTTTCAGACTCATGACCGAAGTTCCCTGGCTCGAATCCCGGCATGGGTGTTATTTGTGAGTGTCCCTTCATCAATTTCATCTGACGATCACTCATTCTCATCGTCGGGATTAGCCAAAAGTGGAAGAAAAGCAACGCTAAATTAAAAAAATCAAATACAAAATGTACATCTTATCCCCCAGAAGTAAGACGGTTCCGTACCAAAGGATTAATTTTCTCTCATATTTTACTAAAAAAAACCTTGCTAGAAGTGTGACACATGAGATAAATTACGTTTTGAAACCGGGGTTTCTTCATTAAATTTATTTGATGTTGGAAAGTGTTATGATTTATTATTATAGATAATGAAAGTAAGGTAATACATATGATTTGATTGACTAAATTAATAATTATGCAGCAGACACCAAGGGAAACTAAAATGGCAACTTAGAGAAGCATAAAAGTGGGGAAAGAAGACTGTAGAATAGAGAAATATTTTGAGGCAGTCACATTTTATTGTACGCTACATATAAAATAAAATGCATATTTGGGGGTGAATTTTTAAATATTGTCACATTTTTCTTCTCTCTTGTTGTGAGGTGTTCATCTTAAATCAACCTCCCTCACCCTACGGACTGCCCTCCTTCACCTGCAAAAGTATTCCGAAGTGTGAGGATGTCACTATCTTTCACTATCCCCGGAGGATCGTCACTGACAATGTGAAATCACACTACCATATGCCGACAATCGACATACCACTTCCGTTTCTGTACTTGACTTAGTGAGAAGTATTGTGGTTGGCAACAGCCTAATAACGGATTTCTTCCGCATCATGTAGTCCGTTCTATGAAAGTACGCTAATGGAAGAAACACGTGTAAATTACATTGGATTATACATTTTAAAATATATTTTCATTAAAGGTTTCTGTTTATAATAATAATACGTGATTATTGTATAAATTACAATCGATCACGTGAACAGCAAGAAAATAGCGCCAGTTTCGAACATGGCGACTTCCATGCGTGCAGGAAGGAGAAACGTCTCCCTTGTTTTCAGAGAAGTCTTTCGGAAATACAGCAGTTTGAAAAGTGGCAAGAAGCAGGTTGTTCTTAACGTTTATGTGACGTTGTGTCGGTGCTATCCTGAGCAAGCAGTGAAGTTGGTGTCCAAGTGTAATTGTGTGTCTGCGTCTTTGTATTTTCGGCGTGGTGAAAGAAAGTAAAACGACCGGTCAAGTTGTGAGTCCTGCGAAAAAAACACGTTGTTGCTCGTATAAACAAGTACACTGATTTTGAGATAAATGCAATACAACGCAAGGTGCTTTCGTATTCTTTCAATCAAAGAGCCGTCCTGTCCACTGTGGAGAAGATGTTGATAGCGATGATTGATGATGATATCCCCAATTTTAGCAGTCGACGTTAAATCACCTCTTGTGCCACGTTGAGTTCCTTTTTTGCAAGCAAATTTGACAGACCGTACTCTGACGGGATGATGTCTAGCGCCGAAAATGCCTCAAGTTCAAAAAGGAACTGCTGAATCAAGGTAAGAAAATACATTACTTGCATGAGACGTGCATAAATAATGTGCTTATTATCGTCTTCTTGTTTTCTAGTGCACGAGAAACCGAGAGAAAGATAAACAATCTCTTTTTATTCCACGGTTTATCTTTGTTTAGCTTCTGCTAAAACTGGCGGTATATTTGTTGCACAAAGGAGAAAGGGCAATAATTTGGTGGAAATAAAACCAAAAGGCTTGAATTACTGAAACGAATATATATATATACACACACACACACACACACACACCTACCTACCTACCTACCTCTATCTATCTATATCTATCTCTCTCTCTCTCTCTCTCTTGTATAACTTTGGCGCTGTCATACTGAGAGATGAGGGGGGAAGGGGGATCTGTTAACCCAGTGTCAGATTAATTAAACTTTTGGCATAGAAAAATATGTTCATTCTTGAACATGAACACATAATCACTTCTAGAAAATTTATTATACTTCAATGTGTAGATTATCAGTTAAAATAAGAATACGTTTTTTCATGTCACGTAAAATTAAAGGTTGCGAGTGAGCAGCATATGATGGCCGCACCATTCATGAACAGCTGGCGTGGAGTGATATGTTACTCGAAGTGAGACGGTTGTTTACAGAAGGTCGGAAGGTTCGTGATTCTTACTTTAGTTTCATTCTTCCACTTGGGGGGGGGGGGGGGAAATGGGGCCAACATTATTCATGTTTTTATCCATTACGAAAATCATCATAGCTATTCTCCAGAGGTGCAACCAAGAATTTTTGCCTGGGGGAGCAATTACCAGGATAAACGTAAGAATAATAATAGTAGTAGTAGTAGTATCAAAGACGTTATACAAGGTATATAGAAACAACACACATAAAGTCAAGAGATGAGACACTGCATGTAGCCTACGATGTTTTGTTAGTCTGTGTATCTTGTTTCCTTTTTTCTGTAGAACAGCAGCGTATGCAACGGATACACATGTATGTGTTTATTGTTGTTCTGGCTTACATGTGTATGAACTTTCATTGTATAATATATCTAATTTGACTACCAGGTATGCCGGTTAATAATTCTTAATTTCATCACTGGATGGTGCTGAAAGCAAGGGTTGTTGCACAGTCTCAACTGTTACGGCAGTGTGTTGCCAGGACAGTACCTGTCAAAACACTGTGGATGTCCAACCGAGTGCGAGTGATCATGATATTGGGTTTGTATGGGACACATGTTGACCTTGAAACCTAATAAGGAGCATGTGCTGCAAGTCCTGCTTTTCTTGTTCAATCAAAAGAAAAACGAGAGTGAAAGCCATCATATCCTTGTGGAAACGTACGGTGACAATGTCCTAATGCAAGACGCGTGTGTGCGTTGGTTTCGACGATTCAAAAGTGGTGATTTCTACTTGAAAGAGAAAGATCGCCCGGGCCAGCCGAAAAAATTCTAAGATGCCGAATTGCAAGATCTGTTGGACGAAGACTATACGCAAACGCAACAACAACTGGCAGAGAAGTTAAATGTTGGTCGCCAAACCATATCCGATCGTCTTCGTGAGATGGGAAAGATCCAGAAGGCAGGAAAATGGGTCCCACATCATCTGAACGACAGACAAATGGAAAAGCCAAAAACTGTGTGTGATGTGTTGCTTTCTCGGCATGAAAGAAAGTATTTCTTGTATTGGATAGTGACGGGACGAAAAATGGATCTACTTCGAGAACCCAAAATGCAAAAAGTCATGGGTTGACCCAGGACAACCTTCAACATCAACCGCAAAACCGAATCGCTTCAGAAGGAAGAAATGCTAAGCATTTCGTGGGATTAGAAGGGTGTGGTGTACCATGAGCTTCTGAAACCAGGTGAAACAGTGAATGCCGTTCGCTACCGTCAACAACTCATCAATTTGAACCATGCATTGATCGAAAAGTACTCAGATGGGGCGACAAGACATGGAAAAGTGATTTTGCAACACGACAACGCCTCATCATACACAGCGAAAGTACAGCGCCTAGAATAACGTAGTGTGGAAAACGGCATGCTTCTGCGCTCTCAGGCTGGTTCCACTCGAAAATGATCCGCTAGAGGCGCTGGTGTTGACCCCGGTGCTTGGTGTTCGACTGCTTATAATGGAAGTAAATGGAGTTTTCGCTGCAACGTCTGATTCTTTTACATGAAGCATTTCTATGAATGTGGTAATTGCAATGATATTTGGTACAGTGGTCGCGAAGATATTGACGAACATTCTAGACAGTCGACCACGTCCTGTTATCGTCATACTTTCGTTAATAATACGGGAGAAAAAATACGCGTGGAATGTTCTTGGCAACTAAATTTTTGTGTATGAATTAGGTTCATTATTATTATCATCATCATCATTTCTTTTAAAGATATACACACTGAAGCATTTGTATTTTTGATATTTACTGTCTCTTTTCTTCCGCTTTAAACTAATCGCGGCGATGATGATAATGATGATTGCATGAAACGACAAGGGGAACCCCACAAAACTTTCTTAGTGCCATCGACATGAGTGTAAGGCAACTTTCAAACCAATGGGACAAGCGACACGGGATGTTCACACTGTCACACACACTTCCAGACTGTAAAACAGCATTCATTGCACATGAGGGTCCAAACAGCAAACGACATGTTCATATGGTGTATTCGCAGGCTACTTGTTACTTCGGTCGGAAAGCTTCTTAAAGGAAGGGTGCTGAGACCGAAGCGACACGCTACAGGGGGAGTTCCCAACTAAGTGACAAGCGACATGGTGCCTTCAGTCTATTAGCAAGCGTTGCTTGCGAACAACATATAGGCGACACAATAAACCACACATTACAACAACACATCTAGGCGACACGATAAGCCACACGTGTCGCTTTGTCGCTTCTGCGTCGCTCAAACTGGGCCATTTCCTCAATAGCTTGCAACATGTTGCCGTGGTTTGTTGTTCGCGCATACGCGATGCAATGAGTGTCTTGCTTTAGTGAGATTGCGCACCAAAGCGACAAGCGGCACGCGACACTTATCGCTTGAGGATTTCACCAACCGAACGCTGGCCTGTGCTCAGGCCCGTAGCCAGGCAGAGGCCAGGGGGGGGGGCTGAGCCCCCCCTGGAACTACCGTCAGCCCCCCTGGCACTGAGGTCAGCCCCCTTAACATTAGTAAAACTTTGTTATGTAATTTGTTTGCAGTGAAGAGTGAAAATGTAGACAGCGGATATTATCTTGCTCACAACTTTGGTGAAGGATAAATTCAGGGAGCATGAACAGCAGCTATTACATTCATTCATCTTATTTATAAGAAGTCGTCTAAGTAGCTGCAAGTATTTAGAAGATTCTTTAGGCTTTAGAAAGTTCTTCCATAGGAGAGCCTCTTTATTTGTACCTTCGTTGCCCCTGTTGCGATCTCCTATTTATACAGAAATCTGTGACTTTGACGTCATTATGCAAATTACCTCCTCATCTGTGTCAAAGGTCAACATCTCCCAAGTTTTGGGAACGAAGGGGAGTTCTATTGTTTCGGTCGGGGAGTGGAATGCACGCTAAGGCACTATGATTGAATATTGTCCATTTTCCCTTGTGTGATATAAATATTTGTATCATCAAACGTAGTATTTAGTGTGTAGTAAGGGATGATTTCAGTAGCAGCCAATTAACACTTAAGCTATATTTTAAAATATATATAAAAATGTAGTATTTGTGTGATATTTATAAACTTTATGTAACTTAATGACTTCCCTCCCCCTCCCACACACACATAATTTACTTTCATTTAACACTGTTAAACTTTTGAAAATAGACTTGGTTTATCAAGCCCCCCTGGAAATCAATTCTAGCTACGGGCCTGCCTGTGCTTCCCGTCATGCCGCTACGATGTGAAATGTTGCTCTTGATTGCTCCTTTCCAAGCAACATGTGTCACTTCGGTATGAAAGTTGCCTTGGACCGAATGACCCGTGTTGCTTTGGTGTGAAATCCTCATATCGTTTGTCGCATGTCGCTTTGGTGTAAAATATCCTTGAGGAAACGGTGCAGTCAGAGCTTTTGTCCCTACGGTTCGAAAGCCTGCATTGATTTCCGACTGCTCGCTTTCAAGCGACATTTGTGGTTTGTCGCCTCGGTATGAAATATCTCTCAGGATACTATTTATATTCTAATAACATAGAAAAATAAAACTCTAGTACACAATCCAACACCTGACGTCCGGAATCACTTTGCGATGTTTCTTCGTGTGTTACGCATGCTATTTATTTATTAATTTTATTTTACTTTTCTTTCCAAATTAATGCCATTTCGTGACTGCAAATCACTCCACAAATATAACTGTTTCCATCAATTCACTTACCGCCTTTCTAGAGAAACAAATCTACACAATATATTCCAAAAACTAACTAAGCCGCATTACTTTCATAACAAAATTAGCACCTGGGTCGATCGCACTGCCATCTACTTGTCATCCTCTCGAGGAACCAGTTTTTTGGTTCGTTTTAAACACTACGTTATTCAAGGCGCTGTAGCGAAAGGCATCAGAAACACCATTTCTGCACTTGGCTGGTTATTCTTGCCCCACCTGCCATACTCACCAGACTTAGCCCCTTTGAATGTAAAAGCAAAGAAACTAACGTAACCACACGTCAATGGTTCGTGGAGCTAGCATCAATGGTTCACAATTATTTTGCAATTTCTAGACTTTTCCGACAAATTTTAACTTCAGATTCGTCATTAGCAGGCCTCAATTAGTAAGTATGTCAAATATGAATAAAATCGGAGGGGGGTCCGGTCATCTTAAATCATACCCAGTTCGGTACATATGTAAGCCCCTGTCAGTGTTTCCAACCCCTTTGCGTATCTGCGGACCAACGAAAAAACCAGACTATTTTTTTTTCACTATGCTTGCCTAACATAACCATATCGGAAATGGTTTGTGGGGCTATCCATCAGCTACCATGCATAATGGTTCGTGGGGCTATCAGTCAGCTATCCAGGCTATCCGTCAGCTACCCATGCATAATGTACAATTAGGTTAGGCAAACATAGTTAAAATTTCTTGTCGTGGTAGTATCAGGATATAGAAATTGCAAAATAATTGCGAACCATTGACGCGAGCCCCACGAACCATTGACGTGTGGTTAGGTTAGTTTCGGTTGGGTTGGGTTAGGCAAACATAGTTAAAATTTGGTGTTGTGGTATTTTTGCCTATTTTGCAATTTCTAGACGTTTCAGACAACTTGTAATGGTTTTGTCAAAATATCAGCAATCATAATATCTGTTGGACAATACTTTCATGTTATTTGACCATTGTGACAAAATTTCGAAAAAAATTATATTTTACATGCATATGCTTTCTTCTAGTGTTTACATTTTCACTTTCAATCATTTTAATACAGCTTTGATTGTCTTCATACATTACAATTCGTTCAATACAATCATCTTTCATTTCCTTGATTAATTGTTTAATCCACTTCGCTTGTTGACAGGCTTCCGAAACAGCAATATATTGTGACCACCTTTCTATCATCATAGTACTACTTCAGCTGGAGAATAGCAGGGGACCAACTTCCTTACTTGGATTTTTACCTTACAGGTTTTAAACAACATACGCTCACTCAGAAACCATAAGGAGATCTGAACGCACTACAAAACGGAAGTTACCAGCAAATTCCCACCGGTGACGAACACTATAGTAGTTAATTTTTGGTGAAGAGGGTTGGAAACACTGCATACCTACAATGTGAGTCAAGATGTGTGTTACGGAAGCGAAGAAAGGAATAAAAAAATCACTATGTGAAAAATTGAGTTTGTTTTCATGTAAAAAGCATAATGGCACATTGTACTATGTTCTGCAATACACAAACTGGTAAGTACGAACCATTCGAGGTAAAAATTTACTATCCTTCGGACACCTATAACTTCGTAGTTTCATCAATTTTTGACATTTGTACTTACCTAACTGCTTCGCAGAACATTCCTTAAATTGTATCGACGTTTTTTTTCATCAATGTGATTGCAATTTTTCACATTACGAGTACTTCTTTCTCTTAGTCTTTTCACTTGCCTGAGATGTCACGGTATCCGGTGACATGTGAACAAATACTGATCGATATTAATCACTTTTGTTTATTGATTCTATTATGTTTAAATGTAAAGTGCGACGTTTCGTTTATTTTGTGGAAAAATTTGTATCTGAGCCAGACGTTGGGAGTTGGGAGATGGGTTTTCGAGTGACAGTCAATATGGCAAAGTGCATGGCATATTTGCACCGGAACGGGACGTCACGGAGAAAGGGAAGACTTATTTTCGTCGGGACCAACGGAGAATTTGCCGTGGGAGGCCGAAACTATTTTTCACGGATGACCAGGATAATCAGATGGAACCCAAGCTAGAAAGAACAGAGGATGCGCCTTGTGATCGCATTTCGAGACAATGGACCGGGGTCATTTCCATCTCTTTGGGAACCCAAGCCAAGCCACTCTAACGTGTTTTTCAACAGACAATTTTGAATCTGGTATAAATCTACAGGACTTTGAGTTCAACACAAAGTTTTTACCCGGATTTTGTAGAGACAGCGTCTCCACGCTACACTCTCGCGTGACTATTGTTTTGTCTCCGTGGACTTTGTTTTTCTTGCGTACCGTGAGAGAGTTACCGATAGTGAGTTACCAGTGTGCGCTTTATTTGGTGAAGCATTACGCGGTGGTTTGTTTTTAACAAGCGTGGACTACCATAAAAATAGGTGGCTAAAAAGGTACAGAAGGGAGGCCATTGCCTTCCCCAATGCCTGCAACGATGCACCGTCACCATCCGGAGAAGCCAACGCCGATGACCGACAAATGACACACTCAGCGCCGCAAAGCCCAACATTGTCCGATGCCCAGAAGGACGTTTCCAGTTCGACGTCCAACAGAAGCCCGTTACCAGAGAGAGAGGGAAGGATGACTCTAGATCAGTGCCTGACGAAAGCCCAATTGAGAGAGAGAGAGAGAGAGAGAGATTATTCCAGGACGACGTTTGATTGATGCCGAACGCATTAGAGAGATTCTGGACCGACGCGTGATCACGTGCAGCCGACGCTTGTGAGAAGAGGGACACGTGTCCTTCTATGAAAGTGCCCAATATCGTCACAATCATCCTTCGCCACGTTCGACCACAAAGAACATTTTCACTGCAAAGCCCGCATCCAAGAAAGATAAACGATCACACGATGTAGCAGAGTCCGGTAGAGTATTCTTCAGATGGTCTATGTCCATGTAAGCATGTATTTTTTGTATCAACGCCGTACCGTAAACGTCGAAGTCTCACCTATTTGCAAAGTGACTCAGGAACCCCGAACCTAACTTCAGTGTCTGATATATTTTAGTAATGTTATATAAAAGGTCATTTCAGGTTCATATGTAATAATTTGATTGTCTGCATTCAGAGTTAGAAGCTCCATTCCATTATGTTAATTTTTCGTGTAAATTGTCAAAGTGTGCTCCATTTTTTGTGTAACCGACCGGCCCGTTGCGTCATTTAGCTTGTCAATAGTTGATCGATTAGTCTTTTTTATTTGTGGAAAGCGTATTTTATATTGCATGCGAGTGTAGTATTCTTTATTGTATAGTGGTTTTTGTTGAAATTTTTGCTCGCGCCAAAGATTGATTTGTGTATTCCGGCAGCTGGAGCCGACTAAGTTTTGCATCACTATGTAAAGGTGTATTTGTTCTCAACGGACGAGAGAGGCTTGTATGTATTACCCCCGTCCGATAAACTTGGTAAATGTTGTGCTTACAACTTGATGCGTACGTTCATTCGAACGAAAGGTTTAACCACGCCGACCAAATTGTTTTAGGTAACTGCTTTCCGAGGGCTGGTGCATATTTGATTTAAAAGAGCACAGGAGCAGGCAGACTAATGACCTAAATTCACGTAAAGGTTCAAACAAAAAGGAAATGGTATGTTGATCAGATCCATGATTTGTACGTATATTCACATGTAAAATTCCTCAGAAGTACGAATGAGAGAGAGTGATTGAGGAGGCGATGTAAACAGTTTGTTAATTCCAATATTTTTGTTCATACAATATATTCATATTTTTACCGTTCGTCAGTGTTATTATTTGATGTTTTTCAGGTATCTGTATAATGCTAATAGTGTTTATTATTGTTCGAGTCTACATATCTAAGGTAAACCGAAAAGTGTAACATTTGAAGGAATTTATCTCCGCCTCGCACTAGTACGACAATAAACGACAGTCTCAGTACCGAACTAAAAAGCCTGGACCCTAAGTAAGTCACGACCGGTTTCCCATACCAATAATGGTGTCTGGCCCCGTGCCGTGGTATGAAAGATACGTCATTTCTGGGATTGCGAGTGGACTTATTACAGAGACACAATATGGCGTGTACACTTACCTGAATTTAACCACGCATCCACGACGCGTAATATTAGGCAATAGGCATATACCCACAGCCCATTCCTTCTAACGAGTCGCTTACATTCACTGCCACATTTTCGACATTCCTTTCCTTTCTTCACGATCCAGTGTTCAATTAAATTAAAAAAATCACTGGATCTTCCACACCCAGTACGAATTTCACCACCCATCCACGACACACCATGTTTCTAAGTTCCGTTGCAAAGACAGACAGTTCGAAACACTGGATACCCAATGAACATGAACAAAACACAATCACGACGGGTGATGATGTACGAAGGTGTGCGCGCCAAAGGCTATTGTCCGTCAGATAATTAATTTTCAACAATGAACGTGAATTTCCCCTATCATACATTCCCACATCACACAAAACACTTTCCCGATGTTAGACAATACTTATTTACTATCCGTCAGACTGATTTCTTCATTTGTACAGAAGAAACTACTTACCATAATAAGTTCCTGTAGTAATGTCTAACATTGGGAAGGTGTTTTGTGTGAAATTCAGGTAAGTTTTCCGTATCCTGGAAACTGATTTCTGTACTTGTTTACTATCCTTCGGACAGATTTCTTCATTTATACAGAAGAAACTTACTTGCCGTAATAAATTCCTGTAGTATTGTCCAACATCGGGAAGGTGATGTGTGTGAAATTCAGGTAAGTTTTCCGTATCCTGGAAACTGATTTCTTCAAATTAAAAAGTTTGGGCAGATGACTAACATGCCCTTAACAGGGAGTCTATAGAGAAAGCCGGGGAGCCGTAATGGAGTGGAGGCGGGGCCACGTTAGCGGTTGGGGGCGGTAGGCCAATTACCCCGGAGGCGGAGCCCGGAATCTCTGGGAAATTTGGATTCAAAAATTTCAAACTAAAATAATTCTTTACTTTAAATTTCCCACCGATTCCGGGATGGATAGCGCCAAAAACCATTCACAGAATGTTCCGCGAAGCACATGGGTAAGTAAGAATGTCAAAAATTGACGAAACGAAAAAATAAGAATCTGAACTTTGGCCCCTCTTCTCCCACTATTTTGGAGAGAAGGTGCGAACTTTGTATTCTTTTCAAAGAATGGACATTTCACAAGAGAATGAAACATATTTCATGTTCTTGGATGCCATACAAGTTGAATAATAAACCAAAATGATATATTGGTTTTTTTTTTACGAAAAATAGGTAATTTGCATTTTTGGAGGAAAATTGTTACAACTTGGGCACTATCGGAGCAATCTACTTCGGATAAGTTTTGTTTTGCAGCTAAAACATCAGAGCATGCAACTGTGTACAATTCAGAACGCCGAACTGAGGAAGTGTTTTGGGGGCGCGACCACCGAATTTCAATGAAAAAAAAAAACAAATCTGTAGTTTGCCCCTCTTCTCCCGCTATTTTGGGGAGAATGCGCAAACCTTCTTCCTTCAAGAAATGGGCGTTTCCAAAGAGAATGAAACATGTTTCATGTTCTTGGGTGCCATACAAGTTGAATAATAAGCCAAAATGTGATATTGTTTTGTTTTTTTAACGAAAAATAGGTAATTTGCATTTTTGGAGGAATTGTTACAACTTGGGCACTATCGGAGCAATCTACTTCGGATAAGTTTTGTTTTGCAGCTAAAACATCAGAACATGCAACCGTGAACAATTCAGAACGCCGAACCGAGGAAGGGTTTTGGGGACGTGACCACCGAATTTCAATGAAAAAAAAACATAAAAATCTGTAGTTTGCCCCTCTTTTCCCGCTATTTTGGGGAGAATGCGCAAACCTTCTTCCTTCAAGAAATGGGCGTTTCCAAAGAGAATGAAACATGTTTCTTCATATTCCTGGGTGCCGTACAAGTTGAATAATGAGCCAAAATATGAAACTCTGTTCGGAAATGTGACTTTGATATTACGGAGAGGGGCGAGGTTGGTCATCAATATGAATTTCCCAGGTTTGCTCCAGACCTGTGTCAGAGTTTCCACCCAAACATAAGAGTACGAAGGTCCAAAAAGCACATTCATTTCGTAATCAGCACCATGGTACCATATGGTATCACTGGGCCAGTTGACCTTACTTTGATGATACCATATGGTATCATCGGAGGAGTAAAGGTTAGGCCTCTGAATATTACGTGGAAAATGCATTGAATTATCATTTTTTCTTGTCCGTATTGTAGTAGTAAGGGGACTTGTCAACAGATGGAGGGGATAAGAGCGGGCAAACTGAAGGAACATGGGAAAAAATAAGGTCCTATTGATACATACTATTTTTGTCGAATATCGGCACCCGACAAAGTATCTCACTACAACATGCGACAGAAATTGCATGGACTGCAACATCCACCAAAAATCGCATGCATAAACAAGAAGAGCTTTAGACTGAAAATATGCTGCTGGAATTTTATTACTCTTTTGGCTCACTTCACCTTATTTAATGTAGCAGTGCTTACAAAGGTTTTCTTTCATCACCCTGATGTATTACTGGTTTCGCACAAGTTAACATACGTTTACAATGACATTGCACTATTTTTATATATAAAGAAGACTCCAACCAAACGGGATATATATTGAATACTATCACGAAAAAGTGAAACATAAATCTGCATTGGTGAACGTTATAAAAATTGGCAAGTGCATGCTTGCAACCTCAAATTTACTGCAACACTAGTATTGTAATGAAATTAACGCCACTCTCTGTCCTGTCTGTTTAAACCTGTGAGAGATGGTCATTAATCTCTCACTGAGTGAAGTTAATGTCCAATATTATGAAATAAATAAATAAGTAAATATTTTAATATCATATTTACTCGAATCATTCAATCATAAAAGCAAATCACTTTCTTCAAGAATTGACTTTTCTCTGCCTGCCCTGCTAAATTTTCACTTTCCATCTACTGTATGATACGAGGGGTGCCAGAAAGTAATTTCCGATTAGTAGGGAACCACAAACGCCAAAACCGTGAAAACTGGTAATTGCTGCGAAGTTATGTTTAGGAATGTGCAGTGATGTCTGGACACATTTTTCGCCTGTTCGAAATATCAGAATAACGCGAATTTGGCATAAAATGCGAATTGTTGGCGTTTTGAGCAATTTTTTTTAAAGAAATGTCCTAAAACAACGAAAAATTCCATGAAATCCAACATTCTTGTCTTTTCTAGGCCATGTTTGTGTACATAGAACATGCAAGTTTTCCAACATTTTACTCAAGAGTAAACTATAGAGTTATACGTACATGGAATAATTCCGACAGCCACATTAAATCATGCATTTCCCACGATTTTTTCAACTTCTATCGAAACCATTTGCATCACAGAGCAAAGTGGCAGGGTTCTAACAGGAGATCGAGTGTGTATCTAACGTCACACGAGAGCCACATCTTCGTATTTGTTGCACGAGATATGTTTTGAATTACCAAGCTAAGTACGCACCATCGGCATTTGTCAAGCGAGTAATAATGGAGCTCAGTCGTTAGGGCATGTGACGACTATGCGAGAGACCCGGAGTCGATCCCCTGCAGGGGAGAACTGGGATGTTTTCCACCTATTTAAACTGCTCTGGCACCTACCCAGCATAATATGAAGCTGGTACCTTGAGGAAACTTTGAAGGATAAATGTAGCCAGGAGCATGGTGCTGATCACATCACTCCCACCTTTGGCAGTGATCAAGAAAGTGTGGGACCCTAACTCCACACCCCTATACACCTTCATGGAAAAATGCAGGCGAGCACTTTACTTTTACTTCCTCAAAACTCCGTTCCAACATACCAAACTGTCACGAAAATATGTAGACCATGTGACATACAATATAAAATAATCGTTTAAAAGCACAATAGAGTATTATGTTTCGGTATATCTGGCAGATAAAAGTTCTAAATCAAAAACGCGAATTTTGGGAAACGTAACACTAACAAGTCAAAAAAACATAATGCTAATTTTTGGTGCCATAATATATCGGTATCCGTCACGTGAGATTGATTGATTTTAATTTTTTGGGTGCGTCGCCACTTATGGTCATTATGCACCCTTCAGTATATACGGGGAAAATTCCATTATCTAAAATTCTTACCTTAAAATTAAAAAAGGGGTATGGAAAATAACTTTCAAGATATCAAACTCTCACGAAGAGGCGTAAGCCATATGACTTACAATTTGAAACAGTAGTTTTAAAACCCTACGAAGTTATAATTTCAGATATTTGCCAGAAAATGCGCTAAAATGAAAATGTGAATTTTGGAAAAATAACACTGTATAGTAAAAAAGAAAAAAAAATACACCTATTTGAAAAGAAAATAACAAAATATCAAAGAGTCTGCCGATTAGGTATAAATAAAACAAGAATATCAGTTGTAATTTATTGCATTAGTAACAGTGAGTCCTAACCTAATTTTTGGCATAATCACCACCGTTGTTCTGGTATTTGTCGTAGCATGGCACTAAATTTTGTATGTCCATGGTATATGTGTCTGACAGCAAAGACTGGAACTATCTCTACCGCAGCGTAGCTGTCAAATCCTTGCCCCCCGCCAGAAACCTCTTCAGTTAAGCAAAGAGATGAAAGTCGGTACATTCAAGGTCAGGGCTGTTCAGGGAGTGGTTCAAGATCTCTCACCTGAAGTGATGCAAAGGGCCCGTGTGTACTCAGCTGTATGGGGTTGTGCACATTCAATTGGCCTTCCGTGAATTGTCTGCACCATCGTCTGACCATACAATCACTCATAACGTCTGGTCTGCACACCTCACATGATTTATGGTGGCTCTGTGCCAAATTCTGAGCGTGCAATGTAGGCTACATCGCAGTCGGTTGGAGACTGTGTGAGAGCTGCAATCTTTAACCTAGAACTGTCCTAAAACAGCTGCATTACAACTGTACCATATTATAGCTACATGCCACTTCTTCCTTCCTGCATGTGTGTGTGTCGCTCTCCGACCTCTAGTGCTGTGTATAGGCACCATTGGAGCTTTTTTCAGGATGCCGCTCGTATATGAACTTTCAGAAGCTTTTATTATTAGTGTTTTCCTGTTTTAATGTGTGGTTAAGTAAATCAGGTACCTATACAATGAATTCTATAAATTCCTTGCGTTAAATTTCTAATACCTACATACCCTTTTCGTCAGCATTAATATTATAACTGCATGTTGTCAGTTTCACAGTACTTCACTTGGATATCCTGTACTGAAGCAGAAATCCCATTGATAATGTAAGGAAATATGACACTTTATTTTGTTTGATTCAGTTGTTTCATTTATATGCAAGAATTAAGTTGTTTGCTTTACAGAGAAAAGAGAAGTAGCTTTATGCATTGGAAAATGAGTCCGCACTCATGGTTTTTGCAAGCAGAGGGTTCCAAACCTCAGTGAAAATATCAACATATAATACCGAGAATGTATAAGGAGACTGATAAATTACAAATTGTATTTCTTAATCAATCTCTCTTCACTCTTATCTCATTTAGTCGTAACTTTAAAAATAATCAAGTATTTTATTTTAAACTTACGGGGTATGACAAAATTCCGTAATCCTTCCGTAGCTTGTGAATTGTAATAATTTTCCAAATTCACTATTTTGCAGTTTGAATTCAAATCATAGAGAATAGAGAAATTAAGTCAACTTCAAAGAAGATAATATTGGTACTTAACAAAACCATACGTGGATCTGTATGAGTTCATTATTTTCATTTGCAAAAACATCGATTTTGTTTAGTTTGTAATTGTCAAGGAAAAATGTAAATTTTGTCCTGGAAAACCTGGAAAAGTCAGGGAATTTCATTTCTGCTTGTTTCTAGCCACCCTGATAGTAAACTTTTACCGTGAAAACCCATTTAACTCGTTTATTTCCGAATTATTTACATTTGTACTTACCTTATATGCATAGCGGAACATTTTTCCACTTGGGATTATGTTTGTTTCACTGAAAAAAGCTTAATTTTTCACATTACAAGGATTTATTGGTCGTTGCCAATTTGCTTTCATTACACACAATATGGTGTTGCTAATCTTGACTCACGTTGTCTATCGTCAGCTGATATGCAGCGTTTCCAAACTTATGAACCGAAAAATGCCGCACAAACTATTCACAAAAGGTTTTTAAACTAAAATTGATCCACAAACCATTCACGGAAGTTTAGGTTAGGCAAACATAGAAATTAAATTGGAAAAAAAAAACTCTCACACGTCATCTTGTAAAACTATCGCCTGCTTGCTACACTAACACTTATTAACCGAAAAATGATAGTTTTTAGGCTAACATTGATCCACAAACCAATCACGGAAGGTTAGGTTAGGCAAACATAGAACATTAAATGGAAAGAAAAAACCCGCTCACACGTCATCTGGTAAAACTACTGCGTGGTTGTTACACTGACAGGGGGTTACATATTCGAACCCATGGAACATTTGATTCACGTAGTTGACTGTAATGGTGGTACGAGCTATCGTGCAACGGAAATACATTAATGTCAAAAATGACATTATTTACCAACCGAATAAGTTGCACGAATGGAAAAGACACTATTCCCAGCTTCCAAAAGTCCACAGAAACTCAATTCCGGAAGTAGGGTATCCGCCAAAATATACAGTATTGAAACTTGCGCACCTCGAACGCGTTCAGTACTGTATATTTTGGTGCATACTGTACTTTCCTGTCAGTTCTCCTGTAAATCTGAAGAAATGTGTTTTCACTATATCTGTTACCCAACCTTCTTCACCGAATAATACCTAGAGTGCGCGTCAAATCTCCTGCATATGGCCTTGAAAGGCTGAACAGCACCAGCGAATCACAGACGTGCGGCGTTGCCTAGTTCAGAACCTGTTTCACCTCGCTACTGAATCGTGTACCTGGCGCTCGGATATAAATAGATTATTTCAAGTGTCAATAGTTCAACATATTAAAAGATAATGAATTTGCGAGTATCTACGAAAAACAAGCGTGATTGTAGCTTATACCGTTCCCTCTGTAGAAGCAATGTTATTATAAACGTTTTTGCTCTCCCTTCGTTCCTGCTGCATTCCGAATTTTCCGATTAGCGAAGGGAACAGGGTACATTCGTTACCGGTGATGGTATAAGAAGTTGACGAAGAGGATACCGCCACTGATCGTTTTTTCCGTGTGTTTAGTGGGCGTTTGCAAGTGGTAGTGGTAGCGAGAGAAGAGAGAAAAAATACAGTGTTGTACGAAGCCAGGCACGACAGGTGATTCTTCAGGTGTACATTTTTTTTAAAAAATGTTCGAGTGAAGAAGAGAGAAGTAAAATTGACTTTAAGAAGTGCCAGGCTCTAACAGCTCAAGCGTGTGGTGCGAATCAAGCTACCGTTTCTCGGATATGTTCGGGGACAAAACCATGTGGATCGGGGCCTGCTCCAATGTTTCAATCACCTAGAAAGCACATTAACGTACCGAAAAGAACGACAAACTTAGATGACTTTGAAAAAGACGTAGTTCGTAGAACCGTCTTTGAATTTTACGATCGTGGCGAATTTCCTACTGCCAAAAAGATAACGTACTCTTTACGGGACAAAATATCTTACAAAGGCTCTACAACTTCCACCTTGAGCATATTGAAACAATTAGGCTTCAAGTACAGGAAAACCAACGACGGTCGTAAATTTCTGATGGAGAGAAGTGACATTGTTACGTCAAGGGTAAAATTCCTTCGTACAATGCACGAAATTCGAGTGTCTGGTGATTCGAGACCAATCTTTTACCTTGATGAGACATGGGTAAATCAAAACCACACATTAAAAAGTATTTGGCAAGATACCTCAAGAAATGGTGGGTTAAAGGTACCCGTAGGGAAAGGTAGCCGTCTTATCGTGTGTCATGTAGGTTCAGCGAAAACGGGATTCTTACCAGAGAGTAAGTGGGCATTTCGATCAAAATTGACATCAGATTATCACAATGAAATGACAGCTTATACATTTAAAGACTGGTTTCTGAACAGGTTCATTAATTACTTGGAAGAAGGAAGCATAATTATTATGGATAATGCAAGTTATCATTCCGTAATAGTTAACAAAATTCCGAACACCTCTACTCGCAAAACTGACATTCAACAATGGTTACAGAACGCGGAATAAATTTTTCACAAACAGAAACTAAAGCAGAATTATTACAACGTGTTCTGCCGTTTAAAAATCAGGACAAAATATATGAGCTCGATCAACTTGCTAATGAAAGGGGGCATCAGATTATAGACTGCCGCCATACCATTGTCAGTACAATGCAATTGAGCTTGTGTGGGCTCAAGTAAAGCGTCAGGTTGCCAATAGAAACAGTACATTCAAAATTGTGGAAGTTGAAAGACTTGTTAACGAAGAACTTAACAATGTAACACAAGAACAATGGGCGGCTTGTGTTAAACACGCACAACAATTACAGGAAAACGATTTTGTATAGGAGATAGGTCGGGATGAAATTTTGGACCCAATTATAATAAATTTGAAGGACAGTGACACAGAGGGCGAAAGTAGTGACGATGAGGACAACGACGGCAGTTGTTGGAGTGACGAGGAACTCCTGGCAGTCCCTCTGGCATAATCAGGTATGTTCTTTTCTCCCATTAAGTTTATTATATGTTATATTATCTAATGTTCCGTGCTCTCCGTGACAAGGTGTTTCGCTCAACCACGCTGTCTCTTTTACGTGTGAGATTTCGACATGGCACCGCCGCAGTGCGCTGCTATTGGCTATCGCCATATGCAGGAGATTTGACGCGCACTATAGCATCGTGTTCGTCATCGGTGGACATTATGCACGGGTAGCTGACGTATAGCCCAGGTAGCTGACTGATAGCCCCTTGAACCATTATGCACGTTAGCTGACCGATAGCCCCACGAACCATTTCCGAAAAGGTTAGATTTGTTTACGTTAAGCAAGCATAGTTAAAAAAAGGGGGTGTGTGGTTGAAACACTGACAGGGGCTTTACATCATCAAACATACGCAGCATCCGGTTGTTATTGGGCAAGCAAATGAAAGCAATGGCAATTGTGCGTCGGCAAGATATTTCTCTTGAAAAATACATGATTTCCGATTTCCCGGTCAAATATATTCCACGATGAAAGAAAATACCTCGATTACCGTTGTAAAACCTTGGAGAAACTCATTTCCGTATGTAGTTTCTTGTGTAAAATTGAAAAGCACTCAAAATGTGAAAAATTGCGTTTGTTTTCTTGTAAAAAGCATAATGGCACCTGGAACTATGTTCCGCAATACACAATTGTTAAGTACGAACCATGCTAAACACAAAATATGCGATTTTAATGTGTCTCCGATCTATGAAACTGGTACCATTTTATGTTTTATATTGATCGTAGTTTGACCTGTTCAACATCACGTACATTTCTACACATAATGAACAGTACATAAATAAATAAATAGGTTCGATGGCCATGGCAACTTTACGTTATTCTTCGAATTTGCACATATTGGACATTTGCTTTTTAAAAAGTGGTGCGGGATACGAGCTATTGAATGTATGCTGGTCCCACTTCAGAGATAAATCTAATTTATTTGTGGTTTCCGCATATTGAAACACATTTCAGGCTTTGTAAAACATCGAAATATGTACATTAATAGAGAAAAGAACAATTTTCGAAGGTGTACGATCGATATTCTATACTAACATGCATGCCAACTTTACTTACAATTAGCGATAGACAGTTTAGTATTTTTCCTGGAATATCTCTTTGTATTCCTTCCTCGTGGTAGATATCAAGCTTCAAACTTGTCTTCTTCAAACAAAGTCTGCATAATGTTTGGTAGTCTTCCCCAATTTGTTGGTGTTGTCTTGACAATTTTGGACTCATTTTTCATGCGTAGACTGTTCTTACCGGTTCTTACATTTGAAACACGCTTCTCGAAACTATCACAATGTAACAGTATAGAGCTCGGTTAACGATTTTTTCAAAACACAAATGTTTCTTGTCTTTACCACAACTCTAACAGAAATATATATATCACATTATTGTATATTAGCAACTTCAGCACGTTTAAACAGTCAATTTAACTTAAAAAGCTGCACTAGAGACCTTCCTTGTACAGGATATCCTTACTTTCCGATTCCGACTATTGTTTGTGTAGAACATAAGTGACCTTAGTTGTAATGTCAGATGAAAATAATAATGATTTCACCTAAATAAAGACACATGCTATATGTTAAAAATACGATTTTATTGCAAAAAATATAAAGCATCATTTTTTAAAACTTTATTCAAATAAATCATCTAATTTAGATTTTTTCTTAGAACGAATTATATGTATATCGCAAACCAGGATAATTTGACAAATGGCAAAAAGAGCGGGATACTGCACCTTAGCTTCGGTGATGACCAATTGTACATGATAAGTAAATAGTACGTGTGTGTAAAATTTGAGTGCTATTTAAAAGGCCGCACGTGTCAGCAGTAAGAATAAGCGTCAAATTTGCTCCTGCCACGTAATGCGTCTGCTAAGAGAATGTTACAAATCTTAAGAACAGATTAAGACGAGATAAATGCAAGTTTATGATAAGTGGGAATTAATGTACATATAATTTAAAACCTTTTTCTTTAGAAAGCATTTAGCGATATTATTTTAATGCTAACAGAACCTAACCTAACAACGGGAGCATTTAGGTTTTTTATTAGAAGAATGCTGAGGGACCTAATCTTAAAACATTTTTGTGCAAGTAATCGCTACAACTTCACAGTATGTGCGGACGTAATTGCATGATGAAATCGCGATAAAACAAAGACCGAGTCTACTGCCACGCGCATCTTTTTTGAGGTTCCAGCAGAAAAAGAACGTGACAGAAGGCACTACCTATTTAAAATTAGATTAGCAGTGGCGGCGATTAGGGGTGGGGCGAGGGTGGCAGTTTGTTCCCACTTTTGCCCCCACAATATGCTA